>NW_022900928.1:80291268-80413336 GCF_012274545.1 Fukomys damarensis
TCCTCCTCCTCCTCCTCCTCCTCCTCCTCCTCCTTCTCCTTCTCCTTCTCCTTCTCCTTCTACCAGGGATCAAACTCAGGACCTTATACTTGCAAGGCAGGCAGTGACACTGAGCTAACTCCCTGGCCCAACAACCTTCTGATCTCTGCAGATGTTCATGCATTCTTTCATTTACAATGCTTTCCCTGAGCAGATCCCATGTGTGGATCCTTATGTGAGGTAATTCAAGCTAGATACGGCCCCTATGTCCATGAGGCTGACAGGTAGGGGGGAACTAGTCAAGCAAAGTAATTGAAACAAAAGCAAGATCACAACTGTAAAGGAACACCTATGGGAACAAAGAGTCCGCCCCATATGTCACTGTGGTGTCCTTACCACTTAGGACAGTGCCCTGCTTGTGACAGGTGCTGAATAAGTGTTTGTTAGATGAATGCCAACCTGAGGACAGTGGCAGTCAGAAGCAATGGGTGAGACAGGGTGCACCAGGGGATCTGATATACTCAGCGAAAGGGAAAGGAAAAGGGTGCTGAAAAGCAAGTGGACCCCATCTGGGTGAATAAGACAGGGTGAGTCATAGGGAGTGGAGAAGGCTATAGTTCAAGGGCAGAGGAACTTTCTGGAGAGGAGGAAGATATACATCCAGCTGAGCTGTACTTCTGGTAGGTGAATGAATGGAAGCTGTGGTAAATGGAGCATGTCACAAGATATGCTGACCGCTACCAGCTAGAGTCATAGTGACCTGCATGGATGCACAGCTGTCAGTTCGTCATATCACTCTGAGGGGCAATATCCTACTGAGGGCTCACAGTGACACTTTTATGTCAGCAGATAGAAAGACATCATCCGGATTTCTTCTCAGTAAACTGAGGCCTTTAGTATGAAGCTATCAAGGTCATCCAACTAAACCCTTTATGATACTCTTGTTTAAACTCATTAGATTTTTGAGGAAGGCATTAAAACCCCACCTTCATAGCACACATGAGGGCAGGAAGGCTCAGCCAGGATGGGTCACTATTGTTGCTGAATTGGATGTGATTCTGTCTTTGCTATGAATTGAATTGTGTCCCTCCGAAATCTGAGTGTTGAACCTCCAGTCCTTGGTGTGAATATATTTGAGATGGAGCCTATAAGACTCAACAGGGGTTCTAAAGGGGGATTGCTGATCCAATGCGATTAGTGTCATAAGCAAAGATACCAGTTGACCATGGCTCATTACTCTGAACTCTGAGGAAAGGCTATGTGACAGCATCACAGTTGGTTCGAAGCCAGGAAGTGGACCCTCATTGAAATGTAATTGATTAGAACCTCCATCTTGGACTTCTAATTTCTGGGCAGGAATTTATCATCTGAGCCACCCTATCTGGGGTATTAGCTGTGGTGGCCTGAGGAGACTCATACAGTCTTGGTGTACGCTCACTATTGCTCTCAGCTATGACACTCCCTCTTCCTGAATCAATAGCAGACAGACTCAATTGCCTGGCTGATCATCCTGGGTGCCACTGTTGACCATATTGCCTGCTACAGGTGACCTTACTAACTGACAGAGTAAGCGAGGTCAGGACCAGGACAGTGCCGTAGTCCTGCACTCTCTCTGCAATATTATCAGCACTGAGGGATGGAACTCATGATCATCCTGGTGTGGCAGGCTCTGTAATTGTGATTGCCCTGGATTCAGAACTGTGAAAGGTGACAGTCACAGAGCTGACCCTATAGGCTTCTGAAATTTAAACGTCATCACTTTCTAAGTGAATGAGATTGACATCTTAGAAAAGTAGGGCTTCCAGTCTTTCACTCTGGAAACAGCTGACAGTGGCACTGCTTCATCTAAATGTAAGAGTGGGTGTTAGTGTGGGTACCCCAATCTGTCTGTGTCTCTGTCTCTGTCTTTCTCTCTCTGTCTCTCCACCTGCACCTGTGTACACCCCCCAGAACTTGATGACAGGCCCAATCCTGGGTCTCATCACCTGTTCATTAGCTGTGTGTCTGTCAGGGTTACACATTCTCTTTGTTCATCCTTTCACTGCTCTATAAAATGGGGCACTGATGGGATTCCTAGAAATCAGTAAATATCCAGTCAACAGCAGATATTACCATTATGAATAATGACTCCAAGTACTTCTATTTTAAAATAAAAATTTTGGAACCAAAGTCAGTAGGCATCTTTGCCTTGGGCAAAAAGAATAAAACATTCAAACTAGGGTTACTGCTCATAACAAACAGTCATGTAATAATCCATGTGGTCTCTGGGCCAGGTTTCACTTCATGCTGCTGTGTGCAGAAAGAGCAGAATACTCATCATTGTTGGAGGCAACCAGATGGAAGTTTGTCATTTCGGGGCTAAATCCCCTTCCCCTGAGAGCTACACTGCCATTCCATCACTGTGTGTGAGAGCTGAAATATTCTACATGCTTGTTATCACATCTGTGTAACCAGCCCTCCTGAAGCCGGCCCACTCAGGAGAAGTGCACCGGGGAGGGGGAACAGGCAAGCCTGTCTTTGAAGTTGGCATAATCACAAAAGCATAGGCATTCAGGCAGGCAGAGGAAGGAAGGAACATGCTGTACCCACCTGCCACTGCTGATGAGGGGCTTATTTCTAAGACACACACAGCACAATGCACACACAATGCAGAGAGAAAACAAAAGACATAGATCACACATTTCAGATGGTTGGTGGACAAAATTTAGTTTGTGTCAATGCCGAAAGCTTGCTCAGGGTCTGAGGTGCACATAGAGAAAAGGATTTCTCTCCATCTTTATCAGATGCTCCCCTCTAATCAAACCCCAACAAACAAGCACATACATACACATAGAAACTAGCACGACAAGCTGGTCCTGGCCCAGGGTGTGAAATATGGGACAAGACCGTGGACAGAGCAGTGTGGGAAGAGGAGTGAAGGAAGGAAGGGCTTCCAAGAGGCCAGCCATTGGGGAAAAGGAGACCTTCAGAGAAATGTCTCCTGCAGAAGTTACTAATGGAATGGTCATCTGGTGAGGACTGAAACCTCTGAGCCATTCATTCACCCCAGTGAATGAGAGGGTGCTGTGGCAGTCGACACGAGGGTCATAGCAGCAGCACTCAACTTGGTTCAGCACTATAAACACATCTCACTGAATAACAAGCTCTTGCCTCAGAAGGTTTCTTATTGAAAGATTGTTTTTCCAGTTCACCTCCACAGATATACCTTTAGATCATACTGCAATCAAACAGCTCCAGGGTTCTATCTTCTTATCTTCCTTTTTTAAAAATTTTTAAATTTTTTTGGTACCAGGAACAAAACTTGGGACCTTGTGCTTGCAAGGTAGGTGGCAGCACCACTGAGCTAAATCCCCAGCCCTTTATCTT
Source organism: Fukomys damarensis (assembly GCF_012274545.1). Lineage (NCBI taxonomy): Eukaryota > Metazoa > Chordata > Mammalia > Rodentia > Bathyergidae > Fukomys > Fukomys damarensis. The sequence goes on from NW_022900928.1 coordinate 80,294,614, forward strand.
CTTTATGGATTCCACATTTAAGGTTATTCAGAGTTTGATTTACTGCTTTTGAAAAGGGTGAACATTTACTCTTGAAGAGCAGGTCAATCAGTGACCTTGCAAACACCCCTGTGTCATATGCCGAGGGAATACAGGGAGGAGGATTTCTTATATAAAGGCGGTAGGCTGAGCAATATGGATAGACACAGACTAATCATGCTTTCCTCCCTCCTGAGTCCTTTGAGCTCCCCCACTAAGCTGAGCCCACTGTGTCTGGGCATCCAGCACTCACCATACAATGTGATGCTGGCATTGGTGTTCCCAAGCTTGTTGGTGGCCACACAGGTGTAGTTTCCATAGTCCTTCTCTGAGACGTTGAAGAAAGTCAGGGTGGATATGCGGCCTTTGTTCTCAATCCTCACTCCATCCAGGCCAGTGGCTAACCTACAAGGAGAGAAGGCACTGCTGGCATGGTCCTGCAGGTGGACGGAGGAAGCAGGCAGAAGGTGCTGAGACAATTCAGAGATATTACAGATCAATTCTGCAAAGAGGCTCTCTTTCCAAAAACTCTAACTAAACTAATTCCTCAAGCTCAAACCCTAACTACCACAGTCTCCAACAGGAGAGAAAGGAAAAGAATAGTCATGGTCAAATCATGCAATTTACCAGCTTCTAGTCATCTAGTCTAGGAATTACAATGTCTGCAACTAATCTCAGATTTGGAAACAAAGTCATTTCATTTTGTTGACTTCCCAGCTTTCTCCATCTTAATCTTCTGCTTCTAAAAGAGATTCTTACAGAGGAGGCTGTGACACATTTCTATTTTGCTTTTTCTTTGTCCTGTACTTTATCCTTCTCTTTCCCTACAGGGATGACCCCACAGCTCTGCCTCATGTCTGTGCTAGCTACTTGGAGGTACCTGGTATCTTCCTTGAACCACTGGAACTCAGCCATGGGAACTGCAGAAGCTTCACAGCTCAGGATGCCCTTCTGACCCACAGAGGCACCAGTGTTCCTGGCTTTTGAGATATAGGGAGGGTCTGTGGGAAGAATCAACAAAGAATAAACCACATAGGCTGATCCACAAAAGACATGAGAGGTACATCCAGCCACTTGCTATTTGTCTAGTGATACCCTATTTCCCAATAAAATGGCCAGTTGTAAGAAAAGAACTTTTTATGCCAGGCTTGGTGGTGCATGCCTGTAATCACAGCACTTGGAAGGTAGGGGCAGGAGGATTGCTGAGAGTTTGAAGCCAGCCTGGGCTGTATAGGGAGTTCAAGGCCAACATGGACAACAGAGCAAGGCCCTGTCTCAAAAGGAAAAAAGTGAACAACAACAACAACAAAAACCACATACATACAGAAAAATAATTTTCTGCCTGAAGACACTGCATTTACTCAGCATCTTCTCTGGCCTTTAACCAAATTCTAAGTTAGAAGTTGGGCCCATGCTCGGAAAGCACTGACAGTCCCAGAAGACTAGGGAACAGGAGGCAAAGGAATGGAAAGAGCGCAGGTCTCTCAGAAACTGGCAATGCCATTACCAACTTGTCCATTTAGCCCTTGTCTACTGTTTCCTCATAGAAGGCCCTGTTGAGAGTGTGGCACTCACAGTTGACAGTGATCTTTACTTTCCTCACATCTGGTGCGGCGACATCATTCAGGGCACTGCATTCATATTCCCCAGACTGGTCACGCTTGATGTCAGAGATTTCCAGGTATTCATCCTCACTCACAAAGCCCTGGCCTTCTGGGAAGAAAAGACAGGCAGAAGACAATAAATAAACTGTTAGACCAGGGACAGAGTTGTATTCACATCTGCAGGGTAGAGAAGGAGAAGCGAGAGCCACAATAGGGGTTCAAGCATCAAGTAAAAAATACAGGACACCGTAAAGAAAGTCTGAATGAGTCCTACATTAATACATTTTCAGCCCAGCACTTTAGCTTTTAAGGGCATTTGAGTAAGAAAGGAATATAAATATCTTCTTAAATGATTATTGTGAATATTAAAAGATACATGATAAACAACCCAGTGCATTAATAAACCTTGATGTTTTAAAGAGAATCGTGAAGGATAATATGATAAAATCTGTGGAATAACTTTAGGTTGTGTTTGTATGAACATTTTCCTTTTTCACTATGAAGAAATGCTTTTCTATATAAAACCCTAATAACCACTACTAACTACTTATAGTGCAAGTAAATGAATAGTTTATGCATTAACACATATTCAAAACTGTTGGTTCAGTTTCAATTTTACATGGAGCCATTCCACAATGTATACATATTTTAAAGGATTATGTTGTACATGATAAAAATATGATTTTTACCAATTAAAAAATTTAAGAGTGATAAGATAAGGTGGATAAAATAGAGTAGAGGCTGAATGAGTGAATGAATGACTTAATTACTGCTACACAGTAGATACTCAGCAACAATTTGCCAAAATTAAGGGAAAAAAGATATTTCAAGTAATGGATCTTTGGCTATGATTTAGAACATGATTTGGGGGGGCATTTTGCTGATCTCACTCTCAAGTACTTATACAATTTGCAATTCATGATCCAAAATATTCTGGGGCTGCAAAAATTTGCTTTGTTTCCAGCCACCATTATATGCTCTTGCAATGGAGGTGGGGGTGGGGTGGAACAGAGAAAGAAAAAAATGAGAAAAGAAGGAAAAAAGGAAAGAAAGCTTTTGTAAATAGGGAGAGGTGAAGGGGTTGAAGGGAGGAAAGAGGAATGGGAAAAATCAAGATATATCATGTAATATCACAAATTCCCAATGATGAATATGATCATGATGTATACCTAAAATGGACCAATAAACTTCATTAATAAAAAAAAATATTAAAAAATTCGCATCCTCTCACAATTATCCGGACACTACACCTTATTTCTTTTTCCACACCTTGCAGTTCAACACAAAGAGAACAGACCTTCTGCCTTCAAACAAATATTGAGTTCTCTTGAAATACCACCTTTCATGAAGACCCAACCACAATAAAGGCCAAAGGAAAGGCACAGTTCTGAGCGTTTTGTGTTTCTAGTTTCAGGGCCAAATTAGTTTTCAAGATAGTTAAACTCATTTTGACACCACCACCACCCAGGCAGATTCTGATACAATGGGTGGTTGTTTATCCCACAGTGAAGGTCCATCACAGCGCGGAATAGGAAGGTGGAGTGTGCATCAGGGGCCATGAGGATTCAGGGGCTTTGCCATTCTGACTTTGCCCCAGGTCTAAGCTTTGAGAAGCACTCACATATCCCGGGCCATGTGCTTTTCAGCTCTGACTGCTTTCTTCACCTCTATCCACTGCTTCAGGTCATCCCCAGCTAGAGTATAAGGTCAGTTACTGGATACTGGCCATCACTAGAAGCCACCCATAGAACAATTTGATTCACTCCAAATCATTACCCTTTTGAGGTGTCAGTCCCATGGAAGAACTGTTGCATTGACCGAAAAGAATAACTGATTTACCTTCCCAGCACCTGGACTTGGGGACAAAGACCAGGGCAACCCCATAGGAGTGAAGTCTAGAGTTGATAGGGAATCTGGCTGACCCTGTGTAAAGAATGGCCAGAAGGTGCAGGATAGAAGAGCTTCCTGTATGGGAGGAATGGGGCCTGAGAGAGCAGCCACACTTCCAGCCTTGGAAATTAACAGCCCTGGCTGCTCCATGGCAGTAGTGGAGAGCTGAGAACATTTTGCAGAAGATAACTGCAGAGCATGGGGACCCCTGGGGCCTGGGACCAGGTCCCTCCACTTTTTGGTGTCTCAGGGTGGTGTTGTTGATCACAGTGCAGCCAAACAGGAAGAAAGAAAAAATGCATTTATGTAAAACTGGACTGTTATAACACTGCCTCATTAAGTGAGAAATCGAATCTTGTCAAGTTGTATGATAAAGTGTTTCTCAGATTTAATTTGCATATGATTTCCTCAGGGTCTTTGAACAAGTATAGAATTGGATTCAGTAGGCCTGGGGGTGGTCTGAGCTTAGGTATGCTAAGGAGTGGCTGGTGCCTCTGTGCCGCAGGGCTGAGCCATACTCAGGACTGAAGCTGCCTGGTTTGACAAGTTTATGGGTGTGCTCAAGCTTACACATTCAGAAGCTCTAGGTCCATGCTGGAGTTTGCTCCTAAGTGCCCTCCAAAAGCAATTTGTTAGAGGGCTAGGCCCCAGCTTGATGCTTCTGTGAGGTGGTAAAACCCTTAGTGTTGGGTATCTGCAGTCTTTCTTTATGGAGATGTGGTCTTGAAGGGCTAGTGGGAATCCAGCCACCCTTTCTGGCCTACGAGGTAAATGGCTTTGCTCTGGTGCACTCCCACCATGGTCCACTGCCTCATCACACTGATCATGGACTGAAAGTTTAAAACGGTGAGAGAGAATAAACATTTTTCTCTCTATAAGTTGATTATCTCAGGTGTTTGTCACTGTAACATGAAGCAGACTAACACAGTCTATGAAGTTGTTAACTGGTGAAGAAATACCCTGCTGAGATCCCCTGAGAAGCCTACATGTCAAAGATACACTGTCATAGAGGTTGGGGCCTCAGAGAGAGACACTGAGGCTGAGAGTCAAGATCCTTGGAGCTAAATTTTCCTCTATCATCTGACTACAAAATATACATCTTTCACACATGGACATCTTTGCTGATGAACGGGAAGAGGCACAGGGAAGGTGATTTAGATTTGCTTCACTACTTTAAATGCTGGGTGAGATTTTTCAAATTCAACCAATCTAGGTTGCTAACCATCTGGACCCAGGAAACCACGGGGTTGAATGCTTTCCTTGCCCTCTCTGCTCATGGTTGCAACACAGAATTCTGATTCCATGCTTCAGAGAAGGGGTCAGAAGGCAGCACGTTTTAATCCTCTTTGCTGGCTGCTCAGAAGCCACTTTGGTGACTATGGGGAAATAAACAGGAGCAGAGAGCCAAATTTGAGGAAAACACAGGTGAGGAAGAAGAAGAGAGGATGAGGAAGGATGTGTGTAAGGAAGAAAGAAAAGCAGACAAGATGAACTGGGAGTCACTGGAAAATTCTGAGGACATGTTCATATTGTTGTGGGATGCAAACTGATATAATCATTATGGAAATCAGCATGGAGATTTCTCAAAGAACTAAAATTAGCAATTCCACGTGACCTAGTGATGCCCCTTCTAGGTATCTTCCCAAAGAGCTTAAGACATCACTCTACAGTGAAACGTGCATCCCAATGTTTATAGCAGCACAAGTAGTAATAGCTAAATCCTGGAAGCAGCCTATGTACTAATCAACAGATGACTGGATAAAGAAGGTACATAATGGAATACCACCGGGCTATATAGGACAGGTTTGAGACAATTGTAGGAAAATAGATGCACCCAGAAAATATAATGTTCAGTGGTGTAAACCAGACCCACAAGGTTTAAACACTGTGTAGTATCTCTTATTTGAGTAAGGTGAAGTATAAACAAAGAGATCAATAGAGGAAGGATAGAAGGAGACAAGGGGATGGATCTCTTGCAAATGGGAAAGGGTACAATAGACCAAGAGTAGGGGGTAAGGAGGAGGGGAAGGGGAAATAAGTCAAATAACAGTAAGCCATGTACAGGAACCTAATAACTTCAATAAATGTAAACATTACATACCATAAACATGAGCTAACGGTAATGTTTTCAATAAGAATGAAAATGGGGAAAAGAGAAGTATAGGAGAGAGGGAAGGGAAAAGTGATTTTAAAAAAGGAAGCAAGTTGTATTATGTAAATGTACCCACGCCCAAGGTGATTGTTAATGCAAATACTGCAAACATGTATTACTACTGCTAATAACAAAAGCCTGTAAGACAGTATTTTCTCTGATAAAAGATATGAAAGCTGGAGCTCTATGTTTGCTCTGAAGTTTTCCTTCTTGATGCCCTGTCCTATAATATGCCAATGTGACAGAGTCAGTATGAACCAGCCCTAAATGTTTAGGCACCTCACATAACATGATTGGAAGCAAGAGAAAGCAGATTTGGAATCAGTGGCAGAAATATATATTTTTTCAAGTGTGGATTATTTCTTTCCAAAGAAGAAACACTTCAAGGAAGATAAGTTCAATTCACTATATTAGCAAGATTACTATCTGCAAGGATACAAACAGAGCCATTTATCAGGGCTGTGGGGGGCTACCTTCTCTGGCTCAGGATGTGTGTTTGGGTACAGGGAAGCAGGCCTCCAGGATCTGTGGACATACAGGAACTTCTCTGTATCAGTGTGCACATTCTGACATAGCATGGTTAAAGCATACAAAAATCATAACATTCAGTTAGGGACTGATCCATCCTAGATACGGAGTACCAGAGAGAGAAACTGAGTCAGGAGAAGAAGGGTCCCTGGCTGAGCTCTTGTTCTTGAGGTCATCAATTCCTGACACCTATTAGGAGAGGGGTGTTGTGTTCATACTTTGGTGAGAACACATAGAGGTGTCATAGACAAGTCTCTTGGGGAGTCACCAATCTCAGGGGCCCAGAATTTTAGGCAGTATTTTTCTATCTTTTAAGATCATTGTTTCAGTTTGTCATTTCTAGACACCTGGTTTAAGATGTAGAAGGTCAGAAAGATGTATCACAGCTGGAGTAATGTAAGCATTTGGGGATGAAGCGATCAGACAGGAAGTCCAGAGAAAAGTCCAGTGGCTTCCTACCTGCTTCCTGCCTTTGCCTTGCTGGGAGTCCTTGCCGGCTACACCCCAGACATCACTCTGACACCCAATTTCTCTTCTATTTCCTCTACCAATTCCTTGCAGGCATAATGCTGAAAGAGGGGTGGTCAAAAATTTCACCTTTCCACCTTTTTAGACTTTTGTTTCTGACAGAGTACCTTCACTGCTTTTGAAAACCACTAGGGACAATTGTGGAAAGTGGTCTGTTCCTTTTCTAGATTATTCACATTATCAAAACAAGCACCCACATCTAGAGACAAATCCCACCTGGCCCCTCCTTAGAAAGTGATTAAAACTCATCTCCCAGATGTGCCCAGCCTGGTCATCCCTCCAAATATGCTATGTGCAGCCACCAATCTATCCCTTGGAACAGCTCTATGATGCTGAATGCCAGCCTCACCACAGTTTTTCCAGGAGACCTGTTAGGAGGTGACTCTCAGAGCAGCTCACCTGGGTGAGTGCCACACAGGAGCAAGCAGCAGGTGAGAGCATGGAGGAGGGCTGAAGAACAAGCAGCCTGGGGAGAACTTGGGGTGTGGAGAGAGGGGATAAGGAAATGAGGGGTCAGAAGGAAACCAGGGCAAGCAGGGGCGGATATAGGCACTGCAGAGGTCCATTGGCTCAAATGAGAGGTTTTCTGGTAAAACAAGGAGTTTCCCTAGCACTAGCAAGAGGGGCTATGAGAGATGATAGCTATCAATGCTGAATCTGGACAGCTGGAATTGGATGGGCAGGTGATTACATGCATAGCACTGGCCTGTGACATTTTTGATCTGTCTTGGAAAATAACCTTTAGCCCACTCTCCAAAGATGGGCAGCAATTCAAGCTTTCAAAGAATAAAGAGTTCATGCCTATAAAGATTATACCATGCTAAAGAAATGCAGAGCAGCTAACATTTCTTGCTGGAAATCCTGCCATGGAAGTCAAGAGTGAGATGAAGCTCCAGGAAGGGTACAGGACCACCTGACACTGCTGCTAGCCCTAGCCTTTTGCTCCTGAGGTGAGGAGGGTGAGAAAGAAACTGTGTCAGGAGTTCTTGAGGGGAGCTGATCCCGAACCCTGACACTCATGCGTCTCATTTTCCAGGGTTTTGGCCAATTGAATATCATCACAAAAATGAACCATGAGCAGATAAAAACAGCATCTTTCTGACTGTCAAACTGGAATACACTCTGGGCTTGGAATCCGTCTTAGTTACTTTTCTTGTTGCTGAGATAAAGGACGCAGTAGCCAAAGTTAAGGAGGAAAGGTTTACTGTAGCTCATGGGTTTCATTTCATAGCTGGCTGGCTCTGAGGCAGAGTGACATGATAGAGGAGAAACAGTTTATGGCAGAGAAGGGCAGGCAGAAGGCAGCAAGAAACAAGCAGCAACAGTTACCCTCTTTTTGCTTCTTATATGCTATCAGGCTACTCACCCTTAAGCTGGTAGTACTCATACCCAGGGTAGGCCTTCCCATTATTCACTCCCAGAGCTATACCAAACAGATCAGCAAACTAATTTAGCAATTACCCACATTTAACCCCAGAATTATACACTTAATCCTAGAACCATACATTCTAGATCCAGACACCTCTGGAAAGCTCCACCTATGGCCAAATTTGAGGCTTTGGGTAGACATCTAGACCCAGTCCACAACAGGGTCCAAGCCGCGTGTGGGGTTCTTTCCTTTCTCTCTGTGGACTGCAGACACCTGGGAATGCACAGTTGGGTTACTCCACTACTCAGCTGAAGGCTCAGGAGCTGGGCCTGAGAGTCAGAGTCGTGTGGAACATAGGGCCACTGGTTTGGTAGGGGATGTCCTCCATCACAGGAGACAGCCTTAATCCTGCCTAACTAGGTCCACATAGGCTAGAACAGTTGCTTATCAAATACTGCAGTGACCCAAGCTCCCACTAGGGACACACGGGGTGAGCAAGGTGTGGAAAGCTGTCTTCTAGAAACCTAAGAGCTCCCTCCTTCTTGGACATCTTCTGGATTCACTTAACCACATATGGCCTGAAACAAGAATCCCCTTCTTCTGAAGAAAAGAAACATTGGAAATCTGCTTGAATTTGAAATTGGGGCCGGGTTGTGGCATTTGGAATAGAGTTAGCCTATCAGAAACTGAGTCTTGTACTCTTTTCACCTCACAAAGCAGTCATTCTACTGTCTAAATTGCAAACACCCAGAGTATGAATGACATTCTCCACCTCTTCAAACTTGGTCTCCAGTATGGGCTAAACCTACACTATGTATTCATTCACACTCTGCCTTATATCTAGAGGTCTACAAACTCTGCATTCACAAGACTCCCCCCATCTTCTTATTTCATCCAATTTTTCTCTGTCAGCCTCTTCTCCACACTATTGGTCCTCCCCCACCCCTTTTTCTTGTATAACAGTGCTGTCAGGCAGCAACTCTGGACTCCCTCTCCTTAATGAAACCAAAGAGTGTGGACAACAGCACATTACAGCCTTGCCTGCTCCCAGCTCCCAGATACGCTGCTTTCTTCGTTGCACTGGATTTAATGAAAAGTGTGATAAACCCACTATTTCATTTTATCTTAATTAATACAAGCAATTGAATTGTGCTGAAGTCATTTTAGTTTGGAGACAGAGCGCCTGGGTCAATGTCTCACTTGCTGGCAGTGACAAAAGCACTTTGTTTTGGGCTCAAGTAACCTTTCCTGGGCTATGGCCACCAAGACTTTCACCAAGGGTAGGGTGATTCACCCCACACAGGGCCACTATGCTGGCTGCCTTCCTGAGGCTGGCAGAAAGCTGGGTAATGATAAGACCAATGCTTTTCTGTGAAAGTTAGCTTAGTTTCAGGTGTGTGTGTGTGTGTGTGGAGGGGGGATCCATCAGTAGCACCGCCTTCAGCAGGGGCTCAGAGGAAATCCGTGGCTATGGTGAGTTTCTGGGTCTTCCCTCTATGCCTGAGTGAGGCTGATTAAAGCACTTTCATTCCTCACCTTCTGATCTGAGGATAACTGGGGATGGCATGGTTGTCCCATTGGGAGTGATCCTGAGTTAGGAACACAGGGACAGCCAGGATGTCTGAGAGAATGCAGTACATTCTCTTTAAATGGGAGTTGGGGGCATGTGCCAGGGAAAAGAAGAGGGGAGAGAGGGAGGATGAGGGAGGGATGGAAAAGGGGGAGGGAAAGAAAGAGGGGGGAGAGGAGAGAAAGAAAAAAAGGGGAAAGAGGGAGAGTCAAGAGCAGGAGAGAGAGAGAGACAGAGAGAGAGAGAGAGGAGGAAGAGAGGGAGAGAGATGAGGGAAAGAAAAGGAGAGGGAGAAAGAAGAAAGAGTAAGAGAGGGGAAGACGGAGGAAGAGAATGAGAGAGTTGACAGAAATGAGAAAGGGGAGGAATGCAGAAATGCAGAAAGCCGGGTATTTCTTAAAGGCAGAAAAAACAGCTTAAAACAGAAGTTTAAATTTCCATGATGAACAGAATAGTTGCCTTAGTTACTTTTTTCATTGCTGAGACAAAATGCCCAACTCCTGAAGTTAAAAGGGGAAAAGTTTATTTAGCTCAGTTTGCAGAGGCTTCAGTCCATAATCAGTTGGCTGCCAGGCAGGGTGGCACATGTCAGAGGGGCAACAGTCCATGGTGAAGTGAAGCTAGCAAACCAACAAGGGACATTAACAGCTTCTTTCTGCCCCTTTTGTACTCTATATAGGCCACATAGGGTGGGTAGCACTCACACCCTTAATCCTAGTACCCTTGAGTCTAGCATTTCACCATGAATCATTTCCAGCTTCACACACTCCAGATCCAGCCACTTTTAAGAATGGATGAGACTTTGGGGGTACATCTAGACACAAGCCATAACATTCTGCCCCTAGTCCCCCAAAGACTCATATACATTCCTTTATACAAAAGGCATTTAGTTCCTCTCCAAGAGTTTCCAAAGTCCTAACAGGGTCAAGCATTCCCAAAAAGTCCAAGTCCAGAGTCTCCTCTGAGGTTTAAGGCAAACTCTTAGCTGTAAGAACCCATACAAATGAAAAGATACTTTCAACACATTCAACATTCAGTGGCATGAGATAGACATTTTCATTCCAAAGGTTACAAATGGGGATAGCAAGGAATGGGAGCAAAGCAAGACCCAAATCTAGCAGGACAGGCATTGAATCCTACAGTTAAACTTCCAGCATCCTCTGCAATTTGTGGTAAGTTGTGAATGCCAAAGGAGTTGGGTGGTTCTGCCTCTACAGCTCTTCCAGTGCTTGTAACTCCCATGGCTTCTCTTTAGGTCTGGCTATGCTCCCTCTTTATGGTTTTCTTCAGACAAGCCACATTCTTGGATTCTCCAAGCTTCTGGGGTCTTGACAGCACCACCGGCTTCACACTCACAGCTTCACACACGCCTTCTCAGGGGCATAATGCCTGGCCTCCCAGGCCTTCTGAAATCTAGGTGGAAGCCTTCCTGACTCCACAACCCTTGCATTCTGCATGCACCTAAACCAGCACCATGTGGATAATGCCAAGTTCTGCACCAACTGGAGCAACAGTCAAGCTTCCTTCTCTCTTGGCTGTAGGAGTCCAGTGGCTATGATGCAAATCCCAAGGAACAACTTCCCTAGGCCACAACTATTCTGAAACATGGTGCTCTGGGGTTTTCTTTTCAAAGCAAAATCTTTCTTGTTTGCAATTTTGAGGGTCAAAGAGTAGAGTCCTGGTGCTTCTTGTGATGTCCTCAGGCCATCTTTTCTATTCTCATGTTCCTTCTCAGCAATCAAGAACTCTTCTTCTCTTATATTTTCAGGCTGCACCCTTACTGGAGCACCTTTCTGGCCAAACTCAAAACATTTAAATCATTCTGCTGGGTTCTTTGCTCTTGGTTCTCAACATAAATGTGGCTAAAAGCTCCTAACCGTAGCCATGCCACCACTTCAACATTAGACTGCTTTGAAATTTTTTCTGCCAGATTAATTATCCCACTGCCCTTAGTCTTAGGCAAAGTCACTAGACACAAACAAAATGCAGACAAACATTCTGCCAAGGCAAAACATGCATCATTTGGAGTCTAGCAGCCAATGCTGTCCTACTTCCCATCCAAAATCTCCTGAGCCTGGTTTTTACCAACTTTCTGGTCTTCTGAGCTCTGATCAGATTCTCTCATCAAATATAGCCTCAGGTGTTCCAGCTCTATTTTTTCAGCCTGCATCTCCAAATCTTTCCTAACTCTTCCCCTTTCCACAAGCCAATTCTAATGGCTCCTGACCACCTCCCCCACCTCACACCAGGTAATGTCACAGGGTTGACCCAACTCTCAATACCAAATTTCTCTGTTAATTATTTTCTTCTTGCCGAGACAAAATACCTGCCACTCACAAGTGAAGGGAGGAAAGTTTTATTTAGCTCACAGTTTGTAGAAATTTCAGTCCATAGTTGGTTGGCACTAAGGCAGACAGGCATATGGCAGAGGGGTATATATATATATATATATAAGAAAACAGTTCCTAGTGGACAGAAGGTAGCAAAAGCAACAACAAAAAAAGTGCTGACACAGCCCTTTCTGACTTATGTCTTATCCAGACTACTTAAGGCAGGTAGCACTCACACCCTTTATCCTAGCATCCTTGAGCTTAGCATTGCAACATGAATCAGTTAAAATGTCACACACTCTAAATCCAGCCACCTCTAAGAGCCACCTCATTTACATGAGGCTTTGGGGGAAAATCTAAGTACAAGACATAACAATAGTTTACCTGGGTTATTTTTAAGTAGCTGTTGCTTACATTTAAAAAAACAACTTCAGTATAAACTCACAAATGGTTCAAATCAAACCAATGTACAGAGAGAAGAAAATTTATCCTCTTAAAATGGCAGAGCCTAAATAACTATGTTGTTGGCAAAATATTTAAGGATATTTGTTAAGCTTTTATTTTACATTATTTTCTCATTATTTTTATTCTGAACCAGCAGAGTTATTTCAGTATCCGCAACTAAAAAGCAAAAGGAGTTCTGAACAATAAGATTTCTGATTTAAAGAAAAAATTATCAAAAGTTTAGCAAGCAAACAAAATTTGATCAAGGCACCAAATGCCCCACTGCTTCTTTTACTTGTGCACATCTTATGAAAGTTGGATTTGACCCATCTGCAGCAGCCTGTTAAGCATTCCAGACACCCAGACCCACCTTCCCAAAGAAAAAACTATTTGGAGGGACAGAAATGTCTCCAGCCACAGTGCAGTCTATGAGTATGGGGCACCCAGAACTGGTGGAAGTCACTGCAGAGCCATGGAGCTGGAATCTGTCAGGGTGCAAATGTGCAAGTATCTCTAATAGAGCAAAATCAGAATGAGTGCCTCACCCCTCTCACACTTGTAGCGGCTTTAGCTCTTTCCTCCTAATGTTTTCTGTGCCTGACTCATTTTCCCTAGAGATTAATTCAGTCATGTGCACACAACAATGTCCTGGTCACACTGGGCTGCACGTATGATGGCACTCCCACACTCCTGTAATGGTAATGAGTCCTACCACCCAGGACACCCTTAGCATAGTGCAACACATCATTTATGTCTTTGTGGTGATGCTGGTATAAGCAGACCTACTTGCTGCCAATCGAGTAGCACAGACTTTTATATACAGTGCATAATACTTAATAATAACCAACAACTGTTACTGGTTTATGTACTTATTATGCCATGCTTCTTATTGTTATTTTGGAACATGCTCCTTCTGTCTAATGGTGTGTTTCTTCAGATATGTCCCTGCCTTTTACCCATACCTAGTTGTATTTGTGTTGCAACAGCAATTTTTTTTTCTTTTTGCAGTATTAAGAGATTGAACCCAGGGACTTCTCATTGAGCTACATCCTCGGTCTCCCTTTCTCTTCTCTCCCCTTCTCTTCCCTTCCAGATCCTCCTGTCCTCTCCTCTTTACTTTGAGACAGGATCTTGCTAAGTTGTTAAGTTGTGCAGGCTGCACTTGTACTTGTGATCTCCCTGTCTCAGCTTCACAGTGTGTTGGGATTTTAGGCATGTGTCACCAAACCAAGCTGCTTCTCTGTTTCTATGGACTAGGTGACCATATAGCCTGGGAATGTCTCAATCATACATTCCTTCCAGCACAGTTGTTATTCACTTTCCCCTTTCCAAAGTGAAGAACCAGGTGGTGTCATTCACTTACAGGCTGTTGAAGGCTCTGCCAACATGTACAGGACCTGGCTTCTGCTCATACCATTTTGTACATACCTTACTGCTCATACCTGACTGTCCCTTCATGCACATGTTTCATTCTAATAGCAGGTGGTGGTTTAGCCCAAGTGAATTGTAGACCCTCCAATACAGGAGTAAAGAAAGACCATATGAGCAATTGTTCCCTGGGAACTGTCAGCTACACTCTTCTCCAGGAGGAGAGAGGAAAGCAAACTGTTGGAGCTTCAGCCAACTAGTGGAGGCCACAGTGCTGATGCAGAGAAGAAACCCAGCTAGGGTGTGAGGCATCCCAGCCCACAGGCCTGCACAGCAGATACCAGGCCTCCACCTCTTATAAATGGTTTGAATGGGCCCCTGAACATGGAAAGAGCCTGGGGCCTTTGCAAAACCTTGGAGAAAAGTGTGGGAATAGGCTTTCCGCACTTCTGAAGAAGAGGCATAGATGTCGGCTAATTCCTCCTGCTTCCTCTTTCTTTCCTTTGCTTTTATTCTTTCTCATATTTTACCTGCTTATTACTTTCCAGTACAACAGCCCCATGACACTAGCATCCATTAATATTTTTGAAATAGTTGCAAAGTATTTCACTGGCGAAGTTCCCACTGGCTTAGCCCATTTGGCACACGGCAATAACCAGGAACATTCTGCATACTTTACAGAGCGCAGAAATCTGAGCTCTGGAGCACTGGCTGCAGGTAGATAGCAGTGCTCACACATGCAGCTGCAGCACCAGCTCAAAGGAAAGTATTGGGCTTGGGTATTTACCTGGTGGGGCGAGGGCTCCCTCTTTGAAGACTTTCTTGCCAAGGCCAAGGGCTCTTCTCTTTGGACTATTCTAGTCAAGTCTGCCTCTATCGCATCTAACCTGAAATCTAGGTAAGCTGAGCTCTCTGCAAATACATGTTTCTTCCTGCCCTCTTGTAGCCTAGTCATTTTGCAATTTATACACATGACCTTCTACTTACCACCCCTTGTCAACAGTGGTAAAGTTGGGAAAAGTACCGAATTAGAGACAGGAGACATGGGATATAATCTCAGCTGTGTTACTAATATGTTGTGTGATTTTGAGTAAGTATTTCCAGCAGTCCAATCCTCAGTACATTTTTTTCTATCAAATATAGCAATTTCATCAGATGAACTCCAAGGTCATGATCACGTTCCACATTTTATAACCTTTTGTAATCTAGCAATATGGTCTATTGCTGGGAATCTTAATTCCTTAAATTGTGGAAATCTGATCATCACAGGATAGATTAACAGAGTTCTAACCGACCAGTTCAGGTTCCTGGACTCATCAGGGAACAAAGGTCCCTGGGTCAGGCCTGGATGTTGTGGAAGTGATATGGTGTCCTCTCCTTTATTTAGTGTCTGGACAACGCAGGCATCAGAAGAGATACCACAGCAACTCCAAGGTAGCTTTCATCTGTCACTGTGCTTTAACTGCTCGTGATGGGGAGGAACGAGAAGTTTTGACAATTATGAAGGACTGTGTTTCTCAGGGTAATGTCTTGTGTTAATGGGGAAATTAATTCTTTCCTTTCCTTTCCAAGACTCTTATTCATGCAAATTTTGACAAGTAGCTTTCTCTTTTTCCCCCTCCCCTCGATGAGTAGATTGGGGTAATGTCTTATAGGTATAACTAATCACCCACTTATATGATTTGATGCTCACTTTCATGGGTCTGAGACTATGCTCAAAAGCAGGAAAATGCTGTTTTTCTATGCTTTCTACCCTTGGCTGTCATCTCTAAAAATATCGCTTCATAGCCACATGGTTCACTTTGCTAATCCTTCTCAGTGGGAGAACAGATATTGAGAGAAGAGGAAAGAGGCATTTGAGGACCACATAGTGCCCATTCCTTCACCCCAGTATCTCTTTCCCACCCACCATCAGAGTTGGTCCTGAACATACCAGGTCAGATGAAGTACTCATAAGGCAACAGGAGATGGAGAGGCTCATGGTCTGGTTCTTGCTCTGCCACTTACCAGAAAGAACCCCTGGGCAGGCTGCTTCACTTCACCCAGCCTCAGTTTCCTTTTTTGCAAATGAGGTGACTGGCCAGATCATTTCCTAGATCCCTCAGCCACTGGTCTTTCCCAGGAGCCCAGTAAGCAGTTTCTCTGCACTTGCCGTCAGACCATGAGCAGCACCCAGCATGTATGTACAATCCAGTGTTTGATGGGTGAGTTATGAAGGTGTGAAATCTGTTTTTCGTGCTAGAAATGCAGGCTGGCTCTGGTCTTGGATCTGGAGTCCCTGAGCACACTATGATGTGCTGTGAAGGCCCAAGTCAGGGCTGGCCAGCCCCTGAGCCCCACCCCCAGTCCCTGCATGGCCACCCTCCCCACCTGACTTTACTGGGGCTTTTTGCACTAAGTGTTCACTGCCATCCTGGGGCCTCTATTAATATTAGCACATCTTACCTGGAAAAAATGGAGTCTGGTGCAGTTAATTATATATATTTTCCATTATCCCAGCTAATCTGTGTTGGTTTTGTTGCTCAGGGAGACATAGAGGCTCTCTCTTCTTAGAAAATGATATTGTTCTGAGGGACAAGGTCAAGGCGAATGGAAGGGTGACTAGGCTTTGAAACAGCAAGCCTGGACTGTTGGTCTCTGGTTTGCCTGGTTTGCAAGGGACTGGTGCTTTCCAAATCTTACAGACCAAGTACTTGAACCTGGTACCCAGAGAAGTGACTTCTGCAGAGCTTTAGTGGTACTTATAGAAGAAGCTTCAAAGAAGGAGTCATGATAGATAGGCTTAGCTACTTTCGTAGTGTAGCCTTGAGCTTATTATATTTGTACTTAGTTCCATAGGGTATTTTCTTTTCAGGAGAATACTGTTCCTTGATAGTCCATGGAATGAATGTAAATAGTAGTGTGGTATTTTCTGCTTTCTTCACATTAAATATGCATATACAGAGAGATACATATGTGATATAAATGAATGAAAGTACAGGAAAACTCAACAGAGCAAGGGAAATATAGATTCATTGTTTTCAAACTTTTCTTATCACTTAGCAAACTGAGATTCAACTCATCAGCCATCTCTGATTTTCTGTGTACAACTGGATTAGTTACTTAAGCACCCTAGGCTTCCTGTTTTATAGTGGTGAATATAAAGGAGTTGAGTTAGATTATTTCTAAAAAGTATTAGTAGCTCTTCTTTCTTATAATGGATTGTTTAAAAAATATGCATTTCTTCTAACCATCAAACCAAAGTGTGCACATGTGTGTGCAAAAACAATAAGAAATACTTCACACCTACAAGCTCAAACAAAGAGACAGACTAGAAAGTCCTAAAAAGGGTGTAGCATACCAATCAGAAGGCAATTCATCTTGAGAAGAAAACAAGTGATATTTACATTATTAAATCACAATTACAAAGCAAATCAGCTATAGAAGAGAGGAGATCATTTCCATCAATTATTACTGAACTGAACATAATTTTTCAATCACCAGCAGATTGTAAATGGGGGCTGCAGTTCATCCAGAAACCCTTCTATTATGGGAGTTATTAATTAGGTATTAACTTTGGGGAATTAGCAAGGACACCAACAAGATGGTGCAGGAAGCAGGGTACAGGGCAGACAGGCAGAGACAGCTGGGTGGACTTTTGAAAGGAGATCCAGAGCTTTCTGGACAACCCAAGTCAGCCACCTATGTAAATGATACTGCTGCAGGGCCGAAGAAAGCACACAGGTGGTGTTCCCACACAGTCAATACAGGACCAGGTAAACATAAACAATGACACATAAGTTCCTGGCTACTTATCTGTGCCATGAGTGTGTTGCAATTCCAGCTTGTTCTGAGACCTAACTGTGAGTGTTCCAGGTCAGGGGTGCAGTCCTGGTCTCTGACTTTGCTGTGAATTCTCTACATGGGTCTCCAAAAGTCTGGACGCTTCAGCCTTGATGTAGGATGGAGGCCATCCATACCATCAGAACCTCACACGGGCTGGTGGAAACATTTTCATATACTCCTTCAATGTCCTTGGGTCACAAAATGTCTCCCTAAAAAAGTCTTGATAAATAACTCATTAAATTCAATGATTTCTCAGGTTCTTTGCAGCCCTTGATTTCAATCTCCCACTATCTTATCACTTTTTCTAGTCCCGTGGGTTTCCCTGATGTATAAAACAGACTCCAGATCACCCAAAGGTTTTGCTCACTCTTGGCTTCAGTGTCTGTCCTCTATAGAAGCAGGATGATCTGGTCGATTTCCAGGTGTGGAAGCCTGGAAGGAATGGGATATGTGCACACTTCCCTGTGCCTGATTGTGTCAAGCAACTTTGTTTGCTTTCACTGCTCAGCTTCTTGCCTCTGGTTTTGTGTCACGGGGTCTAAGGCAGTTGCTAGGCACCCAGAAAATTATCACCCAGGCTTTTGTTTCAAGGAAACAAGCAAACAAAGAGTCTAGGCTCAAAGGGGTGGGCATAAAACAAGCTGGGGTTGGGTGGATGGCCTGAGTGTGGCATGGTGGAGTTGACCCCACTAGTGCTGATTACCTGTACATTTCCCATGCAAACCCCAGTAAGGGACGGCTGCCTGGGCTGGGCAACAAAGAGGCTGAATTTAGAAGCAGCAAGATCCACGTACCTACCCTACTTCTCTCTTTTCTTCCCTCCCTTCCTTTGTTCCTCCATTCAACAAATGTGTTTCGAGCTCTTAGGCAGTGAACTGAACCTATCGTTGAAAGCTGGAGACCCCTTTTTAAGTGTTCTGTGCATTCTACCAAGGAAAGCCAGTCTCCCAAAACATGACTGAAATTGTATCTCTCACCATCAGGATGGTAGGGTTTCAACAGATTAACTACAAAATACACCTAGTGTCCCTCTAATGGGATCTGGCAGAATAGGAGTCACACGTGTTTCTCACTTGCCATCCTTCAGCCTGCCTTTCCCCTGGGTGACTCTGACTCAGCCTTCAGGGCTCTAGTGGCATGTCACCTCTGCAAGAAAACCTGCTGTGTAGAGACTGCATTTCTGAACTTTGAGATACCTTTCTCATTCTACTTCATCTTGCTTTCTTCTCCTGAGTACCTGATTTCTATGGGCTACCTTGGCTTCTGGTAGCAATGGCCAATGGGGAGCTCAGCAATTTATCAGAAGAAAATGATGATCTCAGGTATGTCTTTCCCAGAAAGGTCACCTCCCAGGCCTGAGTCACTTCACTGCTGGACATCACTACAGACAATCATACTGGCTTTCTGTCTCCCCTTCTTTCACAGTAACTGTCGTGCCACAGCTCCCAGCCCAGCCCTAGAAAAGCCCTGCTGCTATTGCCAGGAACACAGTACTGCATGAATGGTTACTCTACATCCTGCCCACACCTTGTAAATACTCCTCTAACTGAACATACCTAGGGTTTTTCAAAGTTGAATGTGTCTGTTTCCTGCTAGGCCCTGAGTGGCATACCTTCTGGAATCAGAAGCCTTTGCTAGGTGTTCCTACTCTAGACTCATATAGAAACAGTATTAATCATGATTACATTTGTCACTTTAGAGGAATGATTCTCAACCTAGTGAGACAAATGTCCCCCAAGAGACATCTGGCCATATCTGAAGACATTTTTGGTCATCATAACTGATTTTTTTTTCCTTTTTTATTTATTGGTACATTTTAGGTATACAATACAGTTAGTTACACTCATCATTTGGAATCTTGTATCTTTTACATGATATATCTTGGTTCTTATTTTTTCCCCTTTCCCCTACCCTCCCGTCATCCCCTCCACCCTTTCCTGTTTACAGAGACTTTGTTTCCACTTTTTTTCTTTTCTCTTATTTTTTCTTCTCCTAGTACCTGACCCTTCAATAACTGGTTGTAACTGGGGACAGGGAATGTATTCCTGGAATTGAGGGGGCACAGTTCCAGGATGTTGATAACCATCTTGCAGTGCACAGGACTGTCACCAATGACAACGAACTTTCTGTCCCCAAATGTCACTAGTGCTCAGGTTGAAAAACTTGCATGAGAGCATAAATGCCTTGTTAATCTTCTGCATCTCCCACTAGAGGGAAAGAAGCTCAGCAAACAGGAGGACCACCTACCTAACTCCCACTGGCTTTCCCAGTGCCCAGGGCAATTTCTGACATGTTGGATGGCCTCACAAAAGTGCTGTTGAAAAACAAGGAGAATAAATAAATTCACTCCTAAAGCACAACCGTATTCTTCCATACGCTAATACCTAGTTTTGAGGACAACAGTGATTATTAATAGCTAAATTTAAGCCTACAAGAGATAAACCAATAAATGCGGTGTTTAAACTCCTCACCAGGGTTCCAAGGAGAGAGTAGATGCTGTGTAAGTGGAGGAGTCTCTGAGGATATGGAGTTAATAAAGTTTGAAGCAGGTCTTGGAGTGTTCTCATGTCAACAAGAAAACTATGGTGGCATGCAAGGTAGGGTCACAGTGAAAACAGGTCAAGCATGCAGGAGAAAATCTGGATGTTATATGGGGATCATTTCATCATTATTCATATGGTTTTATTTATTCTTATTTATTATTATTACTTTTTTTTTTAGTACCAGGGATCGAACTCGGGTCCTTGTGCTTGCAAGGTAGGCGGCAGAACCACTGAGCTATATCCCCGGCCCTCATGTGTTTTTTTTTTTTTCAGCTTTAATTGAGTTTATTGGTACCTTTTAGGGATACAGTACAGTTACATTCATTGTTGGGTTCTTGTACCTCTACATGACAAGTCTTGATTCTCATTTTTTCCCCTTACCTCTGCCCTCCCTTCACCCCCTCCTCCCCTCCCCATCTAAAAACACTTTATTTTCATCTTTTCATTCTCTCACATCTTTTTCTTTTCCCTTTTTACTCTTCCCCTACCCATCCCATCTTCCCTACACCTCATGTGTTTTTAAAGAAAGTTACTAGTGGCTTTTGATCAGAGGCTTCCCATTCCAGAAGGAAATCCTGCCCTGGAAGGTGGCCTTGGGGAAATCATAGTCCTACAGCAACAGTTCTTTCCACACTGGCTTCCTCAGCGTAGTTTCTGTCACAAGATCACCAAGAAAACAGGCCTGCTATGTGCACGCCATGTTCCAGGCAGTGTGAAGTGGCCATCGGACATCATTCCATGAACAGCTATTGAACTGACACCTCCGAAGCACACAGCATTTCGTAACTGGTCTCTTCTGTGTGGTTGGTGACCTTAGACACCAGAGGATGACAGTCACCTTCAGTGTCTGTTTCTGGTTGTACAGATCCAGCTTCTTCGAGAAGCTGGGAAATGTGCTGCGAATAAATCAACATTTGCATCCAAGTCCTGGGAGAGGCCCATAAGAGGAAGAATAGTCTTAAAAGTTATGGATGAAGGAAGATTTGAAAGAGGCAGGGAAAATGCTTCTGACATCAGGCTCCAGTGGCTGTATCCAATCAGGAGCTTCCAGGCAGTGTGGTGTCCACCGTTCCTCCTCTGAGGGGACCCTCCATGGCCTTTTCTAGATGCTGTGCACAGTGATGGCCCCTGAGGGCTCTGAGGTGAGAACAGAGAATACCAGGATAGGAGGGAGCCAGAAACCAGGGCCTTGGGGAGACATGGCACCTGCTCCAATCCTGGAATCAAGGGGAGTTTGTGGGTGTCCATGCTAGATTAAATGGGCCCCATCACAGAGAGGAGGGCCTAATTTCAGCTCTGATCCAAGCCTGCTGTGTGGGAAATAGGGAGGACTGACATGTAAGAAATTCATGCCAGCATATAAATTGCTTCATGATTATAGAGACATACAATATCTGCACATGGCCCATATGCACACAACCTAGAAATGATGGGATTTTCAGTCTAAAATGTCAATTTTTTTTTCTAGTAGTGTTTAATAATCATGCATTGACCCTGGACTGAATAAACATGTCCAGGGCCCTGACAATATAACATCTGACTCACCCCTTTCCTGTGAGACATTTGTAATTTTATGAACAGAATGTAACATCATTATAATAGAATGTGTCACATAAACTTAGATATACTGTAGGTCTACCCTATCTCTTCAAATGTAAGCTACATTATTAAATGGCCTGATCTAAATCCTAAGCTCCCAATACCAGCACTGTCAAAGAGGCCCTCTAGGGTTTGCTCACTTCATTTCTATTAAATTGTGCACTGCTTATATTCTTTGCAAGAGGACAAGGACAACACTCCTTTCCTTGCAAATCATCATGCACTGTATCACACCCAACAGGTGAGTGCCTTGGAGCTGTGGGCTGGCTGGGAAGCCTGAATGTGAGCTTGCAAGGTCCACTGACCCAAAGTAACTTACCTGCTAGAGGTGGGATTCTTGAACCCAAAGGGTCAGCTCCTGCCCAGAGGAATGTCCCCATTATCAGTGATTCTGTCCCACTTTCTTCTCATCTTTGGCACTGAAGTCTCCCTCTTGGAGAGAACTCTATGGAGACTTAGGAGAGGATTATGGTGGCTAAAGTGGCAGGTGACTGAGAGTTTTTTTGTCAGCTGAACATCAGCACATTTCTGCATCTCTTAGAGTCAGAGAACCTAGATCCAAGCACTGAATATTTCAGTAATGTCCCAAAGGACAGGTAACCCCAAAGGATTGGTAGCCCCAGTCTTCAGTCACCCAAACATTTGAGAAATCTGTATGAAGACTGGACAATTCTTTGCAAGTGTCAACCACTTCTATCAAGTGGAAACTGATAGGGTTTGAGGTTCCTTTGGCAAAGGTTGAATCTTTAAATCTGCCCACAAGCAAGAACACACTCAGGAGAGAGACTATCTGTCCTATATTTCCAGGAAGAGTTCTTGTCTACAGAGGGTGTTCTGCTGTCATTAAGAGTACCACTCCTCTGATTTTCAAGAGTCTCAGTTTAGCGAAAAAATTATATAGTCACCATTCATTCAGATCATCCCAGATTCAAAAGGTTTCTTGTGTTTACATATTCTAAGCCAATTAGACATTGATAGAATTCAACTTTGCATAATGGTTTCTTTGTCAAATTTATTCATTCATCCAAAATACAGATGACACCATAATCTCTGCCCTTAGGGATCTCAGATTGTGCTTGGGGAAGACCTGCATGCATTTGATAAAATAGATGATATGCATAAGTGGTTAGCAGCTACCAAATTCAAGTACTTAAATTCTCTGTCCATGAAATCCTTCATTAAAAATGCATCAATTTATAAAAACTGAGCTACTTTTATGAAGTTGGGTTGGAGGATGCGTAAGAACACAGGATTTTATAATCTAGGGTTCATTATCTCTACCTCATAGAAATTTATCATTTCCTCTCCCTCTTCTTTCCTCTCCCTTCCTCTCTCTTTTCTCTAATCCTCAGACACCTACAGAGTTTGAAATAAACCCTGAGAAATGAAGCTTTCCATGAACTTCAAGTAAGGATAAACAGTTTCCCCATTAAGGAGATCACAGGATACATAAACAGTAAGGACAGGATACATAAACATAACAAAACTTTAAATAACAATGAAAAATACCTAGGCTAGGTAGAAATAAAGGACAGATTCCAAGGCATTGCAAATTAAATAACATAATTCTCATAATTGCTGACGAATTTTAAGGCAAGGTCACACTGGGCAGGAAATTCTAAAATTTAGTTTTAGTTATTTTACAGTTTACAGATTTTAATTGGAAGAAAATTCCATATACCTAGTCTAATACTTCATATCTAGTCTAATACTTGTTCATTTCCAAGTGCCCTCTTGTCAGGAACAATGGAGAGTAGCTGGAAAAACTTCATATTCTAAGTTAGCCCATGCCCACATTATCTCCTCCATGTACTCAACAAATGATAAATGACTCTGACCATTTTCATGGACAGGATGGGGAGAGGGGGTCGGTCCAAGGCACACAACTCACCTAAACCATTAAGCATGGCACATAGAACAATAGTGAATAGGAGAGCATATTGGATTTTTCTGCAGAAAATTACCAAATAAAATCGTGATGTTATTGTTGTATTGTTCAACATAGTCCAGTGGAAGTTATCTGTTAAACAATATTTTCGTAATGCTCTCTCTCTTTTCTTTTTTTTTGCAATGCTCTGATTAAAGAAAAGCTTATTAATCATGATCATTAATCCAACAATGCCTATGTTAGGCAGCAGGAATGCAGGCACACAAGACAATCTTTTCCTTCAGGGAGCTGGCAGCTCGGGATTTCCAAGATGACAACAAAAGTGTGATAAGTGCCCCAAAGAAGGAAGCAGTGGAGTCACAGGAGCACACACAGAGAGAGGGTCAGGCAGGAGTGGATGCTTTCCAGAAGGAGCTGAGCTTGGAGCAGAGAGAGACCTTACAGGAGGGAGGAGAAAATAGTGAGCCAAGGAGTTTTGGAAGGGCATTCCCAGCAGAAGAGGCATTATGCCTCATGGCGGAGATGGGATATAGTCACATGGCCTGAAACACAAGAGGAGCCATGGGGCTGGCCAAATAGCTAAAGTAATAGCTATTTCCAACAGGTCATAAAGACTATTAAGGTAAGATATGCGTCTTGCTCTTAAAAGGCTTATGCCACAAGTTTTTAAAATAAGTTTTCTTTAAAATATTTCGGGGTAAAGGCTTGGCCACCAGCCTATGGCACTAGTAGGGCTAAGGGAACCTTTAGCGGATGGTGCTTAGTTGAGGAAAGTAGGCCACTGGTGGTGTTTCCTTGAAGGGGATATTGGATATCAGCCCCACCCTGTCTCTCTCTCTTTTAGCTTGCTGGCTTCTGTGAGGTAAGCATCTCTACCATGTGCTCTGTGCTGTGCTCCCTAACATGCCATTAAACCCAAAGGCAAGAGGGCCAAGCAACCATCGATTTAAACCTCAGAAACCATGAGCTAAAACAAACCTTTTCTCCCAAAAGGTCATTTATCTAATATATTTCATCACAGCAATGAGAAACTAGCTTGGCTTACAATATAATTTTTGAATAAGACTCTACACACATACATAAGGCATATAATCATATATATATAAATAGAATTAATAATAGAATAATATACCCTTTCACAGTATTTACTGGCTGTGTAATATACTCTAGTCACTTATTAATTACTAATAATATTGCAGTGAATAGTAGAAAATCCATGTGTTTATAGTGAAGGGGGCAATCAGTAAACCAAATCATCAGCAGTCAGTAAGAAGGACTTTGAAGAAAACAAATAATAATTACAACAACAAAAGGTTTGATTACTATGTGTAAAGTGCATGTTGTGAATTTTCTCATTCCACTCTCCATAGTGAAAGCTGTGGTCAGTGTGTGGCCTAGATTCCCACTCTAGACCGACAGTCTCATTCCCTCAGCTGCCTGGAGTCCTGCCAGCTCAGATTCTTGGGGCTTGGGGCAGTGGGCTACATCTTACAGTGTAACGTTCCATTCAATCAGTGCCTTCAATGAAGTCTGTCTTTCAACAAAGATGTACCATGTATTCATGTCAGTCACAATCCTAGGTAGCGATAGTGAGCAGGGCCCACGGTATCAGCACTGGAGGAAATAAGATTCCAGAAAGATTCTAGGCAAGAAGCCAGACATAAGACCCACAGGTGGCGAATGGTGCAAGGCAAGTAAACAAAGCAAGCTGAGTGGATGAAGAACTGTGTGTCAAATGTTTTGGTCTCAGGACTCAGTGGTGTCTTAACAAAGTGTTATGGCTTGTGTTTAGATGTCTCCCCAAAGCCTCATGCAGTCGTACATGGTGCTTTCTCAGAGGTGACTGAACCTAGAGTGTGTGATGTGGGAATCGATTTGTAGTGCGAGGCTAGGATCAAGAACACTAGGATAAGGATGTGAGTGCTATCCTAAGATAAGATATAGGAGATACAAAGAGTTGTGATCATCCCTTGTTGCTTTGCTACCTTCTGCCTGCCCTGAACTCTTTCTCTTCTGTGATACCTGTCTGCCATGTGCCACCCTGCCTTACAGCCAGCCAATTATGGAGTGAAACCTCTGCAAACTGTGAGCTAAGTAAACCTTTCCTCCTCTACCTTTGGTTGTGAAGTATTTTGTTTCAGCAACAAGAAAAGCAATTAAGAAAATGTGTGATAATTCAAATCACAGAAACGTGTTGATAATAAGAAATAATATCACACTGGCAAACATAATAGAATAAAACTAAAATTGTACACTTAAAAAAAGAAGAAAAGTAACTAAGACACACATTAATTAGGACTCTTAAGGACTTACTTGATTGTATCCTAGCTACCAAAATTTACCATATTACAAATTATCTGAAAAAAATCAGAATTTACCATTTAATGATTCATTTTAAAAACAATTAAAAATTCATGTTTTGACATATGTGTGTGTGTGTGTGTGATACATCTGACAAATAAATATTTTGTGAAGTAAAATTGGGTGAGAAGAGTTTTTATGATTCACAAATGTCTTCAATATCTAATACAAAGCAATTGAACTCCCATATCCTCTACTGGATGGTTTTACATTCAATCTGTTGTGTTAGGTGGTTCTTGTTGAAATAAGTGAAGAAAATCTCACCTTACATAAAGATGCAGTTAGAAAAGAAAATGTTGTAAATAGCATTTTTAGAGAAGTGTGGATGTTCTTTAGTATACAACATAATTTTGCTTTAAATGTCTTACAGCTTAGTCTCAGTGTAGAACCTGAAACAATGTCAATGAATATTTTGTATTCTGCTACTTTAAAATTTACTGGTTATCTTTCCCATTATGTGGGGGTACCATTTATCCACTGAGGGCCTGAGTAGAACAAGGTAAAGAAAGGAAGAGTTTGACTTTTCTACTTGATTGCCTCATTTGCCATAGAACCCAAACTGAACACTGCTCACTCTCTTGGGCCTCAGCCCTACAGCCTTTGATAGGACTACACCATTGGCTTTCCTGGGTCTCCAGTTTGTAGATGGTAGATCTTAGATCTCTCTCTCTCCCCCTCCCTTCGTCCCCCCTCCTCCTTTCCACACACACACACACACACACACACACACACACACACACAGCCATGCCTCATGTAACAATGGGGATACACGGATATATTCTGATAAATGCATCATTTCATGAATTCTTTATTGTACAAAAATTACAGGGTATACTTATACCAACCTTGACGTGTAGGCCAATCACTCAGTGTGCTCACTTGATGCAGTCAAAGGATACAGCAGCCATAGATGTATGAACATTACACAGTGCACATAACTGAATGTGAGGTCTCACTGGCAATGGAGTAGGTTGGTGTTCACTAGCAACACCACAAACATGCATTATGTTAGTACACTTTGACAGCTATGATATCATCATCAGGTGACAGAAAATTTTCAGCTCTACTACAATTTTAAGGGCCACTCTCAAATATACATCGGTCATTGACTGAATATATCTATTTGGTGTAGGCCTATACCATCATAAATACATGATATATTACATATATATGTGTGTATATATATATTTATTTTTTTTACATAATATATTTTATATATATATATATATATATATATATATATATACTTTTTGGAACATTCATTTTGATCATTTAGCATCTTTATCCAGTGAGATATGCAGATATTACAAATGGTGACAAGTTTCATTATAGAGTTTTAAAAAATCACATCTGTTAATATGATCACCATCCATAACAGAAAAGTCTAGTCACTAGGAACCTATCAAGCTTACAAAAGCATAATTCAAGTTTTCCAAAGTCAATTTTAGATTGAGAGCTCATATTCCTTTTTTGTCAACAATTTTCGACAGTGGTTTTCTTCCAACTGACAGTCGTATATCACTTTCTTCCAATAAAATATTTGCCCAAACTAAGCTCATATAAGCATAGCTTACCAGAGGATTGTTCTTTTAAGTGAGCATGCTCTTCTGAGAAAAGTAAATGGCTACTTCAGTTGGCAACTCATACAATCTAACAAGTGATTTTTTTCCTAGAAAACATTGTTCTTTGTGATGTACACATACTTTCATTTCATCTCAGAATGGTGAGCAATTGTGTGGTGAAGAGTTGAAATGTAATAAAATTAATTTCTGCTGCCTTGGCACAAACCGTGTCTTACTGCACTGGTGCTGTTCTGCCCCGAGTATTTGGCAGTGACTACCTGCACAGTTTGATGACACTCATCCCATTAGTGCAAATGTCCCTAAGTTTGCACCATGATTGCATTTGTACAATCAGAACAAACTGAAACAGGCAAATAATGTCTTTGAAAATAGTTTAACTTCATGGAAAGAAGCACTTTGACCTCACAGACCCTCTGCAAAGGTCTTGGGAGCCCCCAGGGGTGAATGAATCTCACTTTGAGAACAGTGACAAAACTGAAACTCAGAAGGACTGAAGTAGACAGCAGAAGAAAGATGCTTAATGACTAAAGATGAGCTTGCAGCTGAAAAACTCCTGATTGGCATCCTGACAGCAAGGGCTAACTATAAGAGGAAGAATTTAGAAGCCATCAACTTGGACCAATTTTCTGCAGAAGCAAATACCCATGCACTTCAATGGCCTTGAGACATCACTGAGACTCAGCACAGTACAATAAGCATTGTTCACAAAGATGACCTTGAACCATTAAAATAATTTCACAAAATATCAAATATATTATGACTAAGGAGCTGAGGAAGAGAAAAGATTCCTCTTAGGCCACTGTGATAAAAACAGCATGGTACTGGCAAAGAAACAGATCTGACGGTCAGTGGAACAGATTGGAAGACACAAAAACAAATCCAGATGTACTCAGCTACCTCATCTTTGACAAAGGAGCTGACCATCCTCAGTGGAGGAAAGATAGCCTCTTTAATAAATGGTCTTGTAAAAACTGGATTTCAACCTGCCAAAGATTAAAACTGGACCCTTATCTTTCACCATGCACTAAATTAAAATCCAAGTGGATTAAAGATCTAAACATTAAAACAGAAACACTAAACTTGCCAGAAGATAAGTTAGGCAGAACTCTTGAAGACATTGGCATAGGAAAAGAATTTATGAACAAATCCTCAGTAGCACAGGAACGAGCACAAAGAATCAACAACTGGGATCTTATCTTATAGAACTAAGAGACAACCTACAATGTGGGAAAAAGTTTTTACCAGCTGCTCCTCAGACAAAGGACTACTATTGAGAATATGTAAAGAACTCAGAACAATCAGTCCCCCCAAATATAAAGACCCAATTCATAAATGGGCATCTGAAATGAACAGACATTTCTCAAACAAAGAAGTAAAAGCAGCAAGTAAAACTATGAAAAAATGTTCCACAGCCCTGGTCATTTGAGAGATGCAGATGAAAACAACACTGAGATTCCACCTCACCCCACAAAGAATGGCTGCTATCAAGAAATCAAGCAATAACAAATGTTGGCGGGGTTGCGGGGAGAAAGGAACCCTTCTCCATTGTTGGTGGGAGTGCAGACTGGTGCAACCACTATGGAAATCAATATGGAGATACCTCAAAGAGCTGGGACTAGAAGTTCCATTTGACCCAGCCATCCCTCTGCTGGGTATCTTTTCAATAGAATTAAAAGAATCATACCACAGTGATATATGCGCACCAATGTTTATAGCAGCACAGTTTGTAATAGCTAAAACTTGGAAACAGCCCATTTGCGTATGAGTTGGAAACTGGATAAAGAAGATGTGGTTTTTCTATAAAATGGAATACTACTCAGCTATAAAGAATGAGAAATTAGATTCATTCACAGGAAAATAGATACATATTGAGGCTATACTCCTAAGTGAAATAAATAAGTCACACATGTGTAATTATTGAATAGTTTCTCTGGTGTGAACAAACTATAATAGTACATAAGATCCTAAAGATAAAATCGACCATGTGAAATAGGAAGAAAAGTGCTAAAGGTGTAGGGAAAATGGGAAGTGTAGAGGAAAGGTAATAAGGGAAAAGAAAAAAATATGAGAAAATGAAAAAATGGAAATGAAGTGTTTGCAAATGGGGAGGGGAGTAGGGGGTGAAGGGAGGGCAGGGACAAGGGGAAAAGAAATGAGAACCAAGACCTGTCATGTAAAGGTACACGAGCCCAATAATGAATGTAATTGTAATGTATACCTTAAATGTACCAATAAACTCAATAAAAGGAAAAAAAAAGATTCCTCTTACTAAGAATTTCTTAGAAAGTTCCATAGCAATAATTTAAATTTACACATTGCTTTGTTTTTTTATTTAGATATTTCCTTGTTTGAACTAGCACATTTCAGATGATGGATAATCATCTCAGTAATTAAACAAAAGCCCATGAAATTTGTTAGGATTGCTTGTCCCATTTTACAGTTGGGCAGCAGGGTTGAGTGAGTTGGATGAGCTACCTGAGCATATGAGTGAACCCAAAGATATCTCAGTTTGTGATAATGTGAAATAGATCTGATATATAGCTCCTAAAACCCTTCCAATCCCTGGAGTGAGAAGAGTGTCCTCTGTGTCTTAACAGTGTCTTGATAAGATGCCTGGAATCTAGAGGTCCTTAGTTACGTAGCTTCAGGATGGGGGATCATCACCCAAAACAATCTGGGCAGGATTAGAGAGCTGGGAATTACAGCTCCAATCCCATTCTCCTTCCCCTCTATTCCTGCCCCCCCAAGGGGAAGAGCAAGAGATGAAGAGTATATTGATTACCAATGGCCAATGATGTGATCAGGTGTGGCTGCTAAGTGAAGTCACCATAAAAACTGAAAAGAACAGGGTTTGGAAGCTTCTCCACAATTGATTACTTGGGGGATTCTGGAGGGTAGAGCAGTGGGAGAAAGCAAGGATGCTGCACACAGCTTCTCCCCTACTGCACCTGAAGTATCACTTCCATCTGGATCATCTGGCTCTTCATCTGTATCCTTCATAACATACTTTCCTTTTTTTTTTTTTTTCTTCAGTACTGGTAATCGAACTCAGGCCCTTATGCTTGCAAGGCAGGCAGCAGAACCACCGAGTCAAATCCCTAGCCCCACACTTTCCAATCAATGGATATGGCAGGGAAAGACTTCTGGGAGCTGCTTTGGTAAACTGATTGACTGAAGGGGTAGGTAGTGGAAAACCTGGCAGTAGGTCAGCAGGAAATGTGACAGTCTACTTCTTGTGACTGCTGTCTGAAGTGGCGGCAAGCTTGTGGGTCTGAGCCCTTACCCTGTGGGATCCGAGGCTATCTCTGGGTAGGTTGGATTTAATGAAATTAGCTTATATCCCTGGAAAATTGGCTGCAAGTGGGGATAAGCTCAGGCACATTTTGGTGACAAAAGATATTCAGAAGTCTGATGATAATTTTAAGAAAAGATGGTTGGATTTAATGAAATTAGCTTATATCCCTGGAAAATTGGCTGCAAGTGGGGATAAGCTCAGACACATTTTGGTGACAAAAGATATTCAGAAGTCTGATGATAATTTTAAGAAAAGAAAAAAAAACACTTTGCTTATCCTGTCTCCCACTCTTACAACACCTCTTCATGATGCCCAGAAGATCACTCTATGCCACCTGTGAAATGAAAAAGTGCAGCAACTCCTAGAATGTGAAAGTCTACAGAATACCAGAGAAGATGGATATTCAGGGACTCTGAGTATAAACTTTGGGATATGGTGGCATTGGAAAAGAGCTGGTGATTTATAACATCTAAATAATACAGCAAGGTTTGTTTCCTAGCTAAAGTATCCCTGTTAGACAACCTAAGAGAAGGTCCCTCTGCCACGAGATGCATGAAACAAAGCTTCAATTACATTGCTTCATACTTTCGCTGGAAAGGAAGGGAGAGTAGCAGACCAAAAATCAGACAATATATCTTAATTTGCTTAACCTTTCTCTTAGGCAAACATGAAATTCATGGCAGTGAAGTGAGTTGTACAGAGAGAGAGTGTCTGGTGACCATGAGTGGATAATGAGGTTGGGCTGTAAAATGGTACTTAGGTTTCTATCTGAAAATTGCCCCTGAAGGTCACATATGGACAGAAATGGGGTAGCAAAGACTTACAAGACCTGGAGAAAGAGGGCCCAGAAATTCGACAGAGGCATGTTAGTGCTGCAATGTCTCTCCTGATCATAAGTGATTAAATAACTTCCCTAGTGTCAATTATCTGGACTTAGCAAGTTAAAAACTTCCCACTTATCCAGATCAATGAAGCCAGAATTTGGGGAGATTTGACTTATCTGCATAATTACCTCAACTTTCTCCTCATAATTTCTGTGTAAATATAATTTGCAAGTTTCAATTCAAAGATGTCATTACATCTGTGCCCACCTTAGTGCACTTCCTTCCCTCCCCGCTGTCCTCTCACCACCACTGCTTTCCCTAACACCATCCCACAATTGCTCAGACACTACTTTCCATTGCTGACTTCAAAACAGTGTTCATGATCATGGTCACAAACTCAGCCTTCTAATATCTAAGTCAGAGTGGCGTCCAGACCCCTCTAGCAGGTTCTGCAGGAAACTAAGGTCTTGTTATTTAATGTGTGTGCTCCCCAGACAGACCAGCAGCACTGGCACCATGAGGAGACTGGCCAAAAGTGCAGAACCTTACCTTCCACCGTGTACTTAAGAAAACCTGCATTTTTACAAGATTTCAGGTGAATCTTAGTACAGTTCTCTTGGAGAAGTCCTGCTCTATTGTGCTTCAAAGTTAGAAACCTGGACCGTCCCAGAATGTGGGTCCAGGCTCTGTTTTGCCATGCTGAGGAACGTGAAGGACTCATGCGCTGCACAACCTTCCAGGACATCCATTTTCTCACCTGCCAAGGGGGCAGCTTCCTCTAGATAACTAGTTCCAAAATTTTGCTGACCAATCACCTGTGTCGTTTAAGAACATATTTAAAATATGAACTATTGGGGTTCTATCCTGGTAATTCTGATTCAAAGTTTCTAAAATTCTCATAGGTTAGAGCAGCACAGAACTCTACATTTCTTCAGACACCAAAATTTAAACACAGATCTGACACAGAATGGCCATGTAGCCTTAGGCAAGTCCCTCAAGGGGTTTCAGTCTTAGCTTCTTCCTCTCCAAAACAAAAACAGTACTGGAATTAAGAAGATTCAATCATGTATGTAAATCACTTAGCACATACACAAAATGTATCTAATTACTTTCCCAGACTTCCTCTCATTTCCCTGCACTCTGTCACTCTCCTCTTTCCTGAGAAGGCTGTCTTCTCAAGGCTCCCTACTGAGGCCCTGTTCTGGAATGTTCTTGCAGGAAGTGCTTCCTCTTCTTCCAGCTCCTTCAGTTCTCCTCAGAAGTCAGGAAGTCAGTGAGACCTTAGCTGACCACTCCACAACAGCACAGGTTGCTCTGCCCCTCATCTCAAGCCTGGCCTGTGGTGCATTGGAGGACTTCACACCATCTGATATATACACACTTGCTTGCTTGCTTATTGTCTGACCTCATCATCTCCACCAGAGGCCTCCCAGCTGGTGAGAAGAAGGAAAGCTTCATGAGGGTGAGAACTTGGTGTTCTTTATTCCTATATACCTAATGCTGGGAAAAGCGTCTGCAATGTCATAGTAGGTCTACAATCATTTCTTAAATGAATGAGAGAATAATAAATAAATACCTTCTAGTTTTCTCTCTCTGCCTCTGCCTGCTCTTCTCTCCCTCCTTTCTTCTCTCTCTCTTTCTCTCCTGCCCACCTGTTTCCGTCTTAGTCCTTGAGCATGTTAGACAAGTACTCCGCCACTGAGCCCCACCCAGGCACCTAGTTATTTTTTTTTTGCCAGTAAAAAAACCAAAAAAAACAAAACTAATTTTTGTCTTGGAAAATAAAGAAATCACTGAATTCCCAGAATTTTCCACATAAATTTCATTCAGAGTAAACCCCTCTGTTTATTAATAATAAGTTAGCTATATGACCAGGATGTACATTTTTCTCTAATTCCTCTCCCACAATTACAAAAATGAATGGATTTATTGGTAAAATATTCAAGCCATGAAGTATAGTGTACAAAATAGAAAAGCTGTCACTATTCATAACTCCTTTCTCTCCTCCAGAAAAAAAAGAAAAGTAAACAATTTGGGGCACATCCTATTACTTTTTCCCTGAAATTATGCACAAAGAGGTAGGTATATACATATTGATCTTGTTATTCAATATAAATTAGACAATAATACACAATATTCTTTTCATACAAATATATGCCTTTTACATGGAAGTTTATTGCTTGGCCCAATGTTGTTCTTTTATGGGCTACACAGAAGATATACTATATTAAAATGTTTTCCTCTAAATAGACATTTAGGTAGCTTCTAATCTCTCTTGATTATCACCTTGCCATAAATACCCTTCTGCACACATACCTGGTCATTCTAAAATAATTTCTTTAGAAAGCTTGATTATAATGGAACCAACACATCCACACTGCTCTACACTAGACTTCCAAATTTTCACCCCCAACTTCTGCATGTAAGATGACTGCTTCCCTTGAGCTAATTAAAGACACATGCTACTTATCTCCTTAAACTTGCCAAACACATTGCTATAAATATCTTGTGGATGTAATGAGTTGATGTCCAGTGAAGTCAACATCCTTTTTATCTTACTATCCATTTGTATTTTTCATGCTATATATTTCTTATTGATTCACTCATTTTTTTTCTATTGTATTGTCTTTTTTCTTTCATTGGATTATCTTATTAAAATTATTTACATATTTTGTGCATAGGTTCTTTTTCTCACAGATATTATAGATATTTTTTCAGACTGCAACACATCTTTTAACTTCATTTATGAGTGTATCTTTCACTGTAATAAGTTTTTGTTTTTGTTTTTGTTTTTTTCAGTAGTGAGGATTGAACTTAGGACCTTGCACTTGCAAGGCAGGCATAGGGCCACTGAGCTAAATCCCTGGCTGTAATATGTTTTTAACAGTGCCAAATCTGTCTCTTATAACATCTACACTTTAGTATCACTGCAAAAGTTACTTCCAAACACAAGGTTATAAAAATGTCTTATATCATTTTTAGTACTCTTTCATTTTTAGGTTTAACTTCTTTTAAAATTCTCTTTGAAATCTTCTACATATACATTTTTAAATAAAAACAAATTCTTTATTTCTTATCATCAACCTATACACGGTTTTAAAATTGAAAGAGGAGAGGTGATGGTGGACTAATTTGTACATGTACTGAGTACCACTTTACATTGTTGTCTTGCTTGTCCTTGAGAATTAGGAATCATTTGATGTCAGCCTCCACCAGTGCACATTCTTACAAAGAAATAAATTCTGATCATCTCCAGTACACGGCAACCCTTTCCTTCTAGGTCCTCTTTCCCTTCTAGTGCATATGAAATGCCCTAGAGGCAAATGGCCACAGCTAAGGTGCCATGGAAGAAAGTACAAGAAATTCTGCACGGACAACAAAGCTTTCCTCAACCCCGGTCCACACCCACTGGAATAAGAAATGGCCTAAGTGGAGTACATTCCAAGACCAATTAGTGCTTTGCGGTTACTGAATCAGCAACATGGAAGCAGTTGGCCTAGGCAGTCTAGGATCTTATGTCTTGCTTGGTGTCTCTGAGCACACATAAAAGCTGATGTAGTAGCTGCCTCCAGCAGAGAATCTGTAGGGCTTGCCTGGATACAGATGAATCCCTTCCCTGCTCAGAGACCATGAC
This sequence comes from Fukomys damarensis, assembly GCF_012274545.1. NCBI lineage: Eukaryota > Metazoa > Chordata > Mammalia > Rodentia > Bathyergidae > Fukomys > Fukomys damarensis. The sequence goes on from NW_022900928.1 coordinate 80,329,967, forward strand.
CCCAGTAAGCACCGGGGCTGGGAGGAGCCTGTGTCATTAACATGTGGCTGGTGTACGCTTGTCTGATTTGGATCAGGTGTGGAACAAAAGAAACAAAGGCAGGTAAATGTAATTTTGCATGCATATGTGTGTTCTTATAGAGGTTTGTGATAATGGAGTGGCTTCACATTTTAAAAAGGAAGGAAGGAGAAAGGTCACCTAAAATGTTTTCCTTTGTGGAGAGAGAGGAGGTGATACAGAACAACAAAATGAAATGATGAGAATATTCTGGGCTGAGAAACATAAAACTAAAGGGTAATAAAATTGAGCTGATGCAATTTAAAGACTCCTTTTTTACCTGACTTGAGATGCATACCCATTGTTGCTGGTGCCTGAAGATTATTTCCCAGCCTAAAGCGGGCTGATGATAACAGGCCGGTCCCTGGCTTGTAGGTGCATTGTTCTGCCAGCAGGAATGTGCTGGACAGCAGCAGCTGCGCTCTTCCTGCACAGCCATGCAGCTCTGGCCTTTCCTTTCCCAGCAGTGGGATTACAAAGCAAACCAAGAGTTCCCATCACCTGAAAGGTACTCTGGGACTTTTCAGATTCTCCACTCTGACCCTCCCGTGACCTAATTTGGATCAGGGTAATTCTGAAAATAAAATGCTGAAGTTTTTCTTTCCCGGAGAACAATGTCACATTAGTCAACTTAAAAAGACTTGCTCACAGCACAAATTGTCTGTACAACTCATCCTGCCCCTTAATTATATTCCACCTTGTTTTATTATTTAAAGCCATCAGATGAGTTAAGTGTTTATAGACTGAAAACGTTGGAGTCGGAAGTGGATTCAGAGATGGAACTAATGCTGCTAATAGGCACACTGCAGCCAGGCAGCCGTGAAGCAGAGGCCCACTGGAGGGAAGGGGTGGGAAATGAGCTTTCTCCTCCCACTCCCCAAGGCAACACTGTGAGAAAGGGGTTTCTGGGTCAGGAGGAAAGGGAGCCAAGGTCTATCAAAACTGTAGGGAGCACAGCCTCTCACACATCTTGTGATAATATTCTACGAACCTACATGAAAACAAGGACTCTGAGCTTACAGTTCAGACTTTCCCATGCAATAGTCAATCTACTTCCTAACGCAGCAGTGCTGATATGCCCAAGGCCAAGCACTTGGCACTGCGGGACAAAGCAAGGTGGACTACGTGAGTGTGAGACGTCCAGTGACTTCTCCGCCTCCCGCTCCACATTCACACTTACATTTGCACCCGTGAGTCCAGAAAATCTGCTGCTGCATCCTGTAGAGCTCAGCTTCCATCTGGGCTCTCAGTCCTGCCTCCTGTGCTTCCCACTTCCTCATATAACCAGCCACCACTGGTCTCTAAACTGTTCTCTTTCCGGGATCTTTTTCTTTAATGCTTAATACCATCTATCATGAGAAACAGCTCCTTGAATTGCAACCCCCCCCAAGTCAGAGCACATACCTCTTCTTCCCTCTACAGTCAAAGTAATTATAAACCCATGCACATTTTCCATTATACTCCCTTCAATTTTGATGAAGCCATAACTAAAATTATACCCTAAACCACTAGTACCTTTTTGCATAATATGTTGTCTGTTTTGTTTTTCACAGTTGTATATATTTGTTATCTGTGCTTGTCATTTTGCTGACATGATTGCTAAAATACCTTACTGCACTGATAGTAAATGCTTGTACTTATTAGGCCATAGCTACAAAAATAATCCTTTAAATCAGTGTTAAAATCTTTAAACTTTTTTTTAATTGATTGTATCAGACAAGTTCCTAAGCATCCCAAAGTAGCATCAATTAAGGCAATTTCAGGTTAATCTATCTGCCGAAACATTACTTTATGGCTCTAAACAAGTAATTAAGAGAGCATTTTGGATTATGGAATGTACTGTAAGTACTCTAAGGTGAAGTGAATCTCTATTTTCCTGGGAACTCACCTTAGGGAAAAAGATACCATTGAGTTAGGTCATGTATGGTGAACCTCAAAACTACATGAGCTGCCCAGAACTCTCCTGAACCTGAGCATGGGTCTACTGCTCATGCCAGAAGTTGCACCCAGGTTCCACACAGTCACCCTACACTTATGCCCAGAGGCATATATTCTTCACTACCATGTTGTCTTCTGCATTTCATTGAAAGTAACTATTCCCCTAACTGTTTAGCTAGTAGGAATGTTACTACTGCCTTCGTCCTATTGGCAGGGATAAATTAAACAAACATGCATTGACTAGCTATCCTGTTCTGAGCTCAGTTTTAAGTGGTAGAAACACATCAATCAATAAGAGCCATAAGAGTCAATCATACAGAATTTATGGTGTGGCAGAGGAGCTGGAAACAAAATAAATACAAAATACACAGAAAAACACAGGAAATTAAAGTAATGATGATAGAAATCAAACAAGGAATGTATTAGGGAATAAATGGGTGCTGCCTGAGATCAGATCATGGAAACTGGCCCTGCATGGCCAGAAAGCTTCCATGTGAGCACATAAGGGGAAAAGTGTTCAGGAGAGGAGACAACCTATGCAAAGGCCCTGGTCTGAGCATGAGCCACAGATAAAGACCAGAGAGAATTCGTGTGAGACTGGAGTGGAGAAGGCAATGGGCAGGGTTATGTATGTGTTCAAAGTTCATAGACTATCAATTACAGTGGGAAACATAGCAGTGATGGTAGGAGTTGCTCATGTTTATCTGGGTGCCCTTTAGATGCAATATTGGTACAGCAATCATCCTAGTTATTGAGATAAGGAAACGAGGCTAAGCAATCTGCCCAAGGTCACCACTTCCTCAAGTGTAAGCTCTAGGTCCCACTTTCATGTTGCAAGCTGACTCTACAAAGCTGCCTTTCAGTTGTTAATTTGCAATTCTTTATCATATTGTTGGTATTTAAAACCAGAAGACTAATGGAATCTGTTTCTTAAAGTATAGATAGACAAACAACATCAACAACAACAAAGGTGCTCCAGGACCTGACTGTATGATTCATGGATGCTTAGTAGTAGAAAGAGAGAGGGAAAAAAAAAATCACTAAAATGAAAGCCAAAGTTCTGAAAAGCTAGAATGGAATCCATAAGAATTTGGGTTCAAGAAAAGAGTGACTCATAAAGGTCACGGTCAATGTTTTCAAGGAAGCTGGGAACTAGAACGTAAGCAATGGGTCGGGTCACACATCATTTAGTACTAACCTTGATTCGAGCTGTTTCTTCAGAGTCATTGGGTATGTAAGTAACTGAAGGGGAACGAGGCCCAGGAACACAATGGGCAAGAGGGTTTCACCAGCATGTGCAAAGACTGTCTATGAAAGACAGAGCACAGGATCACGGGGTGGGGGGGGCAGGTCCTTCCAGTCGCCTCTCTTTAGGTAGTGTACCTTTTGTCTCCTATTAATTATCACTTGCTGGAAAACCTGAGATTTCATGGCCTAAAGCAACAATAACTTACTGTCTGTCAAGGCGTCCGAAGTTAGGAAATCAGGAGTGACTTGATGAAGGGTTTCTGTTGGGTCCTTCACGAGGGTGTGGCCAATGCAGCTAGGGCTGTAGAGTAGGAAAGTTTGGTGGGGCAGGCTTAAATTGGCTGAGTCCCATGGTAAAACAATTGCACTATACATGGGCCTCTCTATGGGACAGGGATGCTTAATTGTCCTTACAACAAATGACCAAGCTATAACCTGCTATGCTGCATATGACAGAGGCTAGACAGGTGTACAGCATTTGGCTGCTGTAGCTACTGGACTTGCAGCCCAGCTTATTCACTGTGGCAAGGGATCACATCAGGTGGGAATAACAGAAGTGTAGATCACTAGGGAGCATTTTGGAAGCTGCCTTACTGGGATTACCGTGATTTACTATTTAAACGCTAATTTGATTTGGGAGAGCATGGAACCAGGTGAAAATACCATGCTTTATAGTCTAGGCTCTCCTGCAATTGGAAAGGCCATGTCACTAAATGGGAACTTCAGAAAATTTTGAGAGAAGGATTTGGCTAATAGGAGTCTGCTTGCTTTTGGCCTTCACCTCCCCTTTTACCTTGTCTGACACAATGGAGGAATAGCTTAGATCCTTTTCCTGGTGAATGAATTCCATACTCACAACTTATAGTGGGGATGCTGCTTCCATTATGTCTTCCTGACAAATATGTTCATTCCCCCTACTTTTTTATTCTCATTTGCATTTGGTAAAGGAGCTCATTTCAACATTTTATTTCCATTTCTTAAGTTCTGTCTTCCATTATAAGATCTCTGAAGGTAAGGAGAATATCTTATTTGTCTCTGTTTCCAGTGCCTAGCACATAGCAAGCAGTCGATAAAAATCTGTTGAATGTAGAAGTTGCTACTTTGTATTGATCCAATAGACAGCCAATGGTTAACACAATCCATCCCTAGCAGGCTTATATATCCCTATAAAAGCCTACCAAGTGTTCATTATGAAGGACAATGCTTGGTAATGAAATCTTCTTGCGTATCTTTGGTAATAATCATCATATAGGGAGAAAATGAGCATCTTTCTGTAATATTTATATTTCCTAGCAGCAAAGACATTCTCTTCTGTAATTCTGCCTATAAAAGCAGCAAGGAAGCCAAGAATGTACAAGTTCTCCATGGTAACTGGGTCACAGCAGCAGGCAGCTTGGCCAAGGCTCCAGACAAACAGAATGCATGGAGGTGAGCTGCCAGCAGCAAACCTGTGAGGGCCAGTGGAGCTGGCACTGAACAATCTCTGCACAGGAACCCTGAACTGCAGCACCCATGCCTGGCACTGTCTCTGTAGGGCATGGAAGTGGGCTCCACTGCCCTGTCTGTCTCAGGACCTTCAAGTGCCATGCTGACTTCTCAGCTTCATCCAGCCACCAGGCTACCAAATATGAGAGTCAATAGTTGCTGCACATATTTTAGAAAATAATTTTAGGCTCTGAACATTAATCTAACAAGCAGATTCTACCCTAAACACCAGGGAATTCTTTCCATGTATCCTTAAGCTCTCAGATCATTTTTCTCAACTGCGAGCTAGAGAGCTTGGCTCCCTGTACTCAGGCTGGAAGAGGAACCACGTAGAGCATCTGGTGAGAGGGAACAGCTGTTTAATGCACAGCAATGAAGACTCCCCATCCGAAGCAGTCAGCCCTCTACCAAGGACGAAAAGCACACAACAGCAGCATCCAGGAGAACCACGACCACTGGCAGAGCTATTCCCGGGCCAATTCCCAGCCAATGCAGCATAGCTTTGTGCAAAGCAGTGAAAATGTATGTGTGAATTTGGGAACATTCATATAAAAGCGGAAAATCAATTGAAAGCTGAAAAAAGCCGTGGAGCAACTGCAGAGACAGAAGCTGTGTTTTCAGGGTAGGTGCTTCTTGGTGAGATGGAGAGATCTGGCCTGCAAGAGAGTCAGCCCCCTCCTGGGTTCCACAACCCTGGAGGAGCCATCACTAAAGCAACTGCACTGCGTTAGTGACCCAACTCCCTCCCTATGGGTGCAATTTAGGGAAAGTTTGATGAGGTGCCTGGGTTGGGCTCTAAATCATGGACCTGACAAGCAGATTTTGTAGTGAGGTAGGTGCTTTTCTACCACTCCAAAGTCAAGACTGATAATCCATAAAGGCTTTAAGGAATAATGTGGCCTGGAGCTCTCTGACCCCAGAGAGCAGGAGCAGGAGCAGAATCCAAACAGCACCCTGGATTTTGAGAAGTCCACAGCACTCACTGCAACCCAAGGACAATTAACCAACAGGTACCGTCATGCACTTGTGAGGCCTCAGGTATGGCTGAGCTGTCTCTAGATCATGTGACAGACAGGATGGAAAGGTGGATGACTTTAGGTTAAGGGGGAAGCCTCCTTGAGCTCAGAGATACTGGCCTACATTTACCAGCAGGCAGGCCAAATGTGTAGCAGCATATTCATAGAATCTTAATCACATAGTCAGAAACATTTGTAATGGTAAGAGAAGGATTGCATCAGGTAACTCGCCTTCTGCTTGTGAGGCTTTGCTCCCTAAAGTAAATTCCTCTGTCCAGTTTTTATACTGTTTATAATTTTCAGTAAGGTGGCATCAGAGCAGAATGCATCTCAGAAACTGTGGTCAAGGAGAGATCATATAAAGAGGAAGTGGTCCTCTTCTCAGAGAGTACACTCATGGGATATAAAAAGTGGCGAGGTCAAACACCACTAAGTTCTGTGGACTCAGGGCCCATCCTTGGCAGTCCTCACTTGTCCCAGACGTGCTCAAGAGCAATGTCCTGCACCTGCTGCATCAGCCCAGCACAGCCCCACTTATCCCTGATCTGGAATGACTACATTTAAAAGCTCAGCCTCTGTGGGAAGAAACTAAGATTATTTTGCATGTCAAAGCAGCAAGTAGCCCCTAGGCTCTGCTCCTGAACTAGTGTTGCAATGCTTCATAGGTATGACTGGTCCCTTGTCTCAGTCTCCTACTCAGTCTCTGCTCCTCGCTGGGACAAGTGCCACCTGAGCCTCAGCCTGTCATATTGGAACCAGGGTGCAAACTTAACTTGCCCAGGCCTCTGCTCCAAAGCCCCAAACTGCAGGCACTTCTTGGTAAAATGGATCATCACACCTGGCAGCTGGATCATGTGGCCACCAGGCCAGGAGGAATGTGCCGCCTGAATGCACAGTAACTGTCCCCTGGGCTGAGTTCCAATCCCATCTGTCTTAGCTCCCAGCTGCCAAGTCCCCTGCACCTCCTGGGCTGGAAATCCTGCTTCTGCCTGCCACACTGCTGGTGCTCACCCTGCTCCCTGGAAGCTTCCTCCTTCTCTCCTACTCTCCGTCTACATTTCAGGATCCTGCCTAAAGCACAACAGAGCCTCGAGAGAAGAACAAAGTGGACATTTTTTTTTTTTTCTTCAGGGCTCTGTTTAGAAGCTCTGAAGGTTCTAGGGATGGACAGCAGAGATCTCCAGAGTGGTCAGGCAGGTTTGTGTCTCCTTTTCTCTGGTTGCATGGTACTAAGTCACCAAGTTAAAAGATGAAACAAATGAGTTATATAGAGAGATTCTGAAATTTGTCATACAAGATAGATCGGCAGGGAAAACTAGAGACCTTCATTTACCTCATGTTGTGGGCTGCATCACACCAAAATTCATACTCTGAAACCCTAACCCCCATTCACTGGCATGTCACTGTTTGGAGCAGGGGCTTGAAAGAGGTGTTACAATTGTTAGGGTCATCCAGAAGCAAATCTGATTAGCGTCCTAATGAGGAGAGGAGATGAGAACACAGACAGAGAGAGAAGGCCAAGCAAGGATACAGCCAGAAGGCAGCCTCCTGTGAGCCAAGGCTGCTGGGAAAACAAAGCCAGCCACCACCTTGATTTTATACTTCCAACTTCGAAAGATAGGAGAAAATAAATTTCTGTTGTGTAAGTCACCCAAATTGTGTATTTTGTCATGACAGCACACAAACACTAATACATCTCCTTTGTAGCCCAGGAGACTCCACTGTACAGCATAGTGACACATGATGTGGATGTTGTACTCACAGGAAACCTCTGTATCTCACATATCACTACCAGTGTTTATTCACCATACAGCAGCACAAAGAGTTCATTCTGTGCATCTCTGTGCAAATGCCAGGACCTGCCTTAGCTTCAGCTTGCTCATCTGTAAAGTGGAGATTCTAAGAGCACCCACCTAAAACAGTTGTAATGAACATGTGTACAACCTTTGGAAGTGCCCAGAGCTCGGAACACGAGGCGGTATTCTGTAACACAACAGCACTTCAGCCAAGGAGGGATCGCATGGTGACAGTGGTCCCATAAGAGTATATTGTACAGGGCCAGAGATTTAGCTCAGTGATTCCACTGCCTGCTTTGCAAGTGCAAGGTCCGAATTCAATCCCGGGTTAAAAAAAAAAAAAAAAAAGAGTAAAAAAGGAGTATATTGTAATCACTGACACTTGGTGAGTACATTATGACAAAATCACCCAACAACACATTTCTCAGAATGCATTTCTATCCTGAAGTGGCACAGGACTATTCAGGTCACACACAGAAACACACACACACACACACACACACTAATGTGTACATTTGCTAGGTATATTATACAGAAAGGTTCATTCACACCATATAATCATACTCTTAAACTTTGGAAGGATCTTAGAGTCATATATCTTTTCTTAATCTTTTCAGTGCTAAGTACTTTTAAATGCAATATTACCAGCATAGATACCAGCTTTTTAAATACTTTGTCCAATAAAGAATTTCATTTATTTTTCCAACATTATTTAATGAATGCAAGCATGTTTCTAATACTGAATTGACATGACTGTACTCAAAAATAGTTAAATTTTCTAGTATGGGCTTCAACAAGCTTTGATGGTTTTGCTGGAGGTAACTCTTGGATTCGTATGGTTACTTTGCAGCATCTGGGTCTCTCACCCAGGTTGAAGCCCATGAGGGAGGCCGATCCCTTGACTTTCAAATGAGGTTGCTGAAAGCCCAGGTGACCTCTATGGGATGACATTTCCAGCCAAGCCCCCAGACACCTGCCCAAGCTCTGAGCTCCACTCTCTTCTCTTGCTGCAGGGTCCCCTCCTCTGTGAGCTGCACTGAGCAGGGCAGTGAAGATGGAGCATGGACTGGAGCCGTGAGGAGCACCCTCCTCCAGCAGAGCAGTAGTAGGTGCCCCTTTTCTTCAGACTAAATGAGGCTGTGAAGCACTGGGACAAGACTTCAGGTAGGGGTGTTGAGGCTCTCAATCCACCTGTGGGTGTAGGAAGCTGCCTTAGGGGGGTGCCTGCCTTCTGCACTGGACACAGTCTCAGTTCTGGAAAACTTAAAAACACTCAGATACGGCTAAGAGGAGAGAGCAAGGCCTATGCCTCTGCTGTTTTTAACAAACATGTGGGAGAGAGGAGCCTCGCTGACCCAATACGGGAAATGGAGGGAAAGACTAAAAATGGAAGCACGACCTGTAAAGAATGAAGAATGCAGGTTTTTCTGCAGTGACTGGGTTTTTATTCTCATGTGCAGGAAGTGATCACGGTATGCAGAAAGACAGAGAGCAGAGCCTGAGAGATTAGGGCCATCACTGGCTTTAGCAAAGAAAATTATCTATTGTTTATCAATTTAATTGTTAGCTCCCTCAGGTTACATACAGTAATTCACTTGAAAATGTTTTTACTTACAGATGAAGAATCTAAAATTAAAGTACTTAATCAAATTACACATATGTATTTCTGAGATGATAAATAGAATTTTAATGAGGAGTTGTTTCATCCATTTTTAAACATATGAAGTGTTTTTAAGGAAAGAAATGATATTCTAAGGTTAAACTCTCTTGTCCCATAAGTTACACAAATTTTTTGACTCTCAATTTCTCCAGAGGTAAAATGGGTTTAAATGATCATTTCTAAATCCAAATTAGGAAATCATTAAATAAAATAATGCAAATGGAAATGAACAGCATAGAGTGACTGTCATATAGTAAATGCTCAATCAGTGTGGTGGATAATGATGAGGAGGATGGACAAAATGAGATGAATCATGAGCAGGAAGAGAAGTGAAGACATGGAGGAGAGACAGAAATTGTGCCCCAGTGTAATTTGTCTTCAAATTCTTGTTATTCCAACTGGAGAATCTGAAAGTAACATTGGAAGAATGAAGTTCTTAAAAACAGGAAACTAAAATATATAACTGTTCACGAACCCCTATACTTGTTAGGAGACCAAAGTTGTGCTGATCCTTCTAATCTCCATGTAATGACTTATTAAATAACCATTGATGACCGTCATCCTCGTTATCAAAATTTGACTGGCACATCAGGAAGGTCACTAATATTGCTTGTTTGTGATTTTTGGTGTCTAAGGTTGATTGGTGTTGCACTTAATGCCCATGGGTTGCTTGAAGAGCCTGGATAAGGCTCTTCAGCATCCACTGGTGCTGAAACCAAAAAAAAAAAAAAAAAAAAACCAAAAAACAAAAACAACATAATTTGATAATTTGGACTCAACCAGAAGCCAGTAACTATTTAATTTAAAAATAAAGAGTTCATAAAAAAATAAATAGTTCATTGACTGACCATGTATGAAAACTGATTTGGTCTCAAGGAGCTATCAAGAGCACATGGAAACAACATACATGGAATTGACTCTGAATTCTGCCTTCCCAAGAGCCCTCAAGTGGATCTGAAAATTACTAGCCAAGGAATAACCATTTCTCTGTTCTGCAAGATTAAAATGAACACTGTCCCCAATGCAAGACAAATGATATGCTTGGCATTTTCTGTAATTACTTCATTAGCAAATGTTCCTGACAACTTATGACTGAGGTGCTAGCTAACACATCTCACCAAGCTGTGGTACAAGGTAAAGGATTCCAATTATTTTTGTTTCTTTGTTTATATTGAGGTATAATTTATACCTCAATCAAATGCACAGATCTTAGGTGTTCATTTTGATGAGTTTCGACAAATGTAAACAGTCAGGCAACCACCACCTCAAATCAATAAATAACACATTTCCCTCCTCTTGGAAAGTTCCTTCTGGTTTTATCCTTAATTCTATTACTCACTGCTCCTGCCTCCTAGTCCCAAAGTTGCCACCAGTTAAACTTCTATGAGTTAATTGTGATATTTTAGTATGTTATATTAATGGACTCATACAGTATGTTATCTTTTGCTTCTGTCTCCTTTTGTTTAACCAATTTTTGAAGATTTAGTCATGTTTTGTGTACAAAACTGGATATCTTCTTATCCATGTTTTGTGTATAAAACTGGATATAGTGGCATGCACCTATAATCCCAACACTCTAGTAGGCAGAGGCAGGAGGACCGCAAGTTTAAGTTCAAGCTGGGAAGCTTAACTAGTGAGATTGTCTCAAAATAAAAAATAAAAATAAAAATGTCTGGAGATGTCACTCAGTACAAAGGCCCCGAGTTCAATCACCAGTACAGAAAAAAAAAAGTAGCTATTTTTTAATTGCCAAATATTATTTCACTGACGTATATACCATAACCTTTGAATCAATCCTTCAGTGATGGATCTTTACATTGTTTCCAGTTACAGCTATTATAAAAAGATTTTTATACAAATCAGTGATCAGATTCACTCGTTTCTCTTGAATGAATACCTAGAAAGGAACTGCTGCTTCATGGTCTAGGTATGTTGTTCACCTCCTAAGGAAGTGCCAGATGTTTTCCCCAAGTGCCTGACCTGTTTCTCACTCTGAGTGAAGACATTCAACATTCAGGTGTTCCAGTCTCCACATCCTTAACCACCCTTGGCACTGTCAGCCACTATTTGTCTCAAGGATTCCAGTTGCTTTACTACTGTCTGAATGCCCCCATCCGAAATACTTGGAACCCAATTGCAATGTTTCTCAGCTTTTTATTTGCATATAATTTGCCCGTTAAGAATCCCTAATTTAAAAATCCCACATCTGAAATTGTTTGAACATGATATCAATGCTTAGAAAGTTTCATATTTCAGAATGTTTTGGGTTTCAGACGTTTAGATTAGGATGTTTGGCCTGGTATCTTAAAAAGTGGGTGCTCAAGTCTTCTTAAGCACTGTGCAACTGTTGGGTGCCACAGTGCTGTAGGGTCTTGGGCAGGGATCCCAGGACCAAATAGTGTGATCATCACCCTACAGGATGGAGTGATGCCTTGTGTTTGACTGCTCCTCTATAAGCCACCATGGGTAAGAAGGTGCCACCAAGGCTTCTTGTAAAAAGAGAGGACAGGGAAGGGGCCTGAGCAATAAAATCCTTTCATTGTGAAAATAAAATGTATTTTGAACTTAAAAACAGATTTTGAAAGCCACATTTTATAAATTTTTAGAAAATGACTGCACGCCCAAATAAGTTTAGAATAAACTCTGTATTATTTATCTCTCTTGGTGTTTAAAAGGCATATTAACCTATTAAAACGTCAGCAAAATCCTGCACATATAAACATATTTACTTTTATTTAAGTTATTGTCATCCTAATTTACTTTTATGAGCAACCTTTCCTCCATATATCAAATCTTTTCTATGCAACATGTTTTAGGAAATGTTCCTATAAAACATGATGGCAAGCTTAATCTCAGCTTCTTGGTTTAGTTATTTTAGCAGAGAAAGGCTGAGAAATAAACATATTTCGAAGAGATTAAAATTTGGGTGATAACTCGCTTTTTGCTTATTTACAACGAGCCCACTGGACAGAGGCCAAGTCTATTCCAATGTTTACTGAATTACATTGCATATTAACAGTATTCAGTAAACATTAATTATTAGTAGTCATTGAATAAATGATAATGGTAATAACGATCGTGATAATGTTATATTTTCAACTATTCCATAAACCAAAACATCTGATAGAAATCTTGAGACAGCCTGTAAAACCCAAACACAGCTGGGCTCTCTTGTTTCCAACAGGGAGTTTTCACCCTGAAACAAATAACTGTTGCTGCATACAGAGAAGCAAGTTGTCCTGCATCCCTGGGAGTCTGGTGCTTGGCCCGTCGTGCACCTAGTGATGCATCTGTCAGCATTCTCTAAGTATGACTATGCAGTCATTATTACTGTGTCTTTAGGAGTCCCCAAGGTGTGATTCTCTAAGAGTCATCTTAGTTCATTGTTTCCATGGTCATCCAAAAAGAGATTTTGAGAATCGGTCCTGTCTGGGGCCAGGCTGGGAAGGTGCTGGAAAACTGAACAACACCTACAGTTCCTGTCTTCACCTGAATTCCTACCGGCTGCTTGAGCTTCCTCACTGTTGCTCATCTTGTTATGTGTCCCTTGTCAGTCTCCCTTTTCTTTTCCTTTTTGCCCATGTAAATTCTACACTAGGTTCACTTCTTCCTGGAAAGATTAGATAGAGTCACAAAAATGCTTGTGAGTGGGAAGAGATCTCAAAACCTTCACCTCACTGAGTAGTAGAGGACACTGATGATCAGAGCCATCAAGTGCTGGGTCTCTGCATGTCCACTGTGATTGCACATGCTTCTTACCTCAGTGGACACTATAACACTGCCTTCCTACATTTTAATGTGCATACCAGTTTGCCTTCTGGATTAGACTTCTATGTTTGGAACAGGTTTGGCCGTGTGGGTCATTATGATTTACATGCAGAATTCACCCCAAATTCTCATCTGTTCAGGGAGGGAAGGCCTCCTGCCATGTGGCCCTTGGCATTTTATGCCTCAGCCTCCTGGGTGTGTTTTACTAGATGCCTGTGTGAAGCTTATACTATTCTTTCTACCAGGAAAGCCTAGGGCCTCATATCTGAAAAGCACATGTTCTTCCTGAGAGATATGGCTAAAATAGTACATTTTGTGAAAAGCATTATTGGACCACATCTTAGAAAATAAGCAAATTAATCAAGGAACCAAGAAATGAGATCCTGCAGTACTTTCTTCTTGCTTTTTCTATATTTCTTCTGCTCTACTGTAATTTTTGTTGCTAAATTCAAGAACATAGGAACCGCATCCTGCTCATCACTCTCTCCTTGGAATAACATTTTTTCCTCTTCTGAGAAAAATACTCTTGGCTTTCCTCCTCCTCCCAGGGACTGTCATTTAGGATTCTTTGGGAGGACGTGTCTGTTCTTCCCAATTTTAAGTGCTGAGGTGTTGCAAGGCTCAGGGTTCAACTGTCCTACCTGTACCTCACACTTCTTAGGTGGTATTGCTGCGGTCAAGGCTTTATACACACTATGTACAAATGGCTTCTATGCTTGTGTCTTCAGCCCTCCTCTTTTGTGTGCAAGAAAAATCCGAGTGCTCTCCATTGTCTTATGGCATCGCGTGTTTGTTTGGTATGAACCAAATCCTTAATTTTCTACCCACGAACTGTACCTTCTTCCATTTCAGTAAAAATCTCCACCAAACACCCATCAAGTCAGGTCAAAAACCTCACTCTCATCTTTGCCTTCTTTACTTCTCACTTTCAATCTGCTAGCAGATCCTAGTTCACCTTCCAGAGAGCGCCTGGATCCAGTTATCTCTCAGCCTGCGTGTGACTCTCACCCAAACTCCAGAGAAGCCCTTACCTGTCTCCCAGCTCCAATTTTTTCCCCTCAGTCTGTTCACCGCCGCAGTCTCTGGAAACTGATTTTTAACAAGTGAGTCAGCTTGTGTCCTTTTCCTGCTCACAGCCCGCTGACAGCTTTGCTTCACAGCTAGAATAACATCCAAATTCTTCACAGCAGCACAGATTCCCACTTGGAGCTGTTCCTTTGGGCCACCCTCCTATGCTGGCTTCTCACCATCTTATAGGCATTATGGCCTCCTTGACATTGTTCCACTCCTTTATTCACTCTCTCATACATTCATTCATTCCATGGATAGGTATTAAATGCCTACTTAGAGTGAGGCACTGCTCCAGGGCCTGGGTCCATATTAACAGCCCAAACATACAAAAGTCCTGCTTGCAAGGAACTTACAGTTTGGCAGAGATGTATGATAATGGAACTAGCAAATCAATAAATAATATGCTAGAAGCAGTAGGTACAGAAAGAAAAGCAACACACACAAAGAATGCAAGCCTTGGGGAAAACATTTTAAAATATCCAGCAGGTGCTAGGTCTTACAGGGGAGGAAATATTCAGCAGGGACACTGAAGCATGTGAAAATGTGAGCCATACACAAGCCAGGGACAGAAGGTAGCAGTGACAACAGAGAGAAAGCAATTTGTGTGGTCAGGGCTGTCTGTGTCTTGAGCAAGGGATGGGAAGGGCAGAAAAAGATAAAGTCAGCAAGGTATCAGCAGTCAGGTCACATGGGGCTTTGAAGTTCATCATAATAATCTTGGCCTTGGGTCCTGCAGGGATTTGAGTCAAGGGACGCAAGACTGAAATTCTTTTTTAAAGGTTCATTTTGATACGGAAGGTAAAAGACTGGAAACACAGATGACTGTTCACAGGCCCCAGCAAAGTGCCAAGACAAATGGTTACTGCCCTGCACTAAGATGTGTAGGTGGAAATAGTGCAGCTTCAAATCCTAAATATAATTTGAAAGTAGAACCAGCAGGATTTGCTGATGGAAAAGTATATGGTGTCAGAGAAAGAAAGACACGAGGGATGACTATATTATGTGATGGTCTGAACAACTAAGAGTGGAGTTGTCCTGCTGCAAGATGGAAAGAATGAAAGGAATAAGTTGAAAAAGGGCTGGGACACAGTTTGCTTTGTAGCATAGCAAGCTCGAGGTGCCCAATTTGACGTCACTGGGAAATGTCAAGTAGGCAGTTAAATGCCCCTTTCAGGAATCCCAGAAAGAAGTTTAGGCATCATCATCATCATATAAATAACATTTAAAGTCATTGTATGGGTTATATTCACTATCTCTAGGTGTCACTGTGAGGACTGAGTCTCTTTTTTGTGCTGTTTTATCTCTAGGTTTCAAAATAGGGCCTGGCACATGGTTATTGCTCAGTAACTATCTTGAATGGTGAATACATCTTGAATGGTGAGCAGCATTTGGTATGATACAGGTACATGATAAATGCTTGTGGAATTAGCACAGTGCCAGGCGTAGAGTGCCTTCTCCGTAAGAACTGGATAGATGATCAACAGATGGAACATGGTTCAATATAGAACTGACTTGCCTTCTAGAATTGAGAACAGTGTCTCTGAAATATAAAGTTTCTATCTCTGACTTTCTCTTTGAGGCTAGAGAAAGTGTGGAATCTCCGGGTGAAGCTAAGAAGATAAGTTGGACTTGCTAGTAATTTTAATTCTTCTTAGAACAATGGAGTGGGGGAAGATCCATCTTATAAGGTGGGCACCAAGATACAGTAGGGAATGAGGGAAGGTGCTCTTCTTTAATGTCCAGCCAAGAAGGAAATGGGTGTTATTGTCCCAGAAGGAATGCTATTTCCACACTGATTCTCCAGGAGGCTAGGTAAGTATTAAAGAAGTATAGCCCTGTCTTGTCCTCTTCCTGTTCAGCTCTCTAGTTTTCCACTCAAATTGCTCTCGCCTTCTCTCTCCCTATCTCTGTCTTTCTTGGTTTCCTATTCCCTTTCTGTGTTTGCTGCTGTCATTCTCCTTTCCTTTCTACATTCCCATTCCTTTGTTCAAAGGGTCCCCCCGAAAGGAGAAAGGATGTGTAGCACCCCATTGGGAAAGAAATGAAGAAAAAGAATTGCCAATTTTGAAGAGCCTTTCTGTTTTTATTGCAATGCTTTGTGCCTGCCCATAGCAAATCTTGAAAAGATATACTAACATTAATAATACATAGTTTGCTTTGTTCAATTCAATTTTACCCTGATCCAAAGGGCTTGGAATGCAAGGCATAGGAGCTTGTTTATCCCATGCTTCACAAATAACAGGATGATTGCTCCGACCCTGTTTCTATTAGCCTCTTTCCTTTTCTGTTTTGTTTTCTGGGTGCAAAACAGCTGCAGTTGGTTGTGGGAACCTGTCAGCTCTGGCTAAGGCTACCTGAGAGCCAATTCCCAGCTGTCTCCAGCTGTTCTCCCCATAGGTGGTCCTTCCTCTTGTGGCAGAGCCTTCTGCTGCTTGTCCGGCTGACTGATTTGCCAGTCTACTTTCTGGTGCCTAGTTATGAACACCTTGGACCCCAGAAAGCTGTGGTGTCTCTTTCCAGCTTTCCTTCAAATCCAAAAATTGCTCTCAACAATATTTCTGGAGATATGAGAAGGGAAATTCCAGCTGGGAAGTGTTGGGCTTGTCTTCACATACAGCCAAGAGACTCATACACAGGCCCCATGTGCTGCTACTTATGATAAAACCACATAGCAATTACCTCTTTAAAAGTAGATATTTGTCTTTTGTTCTCAGTATCATTCAGTGCTGGGCATTTTGCAAAAGTAGAGAATAAAGGTAGTTTCTTTGCACAGAATGAGTTCAAGTGAAAACTGATCTTAGTGTATTTATTTTTTCTTTGACAGCAGAAGTAAAACAGGGATTTCTTCCCTAACCTATGTTCTTTCCCTCCTGTCTCTTTCTGGATCGATGTAGATGAAACCCTAATAATTCTCTAAGAAGGGAGACACAACCCTCAACAACTGGAGTGTCTTCAGTCAGCAGAAGGGAAGAAAAAAATGCTAGCATTTTTGTCTTGGAAGCTTTTCACACTTTTTTTTACATAGAATTTAAATTCACTATGGAGGATATAGCTATTTTGTGGGAGAATTCCAACCAAACAGCAAATACCCTTTCCCCGCTCCTTAACAGCATGCATTTGTTGCAAAAATTTCCCTTCTTCTACCTCTGGACATATAACTATCCAGGAAGTGTCCTATGGAAATGCACCTGGTATGCCATAACTTTTCAAAATCCTTGAAATCCAAGGAAGTTCTCAGTTGCAGGCAACCTGTGCATTGAAAATGAAACTTATATTCTGTTGCCAATATGCTTTTACTAAAAGCAATTTTCTGTCTCAAAATTATCTTGTTTTCCTGAAGTGCTTTTTCACAATCTTATGTCAGTGTCACCTCCTTTGTACCCCACCTGAACATCCATTCTGCCTTTGCATGATTCTGATCCATTGATCTCTTTCAACCTATTCCATTTTGCTCCATTTTACTCAACACACATTTATTTACTACCCATCCTTTAGGTCTCTGTTTCTGGCATGTAGGAGCTCTCAATTAAGTTGGAGTGACAAGGGCAATAACACTGATACTGATAACTACAATAAGACAACTATTATTTCAAATAGAACATTAATGTTTTAAAAGAGATATGTAAAACATACTCTGGGGATTAACAGAAGGAATTTGAAAGAATTGTGCAAATGGTGTGCAAGGATTTTTGCTTAGACATCACACCTGTAAGAATGAATCTATAATCCAGAGTGCACAGACTAAACTACCTGTTCATCAGCTCCCTTTTGCACAGCTCATGGTGATTTTAGCCTCACACATGCACACAGTTATGTATGATGGTTAAATTAGTAGGGCCTTATAAGAGATGGACATTGTATAGAGTGGGTTGTTATGTTCGGTCTACATGAAGAGTTAAAACAGTCACTGATTCATTTAATGGAACTTGATTGAATGTGAATCATGTTCTGTGAACATAGTGCAGATAGAGTCATAGAGAAGAAAAAACAGCTGAGGTCCTTAATATATGAACAACGCCGGTCAGGGCTTCTTAGTCATCAATGTTACCAGCATATATTCGTGTCCAAATGCTCCCCCAGGTCCTGGCCCAAAGCCTTGTGTGTGCCCCTCCTGGGGCCTTGCTGGTGTAAGGAACAAGTACTGGGATTTCCCACATGGAGTGTGAGAACCATGAGTAGCAGGAGACTCCTGAGTGGGCTACAGTGAGTGCTCTGTACTAAAGGTGAGCTGTGATCACAATTAGTTCTGGAGGCATTTAGAGCAAGCTGGTGGGACGCATCATCTATAAAACGTGCTTCATTGGATCCATGTCTCTCAGAAGTGTCAGAATTATAAAGAATTGTTCTTTTGTATTTATTTCTAAAAATTCTTTCTAATTCTTCTTATATCCTTCTTTTCTAGAAGTAACTTGACTCCTTTGAAGAACACAGAACTCTTCCTAAGCTGTGAAGACTGTGGGTTGAGACTCAGCAGGTTGGCCCATTACAACTATGGTCTTGACCAGGTACAGAGAGGCTCCTTCCAGCTTGGACTAAGGGGATCGAAATTTGATTCTGTCCAAGCTTCAGACATTTCATGCTTTCAGAATCATTTAAACAATATCAGAAGGAGTCATGGGCTTTGCTACACTCAGAAGTTATTAATATATAAAAACAAACAATTGCAGCTTAAAGCCATGCAATTCCATGACTGCAGCTCAGCACAGTATTATAAAAGGCTACTATGATATTTTAAGTGGAAATAGAAAATTACAGTCTTCAAAGAGAAGACCTAGACAGATTTGAGAGCTTTCCATAATGGTGATACACTGTCATTTCTTTAGTGATTAAATTATAAGCAAGATGGGCTGGATATTTAGCTCAGGGGTTCCACCGCCTGCCTCCCAAGCACAAGGAACTGAGATTGATCCCAGGTACCCCCTCAAAAAATTATAAGCAGGTTATCTTATATACCTTGGCTCACTTAATCTTAATAATGATGCTGGAGATGAGCAATTCCAAATCCCTTCTCCTAAAACATGTTCCTTACAACTTAAACACTTAACTTCTTAGCTTCTTTTGCCACTGAGCATAGTTAAATGACAGATTTGGGGGCAATGTGATTTAAATAGAAGTATGCTAGGGATAATTTCCTTTTTGAATAGCATACAAAAACTCCTAGGGAAGAATACCTATCCCCTTTTTCTCCTCTAAAGCATTGGCATGATGGCTGGAACTGTAGTAGTCATCTTGCGACAATGTGACAGTTCGCCATTAGAAGAATGTGTCATCTGCTGCCACCCATTTCTAGGACACCATACTTTGCTTAAGTGAGACAAATAAACTTTTACTTTAAAGCCTCTGTCTTGTTGTTTATTACTTGCAGTCACATGCATTCAGTTTATGTATTCATATGGCAAATATTTATTCAATGTCCACTCAGTACTTAGTATTTTTCCAGATGCTGGAGATAGGACATAATAAACAAGATAAACTTGGTCTTCACTCAGTGACTTATATCCTAATGTGGGCTAGATAAGCAATATAAATAAAATGTGTATGTTAGTATATGCATGTGATGGTGGAAATAAGACTGGGAAATGGAATGTGGAACTCTTGAGATGACAGAAAGGTTGCTACATCATGGTGGTCTCAGGTTCAGAGGCAGAGAAAGGAGAGCAGAAAGTGGGATTGGAGTGAACCATGCATGTAATGGAGGCAGATGATTCACAGAACAGTTGAGTGCCAGTGCCAGTGGAGCATCTGGATCTCTGCAAGTGCTCTCAGCACATACAGCAAGCACACAGGAAGAAGCCCTTTAGGTCTAGAGTGGACTGAGTGGAATAATGATGGAAGAGGTCAGAGATGTGACCAGAATGGGTGACATGTGACATGTCAGGCCACAGTATGGCTTTTGGGTTCATCTCTATATGGTTCTTTGGGACAAGTGACGAAGATGCAGAAGAAAATGGTAGTACTAAACCAGAACAGGAAAAAATACATTCTGTACTTTTCCTGCTTTGCTTTTCCAACACTGTATGTGGCAGTGCAACATATTTGTTTGCAGTTAGTACTCAAAAACAGACCTATCTGAAAACTTCCAAATATATTGACAGGGATTCAGTCCCTTCAATCTAATGAACAAGAAGTTGTGGTTTTAAGAAACATGAGGCACTTGTCTAAATAGTTTATCTATACTTATAACTGATATTTTAATCCTTTTCTTTAAATAAAGTGATGAAAGGAGAAAAATGTCTTATTTAAAAATTCCATTTAAAAGAAAAAAAAAAAACGTATTGGTTGACTAAACAATGTCTTCAACTGACCTTGTATAAATTAGGTGTTCAAGGGGAAAACATGAAGGTTTTGCACAGCAAGTTAACAGTGAAGCTGAAATCCTACATATCAGGAACAAAGAATATTCATCAGCTTGTTTTCTTTCTTATAAATCTCATGGACCATTGTACTTCCATAGGTGTTCACATTTCCTATCTTTTTCCAAATGAACTCTAACTGTGCATTTGTTACATTGAAAGAACCACCAATGGCAGCTCAGATTTTTGCTCTGCAGCTTCAGGCTCTCATTTGTTTAATTTAAGACAGAAGAATTATGTAACTTTCCCCCAAGAAACATTCAAGAACATTGTCTACTGATGTCAATGTCTGTCCAGATTGCTTGGATATATTCATATTCCATAACTCCCCCACACAGGAAGTCCCATTTTTAGTTCTGAAGAGTGTCCTGATGTTTAAAATGATCTGAATGAAGACGTGTTGGACTGATTTACTAGTAATGGGGCACCCTATAGATTTGAATAGGAATAAAAATTCACATCATGGATAAATTTCATTGTTCCAAACCTTAAGGGAAAAATGAAACCCAGCAGAGGTGGGTATGAGCTACACAAACAGATTTGAATTTCAATGTGTGTATTATTCCTATGGAGATGCTATTTTAGTCCTTCTGTGGTCTTAGATGAAAACCATGGTTTCAGAATCCTATGGACTTGCTACACCAGGAGGTAGTAGCACATTCACATGGAGACTTAGATCCATGATGATAAGAAAGAGAAAGTAGAACCAAGAATAGGCAAGGCCACCAGAGACCAAGGTAGAGTACGATAATCCTAGATGGAGAGGATATGCAGAAGGTCCTTTTTAACCAGCATAAGATGGCCAGAAACAGCACCCTGGCAACGATGAGGCAGGCAGCTTGAAAAGACAGTGAAAGTCCAGATGACATGGTACACCAACAGTCACTTGTGCTAGGCATGGCCACTTGACTTGGCTCCTTCAGAGAAACTAACATTGAGGGTTTGTAGAGATTGGATTGCCTCAGACCCCCAAGAATGAAAGTTTACTCATTGCTTGCACAGGGGCACAAAAGTCACCACAAGCTAGAAACCATATGTCTCACAGGTGAGATACCCCAGGAGAGGAAGAATACTTTCATCCTCCGAGGCTCAAACCTTGGAAAAGGAGTGGTTGGGACTGAATCTTGTCTTGATATGTATCACCTGGATGATTGGGGAAAACTGGCTTACCTTTCAGGGCTCCAGCATTCTTAGGTGAAAAATGAGGATACTAATAGTAACTACATCATAGGGTTATCCTGAGAAGGAAACAGTACTGTACACAAAGACATGCTAGTAAATGAGAACAGTTCAATAAAATGTAAGTATCATTTTAACTGCAGGTGATTAGCACCACGTTATGCTCTACCAACAGGGGCAATACTGAAATACTAATCCAATATTTTCAGACATTCTCTGGGTGTAAAGTCATCACTGAATAAGCAGTGAAGATGAAGGTAATAAGTTGTGAAGTGTAGATGTACAGTTGCTCAATTACCTCATGCATCAAATCAGGATTAAGTCAGGACATTGATGTTAAAGCAAAGTCTGAAAGTGGGAAAGTGAATGAATGGTTTAGAATGTTTAGGGAAATTGAATTTCATCATTAGATGGTACCTTAATGATAGCATCCTTTCTTAGTATTGTCACTTCTACCTTCAATTGAATGTGTTAAATTCTTCTCAGAATTGAGATTTATGAATTGTGCATGGTTGTTGATTGAATACATAAAATCCCCATCTCATTGTACATCTACATGTGTAGTTTTACAACAATCTGAAACATTTCTATGATTGGGCATATTAAGGAAAGGTTGGAAAACACAATTTCAGGAAGAAAGGTAAACTTGGCAGTGGGTAGAGGGAAGAACATGCTAAGGTCACCTCCAGTAGGAAACCAAGTATTCTGAGGAAGTTGGCCAGGTGATCCTCTGGTGTTGTTGCCTTGTCCATGTAGACTGCAGATTATTTGTCTAATTGGATCCTGTTCTCTGGGGTCTGTGCTTCAATAGGACCATTTCTTCCATTTCTCCTCTTTTGGGATTTGTCATTGACCAATTGTCCTCGATTGATTCAATTGTCTTAGCTCTTCCAGTCTGTATCTGCCCAAGAAACTGGACACAGGCAGATGGGCAATTTCACATGCTGAGGTGCACGGCTGTCATGATTGACTCTGGTAGAAATGACCACAGCGTCCCAAGTTTCTCACCTTATGTCATTACCAATAGCTGATTTTCTCTCCAAAATTTTAGAGAAAGCAAATCTGTTTGCATGAACAGAATGGGCAGAAAAGGAAAACAAAAGAAAACTAGGCAGATGATAGGTTTAACTAACTCCTAGTTAATTAAGGTTTAACTAATTCCTTGTTAGTATGGTCTTAGGGACGGCATGAGGGGAAGGAAGAAAAAGGAAATATTTAGCTATATCTCAAAGACAAAGTTCTTGCAGAAAGCTTGGTTCTGAGATGTGTTTCTTTGTGACCATTTAGGTGGAAGAAGAAGGAAAATCTGGGGGAGAGGTTGTAGAATACATTTGCGTTATTAAATGGTGTCATGGAAGCATGTGCATGAATGGTGAATGTTCCAAATGGGATCAACAGCTATATGCCTTGGATTGGCTATCTGCCTGCGGCTTTGGATGAGAGGCCTGTACAGGAACTCCCCAAAGCTTCTGCAAGATTTACCCTGAGCCCTCCCTGTGCTGGCACCAAGCACATCCGACCCTCCAGAACCACTGCTCTGCGGCAGTACAGTGTTGCTTTCCTTAGTGGACAGGATACTCTTCACTCATCTTGATGTCTTTGAGCCTTTCCTTCCCCTCCAGTTCTCACCCTTTCTCTTTTTTCTGGTACTTTTCTGTTTTTCAGGTCCCCCCTTTTTCACACGTATGCCCTCTTGTTAAAAATCAGCAGCCTTGCTCAGCCACCACTTAAGTTCTTTCCCATCTGTCTCCACCATTGTCTTCCGCAGCTCCTATCTCCTTTTCCTTGCTTCCCACCCTCCTCACACTGCTCTTGAGTTCCTGCTCTCCTTTGCACCTTTCCCGGTTGCTTTCCTCAGAGCATGACAGAATGGGGACACTGAATACAGCCACGGTAATGTCAGCAGCTCAGGGGAGAAAAATGAAAAGGAGAAAAAGGGAAAAATAGACTTTTTTTAATTAGATAGCTATGCCACTGACTCACACTAAATATGCAAATTTTAGCTCTTCTATTGTTAAGTGAAATGGGAGTTTTATTTAAATGTGGAAATGGCTGGGAGATGAGGAAGGGTAATTAAGTAGTACTGAAACACAAACCCATGCTCTCCATAAAGGTTGTGATGCATACGGAAGGAAATGGACAGTGCTCTACTTGGGAGTAGGAGCCTTAGATTCCTGCAACTTAGATCATGATGAAAATGATGGCAATGGTGATGAAGATGACCTATTTTATGTGTGCAGTGGACTCCACTTCAGCATTACTTTTACATTCGATGGCTTACTTGGTCCTCAGAGCAATGTTCTAAGGTTCTTTGGGCTTCCCCAATGGGTAGATGCAAACTAGAAGCTCCAAACTCTCCGTGACTCGCCCCACGTCTCCTCACTGGTAAGGGCTAGAGTCATCTGTGAGGTTTTCCTTTATCATCCAAGGATCAGATATGAGGTCTAAACACTAATAAAAATTTTTGATTATACGGGCAGCACAAAACTGAGCTTCAAAAATTAATATGCATATTTTTATGTTTTTAGGTATCAGTTAAAAGTAAATTTAATAGAAATTTTTAAATACATATCCCCGTTTACTGATGTTGAAAACTTTGAGGGTTACATCAGGAGACAAGAAAATCACCACTCCACCTCTCAGTTTCTCCTTTGTGCTATTATTAGCACTTAGAACCAAGGTAGTTCTTGAAAAACTATAATCTGTAGCATTTACCACAGCAGCAATAACTATAACTTCCACTGCTAGGGTGTATTGACCACCTATGTATTGTCAGGCAGGATAAAGATTCCTGTTCCTGATATTGGACAAAGCACTTTATTTTTAAGAATACAATTATATTTGTAAATAGATTTTAAAATACATTAAACAAACACAGTGTGACTGAAATTAATTCCAAAATTCAAAGTAATGTCAATATTATAGCTATAAACATTTCTAAAAATTCCAAAAATAATAAATTTAATAAAAATAAAACGTCTCTGAATGATCTCTCAATTCGTTAGATATCTCCACAAATAGAAATAAACATGGTACTTAGTAGGAAAATCACTGGTGGAAATTCCAAATAAACAGAATAGGACTAAGGATGCCAGTTATAATTACTAACAGTCAACCTTTTTCGCACATTTTTTTTTTCTTGGTACTGGGGATCGAACTCGGGACTTTGTGCTTGCAAGGCAGGCAATGGATCCACTGAGCTACATCCCTGGTCCCACCTTTTTTTTTTGGCAAATTCTAGCCAAAGCAACTGTAGAAAAATGAAAACAAATAAGGAGACAGAAATCATATTTATATGAAACTGACATGATCTTCTACCTCAGCAGCCCAAGGACTATGCATATTTTACTTTGATTAAAAGCTTGAAGGATATGGTAGATATCTTTTAAAGTAATCTAGCATATTCAAGGTTAAAAGTATTTTTCATGTACTCTTCTGAAGAGAAAGGGGACATATCTGTTTCAAAAGTGTATTGAAATAGAAGAAGTAAGCACATCTCCTAGGTTCTTATTAAAATAAGTTACGTTTTTTTTTTTTCTAAAACTAATGCTCCTATTTTAGGAAAACTAAGATTGATGAATAATCTAGTCCTTACAATTATCCAGAAATAATACTACTTATGAGGGAGATGGACTTAGATTGATTAATGGAGATAATTTTTAAGGCAAAGCATAACTTAACTTTATGAAACAAAGACCTTGCAGGAGACAGGAAGTGAATATGTACCTCTGTAACTGTTTCCCCCCTCACACAGGAATAAGGCTTCAAGTAAAAGAGAGGATGAATTACAATAAGAGAATAGCTGACTCAAAAGGATGCATTAGTTATCTAGGCTGGAAAACAAGTTACCTCAAAACTTAGTGCCTAAAACAGTACATTTTTATTACCCACTCCATTGCTGAAGGCTAGAACACTGAAAATAGTGTGGTGAGTAGTTCTGCAGAAGGGTGCAGTGGAAACAGCTATGAGGGCTGGGCATGTGCAGGCTTGATCAGGGCTGGAGGGACTCACTGCTGGCTCGGGGCTGGAGTTTCCCACCACAAGGACTCTCCATCTCTTCTCATCATGGTATCTGGCTCCCTCCAGGATGAGTTGTCCAAAAGAAAGGGCAAAAAAGAGGACAAAGATGGCTTTTGTGACTTAGCCTTGAGGATGCAAGCCATCATCAGGTATAGGGTATGAACACAGGGATGAACCCTGAGGCTGTTTGACTGAAAACTAAGCAAAGACATGAATATCAACAAGATGGTATTATGGGGATCCTCTAGAGGCAAGTAGCCATTACATGTTAATTAGGGAAACACAGTGGCTTTGCAATGTCAATGGCTTTTCAAACCAGATTAGCTAAAGAATGTATCAAATCTCTAAGCAACTTAAATTCTTCAATCATCACTCTATGTATCAGAAACTCAGAGGAGAAAAAAAAAAAAGCATCATTTCAATGAAACAGAAGCATCATAGGTGGAAGTTAACTGGACACTAAGAAATGAGCCTGGAGCTCTGCATTCCAATGCATAATTCAGAAGAATGAAAAGGGATTACCCATCGGACAGGCAACAAGAAACAAGGCAGCACCCACTGGCCACACAGGTCACAGTTAGAATGTGCATTGCAAAACACAGAAGAGGGGGAGAGAAGGCCAGTGACCAAAATTCCAAGGAGAACAAATATTTTTTGCACAGCAATGTGATATACTTAATGTGACTGAACTACACATTAAAAATGGGTAAGATGGGTAAGTGGTCACTTTAGTAATATGTGTACTTCATTACAATAAAAAGCTTGACTTTCAGGAGCCTAATAAAAATTTGAGAAAACTGACAACTCAGAAGAAGCAAAAAAAAAAAAAAAATGGCCTTATGGAAAAAACTTCAGGAGATGAAAGCTTACAAATAATAGCACAGAATCCAAGAGAGGTAAACAAAATTAAGTAAAACACCCAATGCATTAGACATAGGGAGCAAGCACAATGGTCTTGAAACAATAAAGTTTAACTCTATATAAGGTGGATAGTGCATTAGATGTAAGACTTCAAAACATTAAATCAATATATAAAGAACTCAAAACAATTAGTCCCCCCAAATACAAGGACCCAATTCAAAAATGGGCATCTGAAATGAACAGACATTTCTCAGACAAAGAAGTAAAAGAAGTAAATATATGAAAAAATGTTCCACATCACTGGTCATTGGAGAGATGCAGATGAAAACAACACTGAGATTCTACTTCACCCCACAATATCTATCAAGAAATCACACAATAACAAATGTTGGCACGGTTGTGGGGAAAAAGGAACCCTTCTCCATTGTTGGTGGGAGTGCAGACTTGTGCAACCACTATGGAAGTCAATACGGAGATACCTCAAAGAACTAGGATTAGAGGTTCCATTTGACCCAGCCATGCCTCTGTTGGGTATCTTTCCAAAAGAAATGAAAGAATCATACCACAGTGATACATGTGCACCCATGTTTATAGCGGTACAGTTTGTAATAGCTAAAACTTGGAAACAGTCCATCTGCCCATCAATTGGAAACTGGATAAAGAAGATGTGGTTTTTCTATAAAATGGAATACTACTCAGCCATAAAGAATGAGAAATTAGATTTATTCACAGGAAAATAGATACATATTGAGGATATACTCCTAAGGAAATAAATAAATCACACATGTGTAAATATTGAATAGTTTCTCTGGTGTGAACAAACCATAATAATACATAAGATCCTAATGATAAAATTGACCATGTGAAATAAGAAGAAAAGTGCTAAAGGTGTAGGGAAAATGGGAAGTGTAGGGGAAAGGTAATAAGGGAAAAGAAAAAAATATGACAAAATGAAAAAATGCAAGTAAAGTGTTTGTAAATGGGGAGGGGAGGAGGGGTGATAGGAGGGCAGGGATAAGGGGAAAATATGAGAAGCAAGACCTGTCATGTAAAGGTACAAGATCCCAGTAATGAATGTAACTGTACTGTATACCTAAAATATACCAATAAACTCAATGAGGAAAAAAAAACTGTGTGAATTCAACACTTGAGATGTTTTCCCACAATGCACAAGAAGAGACAAAGAGAGGGATGTGACATGGGGCAGTGAGAAAAAGGAATGGATAGAGGAAGAGCCATGGTGTGTAACTGTTCATCAGAACAAGTCTTTAATACACGCCCACTTGCTTCTACTGAAGAAAGGCTTTAATAAGCTAACCATACACCAGATAAATCTATGTGAGAGACGTAACCATACTTCCTGGTAAGTTTTAATCCCTCCACATACACACACAAAAAAAACCTGACCAGGTGACTCATAAAACTACAAATCAGCCCTCAGATTACTTTATTTCACTAAATAGCAATTATGTTTACGTGACACTCTTTGGAGTTGTGAGGGCAAAGACTGTGGCCTTTGGATTTTTGTACTCTGAAAATGTGCCCACACACAGCAACAGAAAGGTCTTCCTTAGAGGTATACCTCTTGAGACATGGTGCCTATGTATCTTGCATTTGCAGAACCTGCCACAGCTACTGGGCCAAGAGGTTTTCAATAAATGTTTACGGCTTGAAAGAAGATATACCCTCATAGTCAGAAAACACAGCCCTTACACACCTTTTAGAAAAACTTACTGAAATGTATTGCAGTCAACTGAGGGAACAGAGGAAACCTGGATCCTGGTGATTACCAGGACTCCCGCATGAAAGACATGGTGGGTGCTCTTAAAACACTGGAGGCTAAGAAATACTTTTTTTTTTTTTTTTTTTGGTACCGGGGATTGAACTTGGGTCCTTGCACTTGCAAGGCAGGCCACCGAACCACTGAGCTAAATCCCCGGCCGCCAGAAATTCTTATAAGTATAATAATTTAAGCTAAACGCAACTACTAATGGTTCAACACCTAACATCTGCTTGCAAGTGTAAAATGTGATTTTTTTATAAAGCCCAAGAATTGTCAGTGTTGAAATAGGAGACAGGATGACAAGGATGCCATTGTGATTCTGGTCTCACATCGGGACCCATGAAAAGCATTTACTGAGCTTGAAAAATTAGATTCACATAGGTTAAAAATGGTCCTGGGAAACTTAAAACTAAGCATGAATAACATAATATATTCATTTCAGAAAACTATAGAGGATACAAATCAAAGAAATATGTTTCAAAGAGCAAAAGATAAGAAACATGAAGGCTACTAGGCAGAACAAAAAGCAGAAAACAGTGATGACAAGGAACAAACACATTCATTTTAATAATACCTGGAAGTGGGCTGTGCTACCCATTAAAAGGATAGAAAAACCAGTGTATTTTTATTTTAAAGAGACAAAGCGAAGGAAAAAAGAAAATATCTCTGTTCCGTGTACAAGGATTACATTTAAGTCAGATTAATACAAGTATTTTTTAAAGGCCTGGCAAATATATTAACAAAATTAAAGCAGGAAATACAATAAATACATTGTTAGAAAAAGTTGCATACAAGACTAAAGTCTTTAAATTGTAAGATAATTGATCATTTTATATTGTTCAGAGTTGAAAATAAAAATAGCTTCATTATTTTTAAACTTTATGTGTGAGAATGTAAAGCCAAAAATGCAGAGACTCACAGATAAACTAAAAACACTGTATATAAATTCTATTATTCCAAAAAATAAATTCTAGTATTATCTATATTTGCTTTCACAAGGGAAACAAAAGATTCAATATGAATAGGCACAGTATGAATAATAACATCATATCTCTATGGGGATGATATAGTATTAATCTTATGCTATATATGGAATTATTTTTATAATTATAAAGTCATAACTGTGTGTGTCCAATTCTACATACTTTGCATGCATGTTTATATAATATGTACTATTATATACTCAGACATTAACAAAATATCTATAAGCATGAACATGTGTGGAACAGTCATTTAAAAAGTGATCATGTGCCTGCCTTGTAAGCGCAAGGACCCAAGTCCAATCGCTAGTACCAAAAAAAAAAAAAAAAAAAAAAGTGATCATGTAGCTTAGTGGCTCTGCACCTGCCTCAAAAGCACAAGATCCTGAGTTTGATCCCCAATACCAGAAAAAAAAGTGATCATATATATTTCCAAAATTCATCAAAGGGTAAAGATTCCTGAATATAAAACCTATAACAATGATTAGAAAAAAATGTCAGAACTACTCACAAACTGGATCTGATTGTAAATAACTTTAGGGGTAATTTTATCTATTATTTAAGCACTATAAATTACTTTATTCTATTTAATGTGATCTACAGTACAAACAGAAAGTGTACCAACTCACTTTGCTATGATATTATTTTTTTGTAAACAAAACATAAATTTGGGGGGGTTAATTTTTTGGTTGTTTTCAATTTTTTTAAATGCAGTAAAATATAGACACTACTAGTTATGACCATTCAGGCAAATACAGTAAATAAAAGATTAAGAATGTATCCAAATTCTAACATATGGTAATATTATTTATCACACACATTGACAAAAAAGATGATTTTCATAATTTGTCCAAACAGATAGTTTGATGATATTTATCTGTTTCTTAGTGAATGCTTTTACGGAAATAGAAAAAGGGATATTTTGTAATGTGGTACAGAACTCTCTGGTACTGGAACCATAACTAATAAAACAAACCCAAAATATTTCTATTACTAAACTAAATTTTCTTTTGTGAAAACAACACAGTTGTCCTTATTACTACCATTGAATACTGCTTTGGAATGCTGATAACATCAGTTAACACTTGCCACACCTAAACTAGGAGAAAATACTATTCAGCTGATCTCACAAGGCCAGAATTACTCTGAAACCAAAACCAGTCAATAACATTTCAGATCCGCTTTTCTCACAAACACTAGATGCAAAATCCTTAACAAAATACAGACAAATTCAACACAGAAATAAAAGAAAGAATAAATAGTACATCATGACCACATGAGCTTTATTTCACTGAAAATAAGGTCAGCTTAATAGTGAAAAATCATTCCATATAGTTTATCGTATGATCATCTAAAGAAATCTCAAATAAAACATTCAACAAAATTTAACATGCAGGCATGCATTGTGCACACACACACCCCACACACAAATCATCAACTAGAAACAGACAAAATCTTCTTCAGTCTTATGAAGGTTGTTTGTGAAAAAATTCTAAACACAATATTATAATGGAATATCTTAGAAATTATTCAACAATGTTTGCAATTTACATTTATATTTAATCTTATGTTGATGGATAAATTCAAGAATATAATTAACTAGAAAAGGAAGGAAAAGCAAGAAAAAAGTAAAACTATCTTTAGTGTAAAAGACATAATTTATGTTAATCTAAAATTGAAATAATTTATATCAATCTAAATCTATGTTAATCTAAGTAATCCAAACATTGCTAGAATCACTGAATAAATTTAGCAATGTCACAAAATGAAAATCAATATACAAAAACCATTTGTGTTTTTACATATTTCAATGACAAATTAAAATTGAAACTTTAAAAAGACCATTTATAATGACATTTGAAAACAGGAACTACTTCGGAACATACATTGAAAGCTATGAAACACTGTAGAGAAAAACCATAAATAAATATATAATGTAAGGATGTACAACTCAATACTATTAAGACATCAGTTGTTTCCAAATAGGTGTATAATTTAAATGTATTCACAAAAAGATTTCATCATTTTTTATTTGTTATTGCCTAACTAGTTCTAAGATTGAAAATATAAAATTGGCCACTATTTTGAAAAGGACAAATCGGTCAATTCACACTTTCTGACTTGGAGACATTTTAAAGCTACAATAATAAAACTAGTATGATACTGGCAGAAAGAAGGGCATATAAAGTAATACAAAAATAGAAAGAATCAGCAAGAAGCAAATCAATGGTGTATTGATTTTGGACAAAGAAATCAAAGTTATCCATTAGGAAAAGAATGGGTTGCTTTTGACAGATGGTGTTGGATAAACTATATGACCATATAGAAAAAAATTAACCTTTTCCTTCTAATACATACCTAAATGTTAACTCACCTGGATTTTATAGTTTAAAAATTCTGAAGTTATAAAATTTATGTAAAAAAAAAACCCACAGTAAACAATCTTTGTAACTTTTTGTTGCACCCTGTACTTTAGATAAGACATAAAACTATTACTACAAGATCCAATATTAATAAATTAGACTCACTCAAATTTTTAAACTTTAGTTCTTTCATTTCAGAAAATGAGAAGACATGACACAGGCCAAGAGAAAGCACTCTCAATATATATCTGACTTAAGACGTGTGTCTGCTCTATGTAGAAGGTGACTCAATTAGGGATATTCAAGAAAGTTCACGGGTATGGGGAAAAAGGAGAACAAAGATCTGTCATGTAAAGGAACAAGATTGCAATGATGAATGTAACTGTACTGTATATCTAAAAAGTACCAATAAACTCAATAAAAAAGAAAAGAAAAAAAAGAGTTCAATAATACTTCATGAAAGACATATAAATGGCCAATAAGCACATGAAAAGATGTTCCACTTAAATAATCATCAGGGAAATGCAATTTAAAATTAAATATATTTTACCCTGAACTCCTATTAGAGTCATGGCACAAAAGAGAGAACATTATATGTTGGGAGGTATGTACAGAAATTCTGCTTACAAAATTATTATATGAGAATAACCTAGTGCAACCACTTTGAGAAACAGATAGTTTGTCTGTTTCTTGAAGAGTATAAATTTACTATATGACTTTGCAGTTCTACTCCTAAGTACTTAATGAAGAAAAATGTAAATACTTGTGTACAAAAAAGCTTGCACATAAGTGTTCATTGCAGCTTTATTCATAATAATAAAAAACTAGAAAGCACCAGGTGTCATCAACTGGTAATAAAGCAAACAAATGGCATGCTCATATGATGTGATCCACACAGCAACAAAGAAGAAAGAACTGCACATGACATGAAGAAGACTCAAGAGGTGAGTGAAAGAATTCAGGAAAAATAAGTACGTATTGTAAGATTTTTACATGACTTTGTCTATTTTTCTAGATTGTATGTGTGTGTGCTTCAGTGTTCACATACATTTTCTATACTGTATTTTTCTATATTTTTTCTAGAATATAGATAAATCTCTATGAAACTCTAGAAAAAGCCTAATGCATTGCAGCAGAAAAAGATAATATGGATGATGATGACAATGGTGATTGATACACCATTCGCTGCACTGATTTATTAAATTGACATATATGAGGTGTGATAAAAATATACAGAGAAGGGGCAGGGATTAGCCCAGCAGTGCCACTGCCTGCCTTGCAAGAACAAGGACCCGAGTTCTATCCCTGAAACAAAACAATATATATATATTGTTATATATATCGGGCCTCTGTGCTCAGGAAGCACTCCCTTTTTTTGTGTACACACACACACACACACACAGGAAATGTTGTACATTTATAAGACATTACACTGAAAGACAGTGTCATCAAATCCCCCTCAGAATACTTCCCCTTGCCTCTAACACACATATCTCACCAGTCGTGTCACTTTCTCAAGCAGTTCTGCAAGTTCTCTTTTACCTTGTTGATAAGGTATGATCAAAATTTGGTGAATGTGCTTCCACAGGGCATTTAACGAAAAGGCAGGCTCTCGACTGGTACAAACATTACAGTGTGTCCTCATCCACCTTATTCATCAAAGCTGGCACTGTATGACTTCTGGCTCTTCCCCAAAATCAAAGAGGTTGTGAAAGGCAAACATTTTGAATTGATTCAGCACATGGAGGCAGCCAGGACAGCACAGACGAAGACACTCATGTGAGAGGACTTCCAGAACTGCTTCAGAAAGTGTTACAAACAATGGGATAATTGCTCTAAGTGAGAGGAGGATTTTCAGGAGGATTAATGGCGATGTGTCTTTAACTATAATAAATTTTCAAAATTTATGTGAATACTGCAGTTTTTGATGACACTTCATTTAGTCAATGCATATAAAATGATCCCAAGTCCTGAGAGCCCAGCAAAAATGGAAGCTTGAAGGATCACTGTGATCTGAAATGGCAGTGGAAGAAACTGAGTGAAACAGAGCTGCAATGATCAGTCTCTCTTGAGCATTTCTGTGGACGCTGGAGGACCCAGGCCGTTGGGAGAGTTACAACTAGAGGCAGGTAAGAATACAGGATTGAAAGACTTAAACCCAGCCTCTGTGCTCAGGAAGCACTCACTGCACAGGGTGACCCTTCTAAGGAGCAAATGCTTCTCCTTGATTGATTGGCTGATGCACTGACATTTCCTTGAGATGGTCTGCCTAATTGTGGCCAGGTGGGATCCTTCTGGGCCCTATACTTGGGCCACTGGGGAGCAGGAGTGCACCTTAGAGAGGACCAGAGGTGTGGGAGAGCCAGGTTCTTGCACTGTGACTTACACTGCCTTGGCTCCAACTGCTCTTAGCCCCTGTGACAGGAAATCCTGCTGAAAAGGTATGCTGAGTTTGCAGGAAGTTGGAACAGGGCCAGGAAGAGTATGAGAAGAGTGACAGGTAGGGAAGAGCACAAGCTGTGTGTGGAGGTACAGTGTAACCCAAAACAACAAAGAACATTTTGACATCTGATGTCCCAGAGCTCCACAGGGCCCCATGATGCTCTGCAGAAAAGGCTCATTTCATCATCCTCAGAGCTAACAGTATCCTTACTGCCCGTAAGGGACAGAAACCTTTTCACTGCTGATGTAATTACTGTATCTAACTCCAACTGTGCAGGGACAGATAATCTCGACTTGCTGGAGCAGGAGGAGGCCCTAGAGAGACTGGAGATGGAAGCATTTATGGACTGAAGTGGTGTCAGGAGTTCAGGGGAGCTGAGCAAAGCTATAGGAAGGAGAAGACCCAGAGAAGTGAGGACAGACAGGTAGTTCTGGTTCTGTCTGTTACTTCACTAAACATTTCTCTTAGGAAGCAAAAATCATCCAGCGTTATTACTACATGATTTTTAGGACCCCGGCGGGTTACTCTCACCTATAACTGCTTCTGGAGTGAGAAAACAACTGATAGTATGAGAAAATAAATAAATGAATGGAAAAAGGAAGAAAGGTTTTGCTTAATGAGCAGGACTCCCCTTGATCCTACTTCCCTCCAGTGTACGTTCCCTTTAAGCCTAGGGAGCCTACTCTAAATAAAATACTCCAAGCAACTCCCTCTTTCTCCTTCCCTTCCTCCACTGAATCCCCTGTGAAGAGAGACAACTAATTAATCATAGTCACTTATTTTAAACTGGGAATAACTTCCCCACTACCCCACTCTGCATCATTCTTGACCTGTGGTGTGCAAACGCTCAGACACAGCACTGTTGGAAGCTTCCAACAGCAAGTACTCTTTGGAGAGGACAGGAACGAAAAGAGCCTGCAGAGACAGGGAAGCTCAAAGTTCTTATGTCACACAGAGAAATGCCTGGCATAAAATACTGAGATCATTTGCCCAATCTGTCAAAATCCAATTGTATGTCATCTCTACTTTTGTTGTGCCTCTACATTGTAAAACTAATGAATTTCCCAGTACAAGTCATAGATTTCCTGCAAGGACAACGCTGATCAGGAATTGAGCAACACCTTCTGGATCATAGTTCACTGTGACCAAGGAAAGCTTTACCACCAGATTACAATCAAATATAAATAGAATCTCAGCAGCAATACCATCTGGTATTCAGCATACATTTTTGAAGGAAATTAGTAGCAAAGAGCAATGTGGGGAAAATGGAAGAAAAGTCCCTTAGATACAAGACTACAAGTTGCTGCAGCCTCTTAGTATTGGTAAATGTGGATGTGCCTTTGGCAAACAACTTTACTCTATACACCAGAATTCTTCTTTGCCAGGCAGATACTGCTTTCTGGATCCAGAGACCCTTCTAGACAAATCATCACTGTCTCCCCCTTCCTCTTCATCTGGCGTGCTATAGGATCTCTACAGGTACTTATGCATATAGTCATTTAGTAGGAACAGTTTGGACACCTTTGAAATACATGGCATTGGGCCTGAAGCTGGAGACATCAACAGTGTGTATGCTCCCATGCCACTCCTGCTTTCCAGTGGCCCAAGTAGAGAGCATAGAAGGATCCTACCTGGCCAACATGTGGAAGACTATTGACAGATTCAGTAGAGTAGCTGGATACAAGGTAAATACTCAAAAATCAATAGCCTTCTTTTACACAAATAACAGACTCACAGGGAGTCAAATTAGGGAAATGACCCCTTTCACAATAGCATCCAAAAAAAATGAAATATCTAGGAATCAATCTAACAAAGGAGACAAAAGACCTCAACACTGAAAACTACAGCATTCTAAAAAAAGAGATTGAAGAAGACATAAGAAAATGAAAAAAACATCCCTTGTTCCTGGGTAAGAAGATTCAATACAATGAAAATGGCCATACTTCCAAGAGTGTAGAGATTCAATGCAATCCCCATTGAAATCCCAACATAGAACTAGAGAAAACAATCCAAAAATTCATTTGGAATCAGAAGAGACTTAGAATAGCAAAAGCATTTCTAGACAACAGAGACATGGCAGGGGTATCACAATCCCCAAATTGAAACTGTACTACAGAGCAACTGTGATAAAAACAGCATGGTACTGGCAAAGAAACAGACCCAAGAATCAGTGGAATAGATTACAAGATACAGAAACATCTCCTGATATACTCAGCTACCTCACCTTTGACAAAGAAGCCAAATACCCTCAGTGGAGGAAAAATAGCTTCTTTTATAAATGGTGTTGGAAAAACTGGATGTCAACTTGTCAAAGATTAAAACTAGACCTGTATCTTTCAGCATGCAGTAAACTAAATTCCTAGTGGATTAAAGATATAAATATTAAAACAGAAACACTAAACTTTCTGGAAGACGTTAGGTAGAACTCTCGAAGATATCAGCATAGAAAAAGACTTTATGAACAAATCCTCAGTAGCATGGGAACTAGTATAATGAATGAACAATTGGGATCTCATCTTTTTAAAAAGCATTGTAAGAGACAACCTACAATATAGGAAAAAAATTACCAGCTATTCCTCAGAAAAAGGTCTACTATCTAGAATATATAAAGAGCTAAAAAAAAAATCAGACCCCTCAAGTGTAAAGACTGATTTCAAAAATGGACATCTGAAATGAACAGACATTTCTTTTCAAACAAGTAAAAGCAGCAAATAATCATATGAAAAAATGTTCCATATCACCGATCATTCAAGAGATGCAGATGAAAACAACACTGAGATTCCATCTCACCACAATAAGAATGGCTGCTATCAAGAAATCAACCAATAACAAATGCTGGCGGGGTTGTGGGGGAAATAGGAACACTTCTCCATTGTTGGTGGGAGTTCAGACTGGTGCAACCGCTGTGGAAATCCATATGGAGAAACCTCCAACACATAGGATTAGAAATCCCATTCAACCCAGCTATTCCTCTGCTGGGTTATCTTCCCAAAAGAATTAAAAGAATCATACCACAGTGATATATGCTTACCCATGTTTATAGCAGCACAGTTTGTAATAGATAAAATTTGGAAATAGCCCAATTGCTGATCAGCTGGCTAAAAAGATGTTTGTTTTTTTTTATAAAATGGAGTACTACTCAGCCATAAAGGATGAAAAACTAGGCATTTATAGCTAAGTGGATGCACATTGAGGCCATACTCAAGTGAAATTAATAGAAGACACATGTATAAGTACCATACAGTCTCTGGTGTGAAAAAGTAAAAGTGTAAATAAGAATTAAAATGTATAATTGATACTGTATAATAGGAAGAAAAGTCTAAAAGAGTAGAGGAAGTGGGAGAGGTAGTGGAAAGGTAAAAAGGGACAAGAAAAAATATGTGAAACAGAAAAACATGGAAACAATGTCTTTGTAAACAGGGAAAGGTGGAGGGGCCGAGGGGAGGGCTGGGGAACAGGGAAAATTATAAGAGCCTCATAAGTCATGTATAGGTACAAGATCCCAGTGATGAATATAACTATTTTATACCTAATATTTACCAATAAACTTAATAATGATAAAACAGGAAGTATGAGTGTGCCAGAAAATCAGTTAAGAGAAATCAATTGATCTGTAGAAGGGTCACCTAAAGCAGTGAGCACAGAGGCTGGGTTAAGTCTTTCCATCCTGTACTGCTAATAATTTGCTTATCACAGACATGTTTAAAATGGTGTGCAGTTGTTCAAGTGAGCACTGAGAACTTGGGTATACAAGTTGCTGATGACTCCTTGGTGTTGATTATTTCTTAAATCAGAGCCAGAGCCAATCTGTCTGCCTGATTCTAGCTGAGTTAAAAGTGCCATACCCTGAGCAGCTTATCCAGAGATTCTAAATGAAACCACTAGCTCTATTTCAACCCATGATGGAGACGGCAGTCATAAGAAGCTAGTGAACCACCCTAGGTCCTAGCAAGTCTTTTTCCTGCTCTTTCACCCATGAAAGAAGGCTATTCAGAGCTGACTCAGCCCCCCATAATTCTTGGGTGCATTGCTATGTTCACAGGTTTCTCCCCTCCTCGCCTTATCATAAGTTTTTGGGAGGGCTATGTTATACTTGCCTTGGTAACACACTACCCTCCACTTTGCTTGGTGATTGTAATTGTAGTTACATGGGCTGTAAGTGATGGAAACTCAATTTAAAA
This sequence comes from Fukomys damarensis, assembly GCF_012274545.1. Lineage (NCBI taxonomy): Eukaryota > Metazoa > Chordata > Mammalia > Rodentia > Bathyergidae > Fukomys > Fukomys damarensis. The sequence goes on from NW_022900928.1 coordinate 80,368,169, forward strand.
CACCTTAACTGAGTGAAGTGTAGAAATTTTACTCTAGGGATATACTGAGATTTCTAGAAAGAAATATAAATGACTGTAAAAAAGGAACACTCAGAATGGCAGGTGGACAGACCGAGGTCTTTAAATCTGTTCTGCAGGTTGCTCATCCAGGAGGTAGCCTTTTTGAGGTTCCTTCAACACCTGGCCAAGTGAAGGAGCTCAGTGTATAAATTAAAGCACATTATCTCCAGAGGTGCCTGCAGGATGTTAGTGTGGAGCCAGACTGCTTATTATTTTCTATTGAAGCCCACAATTTTTGTTCAGCAGCAAGAGTCACTGTGGACCACTGCTGAAGCCAATTAGATCTACAGTACTCGTAAAGCTGGTCTCAGTTTTATCAGTGTCCAACTGATTTCAATAGCATAATTTGATATAGCAATTGCATAGAGAAGGCTTTACAACAGATGGCAGGCAGCAATGGATGCCTTTCCAATTTCAATTTTACACTTGCTATGATACATGATGATATCCATTCTTATATTATAATCTAAAAAGTATTTGGAATAGATACTATCAAATTCAATTCTCCCTTCTTCCATAAAAGGAGAGTATTATTACTAATTCCTTTCTGGTTTATCAGAGGGAGAATGTAGATAGAGTTTTAGCCAATTGCCAGATTTACATAGAGAATGAATAGAGCAGCAACAAGGTGTTCCTGTAAATCCAGACACATGAACATCTTATTTTCCAGCTCTTTTACTTTCATTTCTTTGTATTTTTCTATGGTTCTTAGAATAAAGACTAGATTCTTTGAGGGCCCTTTGTGATCTGGTCTCTCACTTCCCGACCCGAGACATTGTCTTTTCTTCTTCCTTTGCACTCAAGTCCCAGCTCTTTGTTTCTTGGAGATCCAGCTCTCTTTCCTGGATACAGGTACATGCTTCTTCCTGCCTGGAAGAGTTCTACTTAGTGAGCCCCAACAGTCCAACACTTGGGTGTATCCCAGGGTTTCTAGTTTGCTTCTGTTCATCTTCAAATGTCACCTCGAATGTTACTGTCACCAGGAGAACTTGTGCTAGATGGGGTCGTAGACCCTTGTCCTCCATCCTCCTAGCACTTGTCACACCTTGAGATTAGATGATCGTGGTTAAGCTCAAGGAAACTCCCCTCCACTAGATCATCCACTACCTAAATGTGGAAATAATATCTATCTTAAATACCACTGTTGCTAAAAGGGAAAGAAGATGCTTTCAATGCACTGAACGAATGAATGAGTAAATGAACAAATGAATGAATGAACAAATATACGAATGAATGAATAAGAAATAAAGATAAGGAAGCTTTTCAGCAGATGGCTGGTAACATTTTTAATTTTAATTTTACATTGAAATTAGTTGAGTTTTTCATTTGGTTTGATACATGCTAATATCCATTTTCATATTTATTCTCTAGCAAGCCTAGTGAAGAATGCAGGCATCGTTTCAATATAGTCTTAATTTCTAGCTCCCTCATTTCTGGCATGCAAAGTTTCTCAACTCAGTATAGGAAGTATTAAATAAAATTACTAATCATGCTCATATCAAGAACCATGCCTCAAGACATCATTATTTTTTGCTCCAAGATGAATTATCTCACCTGGTACATTAGAAAAGAAGCCCTAGGAAATGATCATCTATTTTATAATGAGGACTTGCTGTCCTGAGGAGAGAGAAGGCCATAGTCAAGGTAGTAGGAACCCATACTTCCCAATGTTGGTTTAGGGGCCCACTCTGGAGCCCAGCTCAGTGCCATCAGGTATATAATGGCACTGCTAACTGCATCTGTCTGCCTGAATGGCTTACTCTGCCCTCCCCCTGCTCACACAAAAGATCTCCAGCCTCCCAAGGAAGATATTCTCAGGAATTTATGACTCAATCAACTCACCCAAAAGGAGCATAAATGGGATTAGTTTTAATATTGTTAAGTTGCAAAAATACAGGCATATGTGCATGCCAAAGCGAAAATGTACGCAAGCAAAGGGGGAAAACATATGGGCACCCATATGGCGAAAAGCGCATTGCTAGACCTTCATACACTTCTCATTTACAACAAGAACCAAAGTTAGTGAACATAAATTTGCTTTGCAAAAATGTGAGAGGAACAGCTTGTTTGCCCATAACTGTTCTACTGAGCAAGATATGTATAACCTTGATTTCTCATCTCAGACACCTCTTTCTCACACTCTAGGGATTAATTAGGCTCTAAACATGACTCCAGATTAGATACAAGGATTCTGGCCCCCTTGCAGAAAGACAAAGAAATAGCAACAGACTGCATGATGCAGCAGGTCAATTGGTAGGCAACTCCTATTAATGGTTGGAACTTATACCTGAGATGGGTTAGAAGAGAAATGAGGTTGTTAGGTCTCAGCGGGTTCATTTTAATTGAAGCAGAGGAACAACAGGGACCTGCAGCAGAAAATGGTGTGAATGTAGTTTTGATTTGGAGGCTGTGCTTTTGTTAGAACAATGCTGAGAGGAGCTAGGAAATGCATAGACAGAAGAAGGTCAGTGTGGAGCAAGGAAGGAGAACTTGAGCATATGGGTAATGCTCAAAGCTAGTGAGCACCCTTGGGTGCCCCAGATAACAAGCAGAATTTGATTAAAAATCATTTTACCTTGTACCATCCTAACTCCAGCCGTGTGAGTTATCTTTGTATGGTAGAAAGAGCCCCAGATTTGAAAATCTGGAAATGAGTTCCTTTCACAGATCTAACTGTGGTTTTTCTGTGAGTTGTTCATCATTACTTAACCTTTCCATCTGTTTTCTTACCCGCAAAGCAGGCAGAATATTCCTCCTGTGACCTATTTTAAAGAGGTGCTCTACACTCTCTTAAGATGATACCTATGAAAACATAATGTAAGGTACATATTTCTGTAAAGTATATATAGCAATAGGTTATTTATGGAAAGCTACAGGTTAATGTACTTATTCATATTTTTGTAAATATTTTGTTAAAATTATTGATTTGTAAGAAAATATAAACATAAAGAGCAGGTTCCATATACACATTTTTCACGCATTCCCCAACAATGGCATCTTAAGTGGTTAAATGTATATCAAATATGTGTACATATTATATCCATTCACACATCCCATACATACGTATGTACACATACCATAAATATAATATGAAACTTACTGGGATTTTTATCAGTTATTATGTAAACTTATTTTTCAAGTCTCTGTGTATAGTTCTATGACATTTCCTCATATGTGCATCATCACACATATATACGAAGATGAGTATTATTATCACAATGATCAAGAATTGTACTTTTCTACCACCAAAGCAACTTCCTTTTGTTTTGTTCTTCTTCTTCTACCTTTACTTCTGGCAATCATTTGTCTCTTGTGCATTATTATGTTTTTTTTTTCCATCGCAAGAATGCTATAAACTGGAAGCATACAATATGTAACCTTTTGAGACTGACTTTCTTTACTTCATATAATGTCCTTCAAGTCCATCTGAGTTGTTGAATGTATCAGTCTTTCATTCTTTTTTATTGCTTTGTGGTATTCCATGGTGTGGCTATACCAGTTTGCTTAAACACTCACCCAATGAAGGATGAATGGGTTCAGAGTTTGGCTGTCACTAATAAAACAATTATATTCCTCCCAATTTATAGGCAGACCAAGATACAGTAAATCATTGAATGAATGACCAGGAATGATCGAGGAACAAGATGTGAAGATAGAGTTAGAATAATAGACTATTAGCTTTCCTCTCCAGAGGCTCCTGGAGCTCTTAATGAGTTTAACACATGAAGTATACATGGAAGGGCTTGGCACATAGTTGGCACTCATACTAATGCCATCACAATCAGTTCCCCGGTGAACTGTAGGCTGCAATGTTTCCAAGAATGCATTTGAAGAAAAGCATGGCATAACTGTGATTCATAAGGGACAGATTTAATTTCATTCAATATATTTGATATGCATCAGCACTATTATATGCTTTCCATTCATTTTCTCTTTTCATCCCTAAAATAACCTGATGAAGTTGTCACAATCCCATTTTGCCAAGTAGCTGAAGTTGAGGAAGATTAAAGTGATGTTTACAAAGTCACTCAACTTATTAACAGCTCAGCTTGGATTTCATGTTCAGATCTATAAGACTCTGAAGTCCATATTCAGCCTATGAGCTAATAGTACCACCCAGAGAGAATGACACTACATATAGTTGTGGCCAGTGTTTCATGTCTTTGGAGTAGCAAGGACATGACAATTGTTCATGGCCTCATCTCAGTAATTTCTATAGTAACACATAGAAACTGAAGTATAAAAAGTAATGGGTCACGATTCAAAAGTGGGCATCTGAAATGAACAGACATTTCTCAGACAAAGAAGTAAAAGCAGCAAGTAAATATATGAAAAAATGTTCCACATCACTGATCATTCGAGAGATGCAGATGAAAACAATACTGAGATTCCACCTCACCCCACAAAGAATGGCTGCTATCAAGAAATCACACAATAACAAATGTCGGCGGGGTTGTGGGGAGAAAGGAACCCTTCTCCATTGTTGGTGGGAGTGCAGACTGGTGCAACCACTATGGAAATCAATATGGAGATACCTCAGAGAGCTTGGACTGGAGGTTCCATTTGACTCAGCCATCCCTCTGCGGGGTATCTTTCCAAAAGAACTAAAAGAATCATATCACAGAGAAGTAAGCGCACCCACGTTTATAGCGGCACAGTTTGTAATAGCTAAATCTTGGAAACAGCCCATTTGCCCATCCTTTGGAAACTGGATAAAGAAGATGTGGTTTTTCTATAAAATGGAACATTACTCAGCCATAAAGAACGAGAAAATAGATTCATTCATAGGAAAATGGATAAATATTGAAGATATACTCCTAAGTGAAATAAATAAGTCACACATGTGTAAATATCAAATAGTTTCCCTGGTGTGAATAATCTGCAATAATACATAAGATCCTAATAAGATTACTGACATTTAGAAATGGGAAGAAAGGAGCTAAAGGTGTAGGGAAGGTGGGATGGGTAGGGGAAGGGTAATAAGGGAAAAGAAAAAAATGTGAGATAATGAAAAGATGAAAATAAAGTGTAGATGGGGAGGGGAGGAGGGGGTGAAGGGAGGGCAGAGGTAAGGGGAAAAAATGAGAATCAAGACTTGTCATGTAGAGGTACAAGATCCCAACAATGAATGTAACTGTACTGTATCCCTAAAATGTACCAATAAACTCAATTAAAGCTGAAAAAAAAAAAGTAATGGGTCAGTACGTTTCTTAACTTTAAAACCTGGAAAAGTAAATAAGAGAATTGTCCGATCAGGTCAGAACCATGGATTATGACTTTACTGGCAGTGGCTCTTCACATCCATAGAATTCACTTATCTTGCCATCTCTTCTATCTAACACAATGCCAAACACGAGCTCCTGCAAACAGCTATGTCAGAGCCATGCACCTCATTCATGGAAGCTGATGCCTTTCCTCAGAGAACTTCCTCTTCCATTGTTGATCCTTATTCAGGACTAATCAACTGGTTATGTAGCTTCTTCATTGTGATAAATGAGAAACAAATAAACCAGAAACGTGGCTTCTAAAAGGCAGGTATGCTGAATTTAGGAATAATTGACAACTAACAGGCTATTTGGAGGAAGGAAAAGAAAGGTGGAGGAAATATACATAACAGACATGATAATTTAAATAGTACATAAAGGCTATATTCTCCCTTATTCCAATGTTGAAATGTTGATTTGCACAGTGCCGCTTTTGCAGTGTAAAGATGAGGCTAAATGGCATTCACTAGACTGCAGGAAACAGAAGACAACCCGGTGTAACTTTAAAGTGCTTCCATTAAAAATGACTCAAGTCAATGCATAAAAGAATCAGCTTCGGTTAACTAGAAAATTCACTTCTGTGAAATAATTCATTCATTTGTTCCCTGAGGTACTACTGTGTATGAGTAGACTGTATGAACAACTCATTCACAGGTGAATGGCTGTCATCTTAAAATCTCAGTGGAGACAGAAAAGAAGACTTTATTAAGTTCCCCAAACATCTGGCCTTCCTAAACATGTCATCAAAAATGGGGCCAGATGCCGAAGGGATTAGAGGAGATTGTTGTGCCATTGTAAGAGCGAAAGAAAGACCACACTCTCTCCTTAAAACAATGAAGACTCTATAGCCTCAGCCTCCCACACCTCTCTGCGCCTTTGGTTTCACATCACTGATGTGGCCTGAAGAGCCAGTCTCCTGCTTTTGCTGGTCCTTCCCCCTTTTGCAGGTTCCCTCCCCCTGCTCTTCAAGAAGGGGAAAGAAAATAACTCTTGAAACCCAGATGATTCACAATGTATTGAAGAAACACAAGCCACTTGGTCTGTGTACTTTGTCTACCTGTTTTGAGAGGTACCTCTCCTTTTTTGCAGAAATCTCTTTAAGGTAGCAGGCTGTGATATTCCACCCTTATCCTAATTTCCTGAGATTTAGTTCACACAGGACAGATTTCTTTGTGTGTGGAGGTGATTAAGCAGTCCCATATTCTCTATCAAACCTATATGAATATAGGTTTTAATAAGCTGTTATCTGCTGTACAAAAATTAAGTAAAGTTTCTTACATCTAAAGACAAAGAATAAAACAATGTCAAATGCTTGGTGGTCAAAAAGTCAAGTGTAAGAAAGACCCCAAGCTATGTCTGCAGAGTGCTTTTCTTGGAGATGTGCACATTTATGGTGCTGTAAAGTTTCCAGCTTTCCTTGGAGGTGAGGTGCATGGAATGCTGTTTCTGGGAATGCTGGCATCCTTTCAGCATTGCAGAGGAAAGTGGAGATTAGGAAGACTGCAGCTGCCTGCCCAGGCTGCAGATCCAGAATGCTGAAGGTATTCCTTAATACTTTCATCCTGCTTTCCTAAGAAGGACTTATTTTTGGTGTGTTTGTCTGTATGAGAAAATTGAGTTTCCTTCAAAAGGCTTCCCAAGAAAGTGGAATGATGGAAGTACTTACACCAGGAGAATTGGCAAATGCTGCCAGACCTCCCTTCCTCTGTCTTTTTTTTTTTTTAACCAGGGATAGAATCCCCTCCTCTTCTTCCTCACATTGCCAGCCAGTTTAAAATATTTCCAGTGTTACCTGAAGCCCTTTATTTTCCAACTACCTATCATTTCAAGAAGAGACCATATTATACTTTGAGCTGTAGGTTTTCTTCATTACAGCTATCTACGTTTATATTTCAGAGGTTCTTCATAGTCTCTGACTCACCAAAGCATATCATTATTATTTTCTAGTGTGATAATGGATATATTTATTGATTTATTTTCAACATGTTCTATAATTTCTAGGGATTGACAGCATATACTTAGTCATTTTAAAATAATCTTTAATCGTCTCTTCATCATAAGAAATGAAATCTTTTATCCTAAGTGAAAAACTTATTTATTAATTCCTAGAAAGATCTCCAAATTTCAGCTATATATTTCAAACACTGCATTAGCATTTAGGGAACACGGCTATCCAGTGAGCTAAATCCTCCATGTAATCCTATTGGAATTTCAAAGGAAATGTCATTGGAAGCTTTATTTCATATGCTTCTGTGCTGAAATAACCAGCAAAATTTTCTCAAAATGTTTCCTGTTCATATTTCCAAACCTTTAAAACAAATTCCTAATTCAAAGTGAGATAAACGTTCTTCCTAAAAAATAAATATTTGTAACCATTGGGAAGATGCAAATTTTAAATTTGCAAACTCTCCAGGTTCCAGAACTTTTCCGGACCTTAGTCCTTTGAGTTGAAAAGCTTAAATGTCACTGACAGTGGGAGGGAAAAGACAATAGTGGAAATGAACGCTCAGAAAGGCCTGAGTGTGAGGAAACAAAACAGCCGGAGAGATTGAAAGAGGAGCAAGGCCATTTTAATTTAGAATTTGCTGTTGTTGTTTTTCTTTTTTTTTTTTTTAAGATTGAATTGCAACTGTCACATTATATAAAAGGTTGTGAATATGAATGTATCTACTTTCTTTTAAAAGGTAAATATTACCTATTTACCATTAAAAAGAATTGTTTCAAAACACATGCAAAGTCAAATTTCCTCTTACTAAATTTCTAGGCTTAGGAACTATGTATTTAGGATCAAATAAGTACATTCTGGGATTTCAAGCATTTATAAATACATCTGACTTTACCAAATATGAAAAAAATTGTTCTGATGGCTAGGCATATTTTTGTATGTAATGTAAAACCAAAATTCTCCCTGGCATTAGGCAAGATTCCCTGGGGCTCATGTCTTTGAGAAGATACACTATTGTTCTATTTATATTAGAATTGAGTTTAGGTGAGTCCCTCACGTGTATTTTAATGTTCTTATAAATATTATTTCAAACTGTTGACATTTTAGTTTTCACTACCTGATGTCTTTATGTAAAGATTTTCAAGCAGATTTATTAGTGTTTTCTTTTCCTATAATGAGGCAGGGGCAGAAGTACATGTTTTCAGTTTACATGAAAGAAAACAAAAAAAGATTAGGTGATGCCACTTGGAACAAATCAGTCTCCTATTTGGTGCTGCTAAGACAATTGATGCCTGAAATTAGGGGAAAATTCAGGTCAGTGTTTCCTACATGTCTGTATTTACAGTTCATAATTTATTGAAATTTAATTAACATACAATATAATGCACATATTTTAAAGGTTCAGTATTATTAGTTTAGACAAATTTAAAAAACAATGTAACCACAATTTCTCTTAAGATATAGTAATTTTCCATCTTCCACCACCAAATTCCTGGGAACCTTTGCAATCAGTTCCTCTGAAGTCCTACCCTTGGTAGCCACTAATTTAGCATCCTTCACAATAAATTAGTCTTACTTAGCCTAGAACTTCATACAAATGAAATCATATGCTGTGCAAGTGTTTATGCTTAGCTTCTCTTTCTCAGTGTAGTATTTTGAGACTCACAATTCTAGTGGGTGGCTAAATGGTTCCCAACACTGAGGAGTGATCTCTTTGTTGAATGTACCCAGTCCATCTGCTTGCTTACTGGTGCTTACTTGGGTTATATCTTGTATGCGTCTGTTATGAATGAGGCTAGTAAGAATAACTATGTCCTATGTATATTTGTGGATGTATGCTTGTAATTATTTTAAGTATATACCTAGGAGTGCAACTGCTAGGTCATAGGCTAAATATATTTTTTGTATTACAACAAAATGTCAAAATATTTCCACAGTGTTTATACTGTTGCAAAGCCCCAGATTTCATATATAAGCACTGCCCTAATACTTGTTATTAACAGTTTTTTAAATCTTTATCTCTTCAGTAGTTTCAGTAGTTGTGCTGGCGATAGCTTACTATGGCTTAATTTTTATTTCTGTATATAATGAATTTGAATATATTTCTGTGTGCTTATTTGCTATTCACAAATCTTGTTTTGAAATTGTCAATTCAAATGTTTCTTCGTTTCCAGGTAGGCTATGGGAATTTGTTGTAAGAATTCTTTATACACACTAGATGTAACTCTTTTGTCACAGATGCGTATAACACATTGCTTCCTTAAGTGTGTTGCATAACTTCTCATAAATGAATTAAAATTTTAATAATGTGTCTAATTTTGATGAAAACTGCTATGGGTTAAGTTGTATCCTCCTGCCAAGTAATATCTTGAATTCCTAATCCCCAGGACCTCAGAATGTGGCTTTATTTTAAAATAAGACCTTTTAGAGAAAATCAAGTTAAAATGAGTTCATTAGTATAGGCCCGAATACAATGTAGTTTGTGTTCTTACAAAAAGGGGACATGTGAATGCACACATAACAGACACACATGCAAAGAATACCACATAAAGGTGGAGGCAGAGGTCAGGATGATGCAACTACAAATTAAGAAATTTCAAAGATTACCAGCAAATCACTAGAAGTGAGAAAAAAGGAATGGAACAGATTCTCTCACCAGAATCAAAAGGAACCAATTTTGCAAATACCTTGATCTTGGACACACAGCCTCCAAAAATGTGAAGAAATACATTTCTATTATTTAAGCCACACATTTTTTGATGCTTTGTTATGGCAGGCCTTAAAGTGAATACACATCACTCTTTCTTTTACAGGCATAACTTCTGTGACTTAGCAGATCTTTGTCTTTTCTCAAGGTCACTAAGATTTAGTCCCATGTTTTCTTTAAAATGTACATTATTTTTCTATTACATACAGGCACACGCCATATAGCCTCCTTTACTGGGCTTCATGATTGAATTTTCTGGTGCCTGAGGGAGCAATTGTTCCTTGTATAATTTCTAAAATTAATCATAATTTCTAGTATCAAGGGGCTCTTTGCCCATTTCTTCAAATTCAACGTGGAGCAAGTTTTATGTCCAAGGTGATAGAGCCTAGGGTCCTTTTGGTTGTTTTCCTAATAAGTTGAAAATGACCATAGTCAAAGTTTCATTACCAATTATTCAGTACCCAGCCAAGTCAGGCCCAGATGCACTTAGGCATTTCTCCTGTATTCTTGCACTCAAAGTGAGCTATTTACACACAGGTCAAACACGTGTAGCTCTAGATAAATACCTTGAATGAACAGAGGCCAGATATCCTTTCTGCACTCACCATAAAGCCAAAGTGCCTGATGGTGGTCTGTCACCTTTGCCCTGTACTACAAAAGGCATAGGCCCTTCACCACTTGAGAAATCAATATCTTCAAGTAAGTTATGCTTATTCACCACAGTTATTTTTAGTTTGGTAAACAAAAGCCTTCCGAGGCCCATGGAAAAGATGGGAAAACTCTGTAAATTTCTGCTATACATTTTTCTTTTGGAATGGAATACTCAGCCCCTGGTTCACACTGACTACTTGACTTTACATTACTGTAGTACATGCGCAGTGTGCTGCTTGATGCCTACTTTTGTGTGTGGATGAGAACAACCCCTTTAACAGATGCACTCAGAGAATAGCTTACCCTTGACTGACAGGTGTCTCCACGTCACAGTTGGCTCTGGTCTGCCAATAGCAAGACACAGCAGGGTCACACTGCTTCCTTCATTCACAGTGACATCTGAGGAGATGTTCATGATCTGTGGCGGGACTGTAAAGAAACACAGGAGAGAAGAAATGCCTGAGAAGTATTCCTCGCATTTAAAAGAAAGCGTTAGCCTATAATATATGGATAGCAAGTTTTTGTGATGCATATTGTTCTTCATAATAAATTTCAGGTTGCTTGCTTTGTCAAGGATATGGCCACTGACATTTATAGTGCACTCCTGACAGAAGAAAGGTCAGGACTATGCCCTGTTGAAGCAAAAGTGTGTGTGTGTGTGTGTGTGTGTGTGTGTGTGTGTAGTTCAGGGCACTAGAGGCAATGAAGATGGAAATTACTGCTTGTTGACTCAAAGTTTGAATCCAAGGGAAAATTTCAAGTCTTCCCAGAGTTCTCATCTATACACATATCCATTCCTTTAAGTGGAATCAGTGGCTTGAGTGAATAACCTTGAGTGGCCCCCAATCACAAGCCTCTTCCAAGAGCGTACTCAGAAGTCAAAAGCACCGGTCAATCATCATCTTCTGGGCATTTCACAACTTGCCAGGGTATGTTTTACTCGAATTCCCTTCTTTTCATATCTTAACCTGAACATTCCTATCAATCTCTTAAAATACATTCTCTAAAACTCAGTACAGTTTTCTGTGATTTCCTGTATTAGAGTTAATTGCTTTCTCTTTGGACTCAACAAGCCAGAATGAATGTCCCTGCTACTGGTATCATCATAGGATTGTACAGATGCTTCTTAACTCATAATGGATTATGGCATAATAAATATATCCTGATTTGAAACTATCATAAGAATGAACCTATGCATAATGTGCCATTTTTGAACACACATAACAGTGGAGCATAACAGAAAATTTTCTCTTCAAATTCTTGTTCCTTGATTTTTCCTAGGTAACAAATATAAATTTTATTGAAAAATTTTAAAAATTGCAACCTTCTATATAAACAGATGACTGAAACCAATGAACTAAAAATTGTGGTTTAGCAGCACAACACACTGCAAATGGCAGCTTCCCCATCTCAAACTGTGGCTGATGGGAAGGTGTGTCACACCTTCGCTATTGGAGTAATAGTGAAAGAGTTTATACTGCACAGCACTAGCCTAAGATCTGAAATTTTTTTTAAAAAGTCAAGATAAGATTTCTTCTGAGAAATGGCTTTGTATCATCAAAAATCCTACATAGGATCACTGTAAGTTGTGAGCCATCTGTGCTACAAAATGTATTGTTAACAGAATGGTACCCGGTGATTGGGAGCAGGGCTCTAGATCCAGACTTAGCTCCGCATATCACCTGCTAGAGGATTCGAAGCAGGAATTTGATTCCGCCTCTATGGCTTTGGCATCTTCACCTGTGAATGCAGATGTTAGTAGTGGCTAAATTTGTCTTGGTATGAGGTTTAAATGGAATAACAGCTTACCAGAGTGCCTGTTATAAGGTAAGCACTCAGCAAGTACAAGCTGCTAAAACAATAGTGATGGCAACTAGGAAGAGTACATTAACAGCAACAATAACATCTTTCACAAATAACTTTTCTTCTCCCCGGCCAGGGCCATGTACTTGTATCTTTAACCACCACAGAGCCCAACATGAGCCCTGGGTCTTACTACCCACCATGTCTCACTTCTAGGCCTTGCTTATCAGTTCAACTCAGAGCTCAGTACAGGAAAATACCCATTTCTCTGAGTTCTTTTCATTGCTACCATTCTGATTGAGATTCTCACCAATTTTCACTGGAAAACTGCAATAGGCCTTCACCTGGAACCTTCCACATGGTTTCTTTGTGCTTTTGGATCCTTCCAGTGTCTCTCCTACACATGGCAAGAGTGACCATTTTGGACAACAATCTAATCCCATAGCTCTCCTGCTAACACTTAGCTCTCCACAGTAGAGCTCTTTTGCATGAGGGAAACTCTCTGCTATTTAATGCCCAAGCCCACGTCCAGTTCACCCAGCACACTGAGGGCCTGCTTTCCTAAAGTGTGAAGAACACAGACACTCCCACAGTTTTGCTTTTCCTCCTCCTTCCTCCACTCTCTTCGCAGGACAGCCTGGCTCCTCCTGCACTCAAAAGTCGCCTTTCTCCTGATGTTTTCCAAGCTTCTCTCACTTCTTGAAACTGTCTTCTTGTGCCTTGGTCAAGCCACAGGACAGGAACAAAGCATGTGGCACTGCAGGTGCTGCTTCATGCCCATCTCTTTCTGGACAGAAAGGTGCAGCAGGATGACCAGACATCTCACACATCTCTATGTCCTGGTGTGCAGCAGAGACTGGAGGGAGCATGCTTAATCCCCTTTAAAAGAGTATTTTAAGAATAGATTGATCAGAACTCAGAGAAGGAGGTACAGCTTTGAATGGAGGATTTCCAATGCGTACTACTTTCCTCTTACCTTTCCTTAGAGACAAAAAAGATAACAGAAAGAGCAGACTCCAAGTCTACAGTTACGCTGATTTATTTGTACTGCTACTTTAATTATGAATTATTAATTATCTAACAGGTTCCATGCTAGTAGATTCCAAGCCACTCTGACTTAGTGAAAAAAGAGAATTATGGCTGATGCTCAATTCAGACCTCTCTGCAGCCTGAAGTTTTACGCTGCTGAGACCTTCCAGGTAAGACTTTTCAAGGAGAAGCCATAAGTAACAAGCGGAACACTTGAACTCTTAAGGGAATCCACATTAGCAAATAAATAAAAATTGCCTCACTTATAAATCTGCCATATTTTGGATTATTTCTGCATTAGGAATTGCCCTGAAATTTCAGTGCACATATTTTACTGAAATACACACAGGGAAAAAAAAAATAGTGTACATTCTAACTACCCTGAATTCTCTTGAGGAAACAGTTCTACCTGTTTTGCAGTATTTTCTAGCTTGTTAAAAAATAGTTCTGGGCTTAGAAATGTCAATACTTTTTTTTTAATAAAGCCACAACTGCAGTGCAACTTCCAAAATATTCTCAAAATAATGTCTGCTTTAGCTGTGAGTGTTAGGGAATCTGAGGGTCTCCTTCTTCAGACCCTGGAGATGCCCTGGAAGTCAGTTAAATACAACTCGCAGAAGCACAGTCATGCCAGTGCAAGGTGGCAGTGCGTGCATCCAAGATGGGTGAAACTCCATACCCAACACCCAGCCATCGTTTCCATAGATGGTACATCTCATTTGGTCACTGAGAAGTGCTGGATGGAGAGATGCTTAAGAGATCCCATGGCTGATTTTCATGACCTCCTCATTCCCAGGCACTCAATTAATGACACCCACAAGGGAGCCTTCCTGAAATGGGATTTCCAGCATCAGCCAGGCATGCCCACTATGCCCGGCGTGGTACCTGTTAACCCCTGCAACTCTGCAGCATCCTGCAATTTTCTTGAAGGAAGAAAGATAATCCATGTCTTACTTAATTTTCTTGTTGCTGAGACAAAGTACCCAACACTCAAAGTTAAAAGAGGGAAGGTTTATTTAGCCCACAGTTTATATGGGGTTTTGTCCCTAATTTGTTGGCTCCAAGGCAGGGTGGTATAGCAGAGGGGCAACAGTTCATGGAAGCAGATAGCAAAAGCAACAATGGGCCTTAACAGTGTCTTTCTGCCCCTTTTATCTTATCTTGACTACTGGGATTAGGATGGTGCCAAACCAATCCATGGACTGGTTTAGTAATCACATGCCTTTAATCTCAGTATCACACACTCTAGATTCAGCCACTTCTGAAAACGTCTCACCTATGATTGCATGAGGCTTTGGGGGGACATCTAGACCCAAAGCATAGTAGTCCAGTTTCAAAAGTATGGGTACAGTGTGACTTGATAAGAAGGGAAGTTCCTTCTGTTCTCAATTATGGTAGCCTTAGTAACCAACATTCATATGTAATTTCATTTCTAAACTGTTTTACATATGCATGATCACATAAGAACCTTACAAATTATGAGATGAATAGAAGAAATATTCTCCCTATTAAACACAAAGGAACTGAGGCACAAGGAGAATTGAGAAAACTACCCCATATTATAAGGTTAATAAATATCAGCGAATATATTACACTGTGTCTAATCAGCTCCCCCTAAACAATATTCATATCCACAAGCCTTTGCTTGTTGTTGATTCTGTTTCAAATGTCTTCCCAGAGCATCTTCACCCACAGCACTTGCCACAGGGCAACAATGCACAAAACCCTCCTGTTCCAGTTAGCCTACTGCAAACCATTGACAGCAGAGGCTTGTCTCTCTTTTTTTCCCTAGTAAGTTATTGGTACAATTTAGGTACACAATACAGTTATGTTAATCATTTGGATCTTGTACCTTTATATAACATGTCTTGGTTCTTATTTTTTTTCCCAATCCCCCGCCCTCTCTTCACACCCTCCTTCCTACCTATTTACAAAGACTTTGTTTTCATGTTTTCATTTTCTCATATTTTTTTCTTTTCCCTTCTTACCTTTTCCCTCCCCCTCCCACTTGCCCTACTCCTTTAGAACATTTCTTCCTATTATATAATATCAATTATACATTTTGATCCTTATATATACTTTTATATTTTCAAACCAGAGAAATATTCAGTATTTACACGTGCATCCTATTAATTTTACTTAAGAGTATGGCCTCAATGTACATCCACTTTTTGGAGAATGACCCATGTGCAGGTGAAAAGAATGTATATTCTGATTTTGTGGGGTGAAACACTCTGTAAATGTCCATTAAATCCATTTGTTCAAAAGCTTGGTTCAATTCTAGTATTTTGTTGTTTACTTTTTGTCTAGATGTTTGTGACAGTGGGGTATTGAGGTCCCCCAATACAATTGTATTAGTGCTTGTTCAGTTTCTCATGTCCTTTAATATTTGTTTTGTATAATTGCTAGCATTAGTATTTGGTGCATATATTTATGATTATCATCTCTTTCTCTTGGATTATTCCCTTTACAAGGATGTAGTGACCTTCTTCATCTCTCTTAATTAGTTTTGGTTTGAAATTTACTTTGTCTACAAATAAGATAGCTACCCCTGCTTTTTCCAAGTTCCTGTTGCATGAAGAACTGTTTTCTATCCTTCTACTCTCAGTCTATGAGTTTCTTTTATAAGTAGGAGCTTTTCTTGTATATCCCATATTTGTTTCTTAATCCATTCTGCCAGTCTATTTATTTTGATTAGTGAATTGAAGCCATTAACATTGATGGCTATAACTGATATGCACTGACTTATCATCATCATGTTATTTTCTTGTTGTTGGCTCTTTTTTATTTTTTCCCCCTCTCCCTATAATTTATTGCCTTGCCTGATGGATTTGTTCTTTTGGGCCTCATAGAGTTGTGACCTTCATTGTCTTTTTCTAGGCTATTGCTTAGAATTGTTTGGAGTGCTGGTTTGGTATTCATGAAGTTTCTCAGGTGTTCTTTTTCATGGAAGTATGTTATTTCCCCATCAAATTTGAAAGATAGATTTGAAGCTTACATCAGTGTAGGTTGGAGGTTGTTTTCTTTTAAGGCTTGAAATACCTCACTCCAGGCTCTCCTTGATTTGAGGGTTTGTGTTGAAAAGTCTGCTGTGATTCTAATGGGCATTCCTTTGCATGTGATTTGTTTCTTTTCCCTAACTTCTTGTAGTATTTTGTTCTTCTGTTAGGTTTCTGGGGATCTTGACTATTATATGTCTAGGTGTAGATTTTTTGATCATGACAATTTAGAGTCCTATATGCCTCACTTATCTGGGTGTCAGTCCAGGCCTCCCAGCCACAAGCAGACCAGTGAGAATGGGAGATGCCTAAGCCACTGGCACCCCCAATCCCACCCAGGCCTTCCAGCCATGAGTGGAATGGTGAGGACCAGAACCATCCGGGTAACTCCAGCACCACCCCAGGGTGCCTCCCCACTTTTGGCCCCCTAGCTGGCCTGTACCTGGATCCACACTGCAAAGGCCTTAAAGATAGAGCATAAGTGAAGATCAGTAAGAGGGCCTTACTCCTTCTAAGTCTCCATCCCGAAGGGTAAAGTTACTACATTGAGCAAGTTATTCACTATAAACATATTATGGGCTAGTCCTTGATTTTTATTTATTTCACAGGGTTAAAGGTGATAAATTAATAACTAGCACCAATTGTCATCTTCTAAGCTGTGCTTGATTCTGTTGTTGCTGCTGATTGTATCACTTGGGCTAGTGTTGTGAATATTCTAAGTAGGTATCTTTAATGAAAGTGTGACTGCCTCAGAGTCACTAGAGACCCAAAGCCTTAACAGGACTGGGGATTTAGCTCAGTGGTTCCAGTGCCTGCCTTGCAAGCACAAGGGCCGGAGTCCGAACCCCAGTACAAACAAACAAACAAACAACTTAAGACCAGCTCTATCTGGAAGACACCTCTGAGAAGCCATCTTGCCATAAAGGTTCTAAATACAAGCAACAAAGAAACTTACAATAAGCCATATTGAAGTATAAGCCCAGGAATTAAACCAAGGACTAATCCAACAACAGTAATAGAAATGAAAAGACATTTAAGCAAGATAGTCTTACAGCTTACCAAAGGTAAATTCTGGGGGAACTAATGTGGAAACATCTGATAATCGACCATCTGAACAACCTGAACTGATACCACAGGAAGTAACAAATCAGATGAATGAAGCTCTAGAAAAATTTGATATAGAAATAATTTCCCAGATAACTACAGAGACAATGAGCAGAATAAAAGACATGATTAGAGTCTCTAGAAGAGAAATAGATTTAAAAAAAAGATGAGTTCAGGACCACAATGGAAGACACGAATGTTCAATATAGGAAATGGAAACACTGAGATTCCACCTCACCCCACAAAGAATGGCTGCTATCAACCTACAATGTTGGAAAAAAAATTTACAAGCTGCTCCTCAGACAAAGAACAATTATCTAGATTATTTAAAGAACTCAAAAAAAATTAGCCCCCACCAATATAAAGACCTGATTCAAAAATGGGCATGTGAAATGTACAGACATTTCTCAGACAAAGAAGTCAAAGCATTAAATAAATATATGAAAAAATGTACCACATCACAACACAGAGATTCTACCTCACCCCAGAAAGAATGGCTGCTATCAAGAAATCACACAATAACAAATGTTGGCAGGGATGTGGGGAGAAAAGAACCCTTCTCCATTGTTAGTGGGAGTGCAGGCTCGTGCAACCATTGTGGTAATCAATATGGAGATACCTCAAAGAACTAGGATTAGAGGTTCCATTTGACCCACCCATCCCTCTGCTGGGTATCTTTCCAATAGAATTAAAATAATCATAACAGTGATATATGCACACCCATGTTTAGAGTGGCATAGTTTGTCATATCTAAAACTTGGAAGCAGCCCATTTGCCCATTAGTTGGAGACTGGATAAGGAAAATGTGGTTTTTCTATAAAATGGAATACTACTCAGCCATAAAGAATGAGAAATTAGAGGAATTCATAGGAAAATTGATGCATATTGAGGTTATACTCTTAAGTGAAATAAATGTCACACGTGTAAATACTGAATAGTTTCTCTGGTGTGAAAAACTATAATTGCAAATAAGATTCTAATGGTATATTTGGCAATGTGTAATAGGAAGAAAAGGGCTAAAGGTGTAGGGGAAGTGGGTAGGGTAGGGGAAAGGTAATAAGGGAAAAGAAAAAATAAGAGAAAGTGAAAATGGAAATAAAGGTTTTGTAAATAGGGAAGGGAGGAGGGGATGAATGGAGCACAAAGGTATGGGGAAAAAATGAGAACCAAGACCTGTCATGTAAAGGTACAAGAGCCTAATGATGAATGTAACAGTAATGTATACCTAAAATGTACCAATAATCTCAATGAGGAAAAAAAAAAAACTATTGAAAGTATACACAGCAGGCTGAGCCAATCTGAAGACAGAATATCAGATATGCAAGCCAGGATGGTGGTCAGTGACCACAAAAAGAGAGATCTCTTAAAAACAGTAAGAGATCATGAGAAATCAATCTAACAGCTCCTAGATGATGCAAAGAAGAATAATACAAGATTTATTGGAGTCCACGACAAAGCAGGAGAAAGTACAAATGACATTAAAAAAACTGTTCACAGAATTAATGAGAGAAAACTTCCCAAACAGAGGCCTGTCTTTACTATCCTTGTTTCTCCAGGGCCACATGCCTTGCTTGCCAGGAGAGGTATTATATTAAATAGTTCTAATTTGCTTTTAAATCTGAATTGAACTTGGAAATAATAGTAAGAATCTGCTTCCATGCTAATTTTTTGAAGAAAAGATCACTTAGGGATGATTTTAAATGCTTCTTTGCATTTTGGCAGGAGATCTTTGTTCAATTCTGTAAAGTGTCTGAGACAAATGAGTCTATGTATCATGTTAGTGCTTACAAATGTATAAACACAAATAAATAGATAGCAATCATGCTTGAAATGCCTGGATTCCTGTCTTAGTTACTTTTCTCATTGCTGAGACAAAATATCCAAAAGCCAAAGTTAAAGGAGGAAAGATTTATTGTAGCTCACATTTTGTAAAAGTTGCAGTCTGTAGTAGGCTGGCTCCAAGGTAGGGTGACATGGCAGAAAGGCATCACAGAGAAACAGTTCATGGCTGGCCTGAGGTAGCAAAGCGACAAAGTAGCAAAGAAGCAAGTCCAAGCTAGCTAAGAGCTTCTTTCTGTCCCTTTTATATTCTATTTATGCTACAGTATTTAGAACCAGTGCCAAACCAATCAGTGGACTAATTTAGTAATCACATACTCTTAATCCCAGCATCACACACTCTAGATCCAGCCACTTCTGAAAAAGCCCCACCTATGACTGTATGAGGCTTTAAGGGGACACCTAGCCAGAAGACATAACAATTATTTTTAAAATAATAATTATTAGACTCAATCATTATAACTAAAGGTCAACAACTAGCTCATAGTTTTCAAATTTTATCTGCAGACACTTTTTCCCTAACGGTCCTATGGGTGTGTGAATTTTTTTTCATTGATGGTGGTGCATTACAACAGGGTATTTGTACAAGTTGTATGGACTGTTCATAGAACAACTATAGGGACTTCAAAATGGTTCATTTTAGGTAGATGACAGGTAGATGTGTTATTATCTGTCTTTTCAATCTTCATACATATAGACAGACAAACCATAAATTATCAAGTTTAATCAAATATCTTGAGGAAATGGAAGAATTCCACAGCTGTTCTTAGGCTCTGGGTTACTGTAAGACATGTACAGATATTCTCTCAACCTGTAGTATGACTTGTCTTTTCTTAAACACCTTCAACATGTTCTTGACCTAAGCTCTTTCTTTCCAAACTCTATTGACACAGTTGAAAACCCTATCTTCTCTTGCTTGGAATATCACAGAGGTCTCCCCATTCTCTGCTTATCTCCACCACAGAATCCAAAACCCAAACACCTACCATAGCTACTGTAAATATTTTGCTTTTGCCTAAAATGACCAAAATCTGCCCCTTTCTAGGTATGTAGTAAAAACTTCTCAATAGCATTTATAGGAACATTTATAGTCCAGCCACAGGCTGACTACCAGCCCCTTCTCTCACATGTCTCCAGGACTGCACCATTCTCATTTCTGTGCCTTCACACAGGATCCCTTCTACATAGAAATGCTTTTCTATTTTTGTGCCTTACAAGCCACTTATCCCTCAGTACTTAGCTAGGCTCCTTCATGATGCTTAGTTGGTCTCTCTTCTCTTCCCAAAGCATTCTCACTTATTCCTTTATTATATTTTGCTGTGCAATTAGGTTATTCCGTGGACAGGGTCATTTATATTTATCCTTGTATTCCTGTTATACAACACATGTCCTAACAGTGCCTCCCCCGAAATGCATGGGCACATAGGCTTAAACTGATTATCTTATAATGTGTTGAGAGTTTCAGAAAGACAAAAGGGTCAAATCTCTAGGATTTGAAGTGTTCAGCACCTTATTCAACTATGTAATTGTTCCTTTTGGAGTTAGTTTTAATGTGCCTTCCTCAGAATTCTTTGCTAATGACCCCAGAGGCCTCCCTACTGACCATATTTCAGTCCCTCTTGTTATGATCTCTCCTTAACCTCTACATTTTCCTCTATAAGATTTATATAGTTCTATGCTTTTGTATTCATTAGCATGACTGTATTTTTTGTCTCTCTGGGTTATGAAACTAGAGAATTTTTAGCCACTATCAGCCTGGTACTTAGAACTATGCTTAATGCATGATAAAATTTGTGATTAAGTAAACATCTATTGTGTAGATTGTGTTGCACAAACTACTGTATACTTGTGAGGGAACAAAACAGTTAGAAAAAGCTCTCTGGGAAATAAAGCATTTCTTTGTGCAGAGCTAACTAGGGATTGTGATCTCGCATACACCAGCCCTACTCTGCAGAATGTGAGGCAGTGAAAGTGGTGCCCGAGAGGATGAGTCCCAAGGCTTTGGTTCTGGAGTCCAACAGGCCTGTGTAACCGTGCAGTTATGACTTAGCCCCTCTGGACCCTTGTTCCTTATCTGTAAAATGTGGATGGCAAACTTTATGTCTCTGCAAGATAGTGCTTGAAATGAGTAAGCATGCACATAAGAAATGTTAGTTGCTATCATTCTTTCTATATACTTCTTGCTAATATTGTTTGTGCCAGTAGAATAAGAGAAATGGCTTAATCTGTGATTGCTCATTTTCAAACTTTCAGTTCCTTATGTCAAAGCTGATGGATGTAGTTGGCCTTGGATATCTAGGACTAGAGATTCCTTATATTAAACTGAAGTAACTATATTAAATAATTATGAAAAGTAATTACATTGACTGTAATAAATTATATATAATTATGCAATGTAATATATATAATTATAATTAAACATGGTACATTCATATTAATAATTATACATAAATGATATTGCATCAGATATTGTATATCTAATAGTGTTATATATTATATGAAATAATATATAAAATGAAATAGTATACACATATATACTATATTACAGTGGTGCTTTGGTTCACAAACACTTTCATTTGTAAACAATTTGGTATGCAACAGAAGTATCTGGCAAACTTAACTTATGTTTTAGTTTCTGAGCTCCACATTGGGTGATAAACACGACTGCAGCCATCTTTCCCGCATGAACATAAGCATGACCATCTTTTCCAGAATCATGAAACAAATAAGTTCATAAATCAGAGTACCACTTTATGTATATACATATGAGATTATATGTAAGTATTAATAACATGCAATTTTAGTGTACACAATGTACCCTGGCTCTTACAATACATATTCAAAAGTAATTGTAGTGTCTTCCTCTTAAACTGAGCTTCTTAACCTAAATAAATGAATGTCCTGAGCAAATCTCACACAGAGGCATGAAGAAACCACTTGGCTCTTCCTTTTCTCCTTCCTTAGGGGTTGGCCGCATCTAAAAGGAAGAGGGTAAGGGGGCCCAGCACTGCACCATGCTCTTCAGGAATATGTGGCCCATGCCAGCAGGCAAATAGTACAGAAGCACTCAGCATAAGGCAGCCTGCAGTGGTGACAGCCACTCCTCCATGCCCTGCCCTGCCCAGATAGCCCAGACATCCAGCATCCCAGGTCATGTAGTCAGCAGTTCACCCACAGTACATGGTCTTGGTATCATTCTGTTACTGGATCCTGATAACATCTCTGAGGTATATGAGACAAGGTGAGCAATCTGAAGACTGCAAAGCAGGAAACTGGGACCTGGCTCCAGGTCTCAGGGGCCTCCTTCACGGAGATGTTGTCACGTGGCAAGACATTGACTTTGGGCACAATAGTCCAAACTCTGGTCCTAGATTGCTGCACTTACTAGATGCCTGTCTTCTGGATCGCACCCATTTCCTCTATGAAGTGAAGCTCAGAACACCATAGCAGAGAGTAAGTGCTTAGAGAATGAACAGTCGATCTACATTCTCTCCAAATGTTTAGATATATCTTTCTCTACCCCTTAGAGTTCCAACACTAGCAAGAATTCTGAGGTTTTTTTTTTTTTAATTGAAAATTACTAAGTCTGAATCGGAATAAGAATTCACACTGTCAAAAAGTCTCCAAGATGAACTCAATCTGAGGCCAAAATGAGGAGCCAGGCCTATGCCTCAGCATGGGGCCTCTGCTTCGTCCTAAGTCCTTGTCAGTAACTCAGACCCAGCCAGGCTCTGTTCTGAGGCCTGAACAGAGGCCTGCCCAGAAGACCTTCTCTGTCCCTAGAGATGGCTGCTGCGTCTCCTCCACAGAGTTCTCATAAGGACAGGTGTCTCCCCACCCCTATTTCATCCATCTCTGTCCACTTACAAAGACTATGTCTTTCCTGCTTTATTCAAGACTGCATGGTATATGTTAAAGACCTAAAACCAAACCAAACCAAAACCAACTAACAGAGCAAAGCAAAAAACAAAACAAAACAAAAAACAAAAACAAAACAAAAAACAAAACAAAACAAAAACAACAAAAAACTCTTACAGTCATTGAGGCTAAAATTTGAATATCATTTCTTTCTAACTTTTTCCATTTTGACTTTTGAAAAAATAACTTAAGCCATTATGTTTTAGCTTCCTTGACTGTAAAATGGGCATACAGATATTTACCTCGCAGGGATGTGGAGATTAGATTAGATATAATGGTTTCAAGGAAACAAATAGCTATTATTGTTGTTTTCACTTTAATGTTATTATTACGCTCAGGGAATAACAAAATATTAAGAGACTGTGTGAAAACTAATAGAAATAGAAAATGCTTTTCATTACAGTTTGGAACACTCAGGGGCTAATTTATAAAAAAATACAGTAAAGCTTTTAAGGATCTAATGTTTTATTCTTGAGGGATTACCTTTCTGAATTTTAATGGGGAATTTATTTCTTAGACCAGAATATATTTGGAATTGTGTTATTTACGCTAGGCTATTTTGTGCAATATTTTGCACACAAAGTATTATAACTGTGTATGAAAAATCACATGATGTGTAAGAAGAGAGAAGTTTGAATTTTTATTCTGTAGCTATGCGATCCATTGAAATCACTTAGATCATTTGGCTAGTGTTTTGTGTACAATTACATGTGTGCTTGTTTGTATTTGTGTTACTGTCATTTATTTGTTTTAATTAATTTTAAAATGAAGGAAATTGACTGTGAATACTCAGGTCTCTCCTAAGCAAAATCTCCACAAACTGGTGATGATCTAACAACATAACAAGCTGAATGTGTTAGTGGGTTACTTCTGGAAGCAAGGACATAGCACCACCACTGGCAACAAAAAAATGGCTTATGCTTATTTCTTTGAGGGAGGTATTAAGTGCTGCTGTACATTATTTTATATGATCTACAAAATATTCATAGGAAATGTTCACTATTAAAAATACACACAAGAATAAGTACAAACATTTAGAAAATAGAAAAGAAAATTTAGAAATATATGTACACACCCATGGTTAATTCCTTTTCAACAAGGTACAAAGAAAATTCCAGAGAAAAGAACAAAGTTTTGAAAAAATTGTTCTGGGACAATGTGATATCACCTGAAAAAGAATGTTTGGACCTCACCTTCACATCATACAAGAATAATTAACTCATAATGGATTGAAGACCTTAATTTAACAGCTAAAATTAAGAAGAAAGCATAACCAAAATGTTTATGATCTTTGATTAGACAGTGTTTTTTTAGATAAAACATGATGAGCACAAACAACAAAAGAAAAATAAGTAAATTAAACTTTATCCAATTCAAGAAGATCTAAAAATGGCCAGTATGCACAGGAAAATATTAGCATCATTATTCACCAGATATACACAAATCAAATCCGCAATGACATTCCCCTTTACACCGACTAGCATGGTTGTAATAAAAATGAAAAAGTAACAAGCTTTATCAAGCATGTGAAAAATTAGAACCCTTGTTTACTTCTGGTGATAATGTAAAATGGTACATTGCAACATTAGAAGACAGACTTATGCAAAAGTTAGAGCTAATAAATGATCTAGAAATTTCAATCCAAGATATATGCACCCTCAGAATGAAAATCCAGATCTACATAACAACTTACAAATTTTCATATGAACATTATTATAATAGAATGATAAAACAATCCAAGTGTCTATCAAAAGGTAAATGGATAAACAAAATGTAGTATATATAAACAAGGAGATGCTATATAGCTAGGAAAAGAAGTATTGATATTTCTCTCAAATAAATGAACCTTGAAAGCACCATCTTTAGTGAAATAAGTTTGTCAAAGAGGAACATGTGTTATACAGTGTGATTTGTATGGACTATCAAAACACAAACATCCAGAGACAGAAAGTGTAATGGTTGTGCTTCCTGTATGAAAGTTGCCAGAGGATAAGGAGATGAACAGGGCTGGATATTTAGCTCAGTGGTGGTGTGCCTATCTTGCAAGTGAAAGGTCCTGAGTTCGATTCCTGGTACCAAAAAAGAAAGAACAAATTAGTTATGACTGGTAACAGAGTGAATATTTTCCCTTTTGGTTGATGTAATGAAGATTTTTCTAGAATTAAATACTGGCAATTGGTGGATAACTTTCTGAATATACTGAAAGCCATTGAATTGTGCATTCCAAAAAAGGGAGTTATACAGTTTGTGAATTATATCTGCAAAAAGTCAGAAAAAGTACCAGTCACACCCATTCAGCTCTTGAGAGGTACAACTAGCAGTTCTTACACTATAAGAATGAAGGCAACTCAACATATGTAGGTTCTCTGAAAATATCCTCTTATTTTATTGATAGTTCACTGCATAATGCTTATTGGGTCTTGGAACAGTTGGAACCCCAATGTGCCAAAAAGGTCATGTGTCAAAGGCTTAGTCCCTGGTGCAACACTATTGGCAGGTGGTAGAACCTTTGAGAGGGGGGGCTCCTAGGAATCCATGTGGGCTGTTTGCTAAGTCTCCAAATGCTCAGTGCTTGTTCATAATCTTATACCTTTGTCTATGCTGTCTGGACTGGCCAAATGTTCTCTTCCTCAAGCATCCACCTGGTCAAATCCTACTCATATCAGAAAATTGAAATTGGGATAGAATACTTTCCTAATCATCTCTCTCCATTCTAGATATGACTCTGAGTGAGGTATCATGATTACTTAGTGATAGCAACTTGATATATTTATTTCTAAACATTTATTGAGTGCCTACTAAGTTCTACGCATTATTGTGGGAGCAGAAAAGTAAACATTTGAGGTCTCTCATGTAATCGGTGTAGTTTAGGATCTAGAGGAACAGTAGCACTACTAAATAATATTTCCAAATAACATTTGTAAGTACCACTCTGGGTGTGCAGTGAAGAGTGGGTTCCATGGTAACCCAGAGTTGGGGAGTGGTCTCAGTCACTGAATTTAGAGAGCATTTTGTTCTAGGAAGAGATAGGCAAAAGATTCAGCCTTTAAAACGCTCTGCAGTGACTGGAAATTTGGTCCACTTGGGTGACTGACTGAAATGAAAAGACTGAAATCTTGCATGCTATGGCTGAAAAGGCAAGTAGGAGCCAGAAATTATAGTCTTCTGGAAGCAAAACTGAGGTTTGAAATCTTTATTACGAGAGTGAGTGGGTAGA
Organism: Fukomys damarensis; assembly: GCF_012274545.1. Lineage (NCBI taxonomy): Eukaryota > Metazoa > Chordata > Mammalia > Rodentia > Bathyergidae > Fukomys > Fukomys damarensis. The sequence goes on from NW_022900928.1 coordinate 80,394,705, forward strand.
GTGGGGAAACACCTGGTGATGGTAAGGATACCGATAGTGGTGATGGTGCTAGCAAGTACCATGAGGTTGGCCCATGTGATGATGATGGTGCAGGAAGTGATGATGGTGAGGATGATTACATGGTAACAGTGGAGATGATTACGTGAAGATAGTTGATGAAGACAGCGGTGATGGTGATGAAATTGATGATAATGGTGATGACAAACAATGTGAGAAGGACAGATTTCTACTGAAAAATAAGCAAAGCCACACCTAGAAACCATGTAGAGAGCAACGTGGAATTGAGCAGGTGGCACTGGAACTGCTTCAGGTTTTCCAATGACGAGATGGTGGCAACCTGGACAAGTACAGCATCAGGAAAATGGGCACAGATGAAAGAGACATATGGGAGTAAAACGATAGCTTGGGGGCTCACAGGATATGTGTGATTCACACACTGTGTCTCCCTCATCCCTGGGGCTTAGCAACCATGTAATCAAGGGCTATTACTCATGCATCTTAGTATCCCAAGGGTCTTCTAACTCAATGCTTTTATCTAATAAGGTACTCAGTCAACATGTGCTGAGTTTCATTGCTAGCACAAGGAACATTTCCAGAAAGCACAGTCTCTCTGGATCCAACCGGGGCATCCAGCAAGCTGGGAGTGGGCCTAATTGTGTGAATGCATGTCCTAGTGCTCAGTTCAGGACTGGTTGGTTTTATAGACTCTGGCTGTGAACTCAGACTCCCCACATGTCCTGGTGTGCAATGGTTTTATTTTATGCTGGAGAAGATTAGATATGCTCCATTCTGATTGCTTTTCTTCTTCTTGGTTGTATTTTGATGAGAGGAACAATAGGGGAACAGAATAAATGATTATTAATTACAAACACATGAATGCAGCTAAAGCCCAGGCAACATCACAAACCACTAAGCTCCTTGCAATGGCTGTCACCACCATGTCCCTCACAGTGGTTATTTATAGACTTAGACATACATTTCCTATTTTTAATTTGCACAATTCAAGGAACTGACCAGGATCAGAGAAGCCTCCTGCAATAACAGAGTCATTTTCATCATGTTCTGCTCTTTCTAGGTCACAGGGATGCGCTCCCTCTGGGAGACTCCTTTTGTTCCATCCTCCCAGGTCTTGCTGACAGCCCCTGAGAGCTCTGCCACACACATACTCAGGATCACAGGGTTTAATTTACATCTCAGAATCTTCAAGTCAAAAATAGACCTTGGGGACCACTCGCTCTGCCTTTTCATTTTGAAGATAAGGGAACACTTTGGTTCTAGTCACAATTCTGTTATTTATTTGTTATGCCAAGCTCCATTCCTTTGTTAACCCAAGACTCTCTCCAAGACTGGGACTCTCGGTGTTTTGAGTCTCCCATGAGCTAGCTTTGGACCTGTCCTCTTCTGGAACCTTACTCTTTAACACTATCATAGCCAACTCTTGTTAAACTGTCTAGATTCCTGCCCTTTCTTCATAGAATGACTTTGAGCAAATTACTTAAATTCTTAGTCCCTACTTCTTAAACTGTGAGGCCAGATAGTGACCACATGTAACTCATAGGGTCCTTGTGTGGAATGAGTGTTAAAATAGAATAAAAGGGTTTTGTCATACTGCCTTATACATAGTAAAGGGTGATATTATGGATTCCTTATTCTACTTCTACAATTTTTTTTTCCCAACAGTAACTTTCATTTATTGGAAACTTAGTGTCAGGAGGCACTACAGAAAGACTTCGACACACGTCATTTCCTTCAACCTTAACAAAACTCTGTGCAGCAATTTTATTATCTTATGCTTAAGAATGAAGAAAGGCAGCAAGGGATTACATAAATGACCAAAGCTTACATCATTTGACAGAGTTGAGGCTCAGAAGTGCACAGAGTGCTGACTTGCTACAGAGCCTTCAGCCCACACTGTTTGACTCTGCACAGATACAGCTCAAGTTTGCCCAAGTCTGCCTGCTTGCCAAGGTTGGTAGCCTTTAGAATGACAGTGTGGTGAGTACTGCTTCAGTCTTACAGGATTTAAGCAGAAGCAACCCTCGCCTTGGTGATGTGAATGGCAGGTAATAGCACCAGCACCTACCTACCTAACAAGATGTCAAAATCAAAAGAAGCAATGTAGATGATGCCCCAGCTTCTTCTCATTCTCTGCCTCAATGCAAGTGAGAAGTTGGAGAAGGAATGTGTTTGTCAGCTTCCAGCTGCTGTGATAAAATACCTGAGATAATCATTTTTAAAGAAAACATTCATGGTGGCTCAGAGTTTTAGAGTGTTTAGTCCATGTTTACCGGCCCTATTTAGGTTCTGTGGCAAGAAAGCACATCACAGCAGCAGTGCTGAGTGGAGACAGCTCATTCGCCCATTGCAGCTGAAAGTGACATTGACAGGAAGAGCCAGGGTCCCAGTGTAACTCTGTCATACACTCAGTGATTTAAGACCTTCCACTACCTCTTAAAGTGGCACTACCTCTTAAATTGTGCCATGGGATAGGGACCCACCCCTCAACCCAAAGATTTTGGGGAACACTCATCTGAACTCAAAGAATAGGCAATTCTGTCCCAGGACTTATCAGCCCCTGTTCTCCAGTTTCTCACCAAGAGTTCACACACCTTCAAAATTCAGCCTCAGCCCTGCTGCATTTTAAGGCTCATCTGACTGGTGTATCTGGGTGTGGAAGGATACCTGGGCTAAGAATTAGACCAAATGTGTCTATATCTAGCCTTTCATCTGCTTATTTGTATACCAACAATTTGTGGCCTTCCTGGTTATTTTGTCTAAAGCACAAGAAATCTGTTTACATCTACTTTCTGAAATTATTTCTATGTGTCTATATTGTCTCTTGTCTCAGATTTTTGCAGGGAGATGCACCTGTCCCATGAATGTCCTTTTAGAACTTTGCCTAGCACCCAGTTACTGCCCAGGACACAGCACATCCTTTGGAAGCCACAGTAACATAAAGCTGGCTCACCCAACCACTCTGAGCCTTCCTCACTTGCTCGAGCTTAAAGCCTGGCTCCCAGTGACATCCTAGTATTGAATGACTCCTGCCCTGTTAGGTATCCTCTGGAAATCCACCCTAGAACTTTCTAATGACAAGGATGGACCTCAGGTCCCTGCTGAATTCTGCTCATCCTCATGACAACCTTGGAGCCTTGGTAATATCTCAGTTGGAATTAAAGAAAGAAATCCCCTGAAAAAACACACACACACAGAGACACACACGTACACACACACACACACACACAGATACACACACAACACAAACAAACACACACAGAAACTCTTTGTTTGTAGACATAGAACTTGAAAAATCTTTAAGACATAGATACTTTTCCATCCTCTGGTCCAAAGCTCTATGCTACAGTGAGAAGAGAGAGGACAGAATTTGTGCTTGGGCCTCATTTTCTACTACATAAATCAGAGCCATTTTTGTGGTATGAGAATGATATTGGTTTTCTAAAAATATTGTAGCTATGAATAAATGAGAAGACAAACATACAATTTAAACACTAAAAAATGGTATAGACCCATAATGTAGTATGTCACTAATGAAAATAAAATGTATATGTTTGGTTCTCAGGGTTTCATTGGTTCAAACTCAACAAGCTTTAAGTCTGCTTTTAGAGGGTGGCACGCAAAGTAATGTGATTCATATCACAAGCTTTCTATAGGCTAAGTTTAATATTATATACTCTACTAGGACCATTTTTCATTCACTATTTATTATGCTGGATCCACAAAAGAAAGAATTTCTAATGTTAACACATATGCTTAGATTTCTAAGTGTAAGAAAGACTAGTATCTGCCACTAAATATATGATAAATACATAACTCTTATAATGGGTCTTTGTCAAATATTCAAATTGTCCTTGAATTAAAAAAAAAAACTGGCCATTCAGGAAATAAGGCTGGTATCCACATTTTCTTACAATGCAAAAGCTCTAAGAGTGTCTGTGAGTGAATATCATTGATAAAAACATGATAACTGAGTCTCATTACAGCCCAAGACAAGTCTCATATTTTAGCATTTTTATTAAAGCTTTTTAAATTACTGAGTGTCTGGTATATTCAATACCAGCCTAAGTGATTTATATTAGTCTATCCCTAGATACTCCATCTAATAAATAACTTGGCAATCTCCTAACCCATAAATATCCCTGGCCCCAGCAAAAAGCAATTAAAACACGTTTTAAAAAAATGGCTTCCCAGCGATCCAGGCACAATGTCACTGGACCCTTCCAATGGGATAATTCATACCCTGTGCCAAGGATGGGTCAGTTCTCCTCACTCACCACCTGCTCACCAGGAACTGAAGCTTCCATTCCTTTAAAAAGCAAGGCACATGCAAGTCTATCTTTAAATATTTAACATTTCCAAATGCATAGAGTTTTTAATGTGCAAAACATTATTGCCAGCACCAAGTACTCAATAACATCTAGACACTTCAGGATAAAAAAATGGGCACAACCCTTTTGGGAATTAGTTGTGCCAAAAATGCTTAAAACACATTAAAAAGGGAGGCAGATGGCTAAAAGGTTATTAGAGCTACCAGTCACCAGCCTAGAAAAGATTTCAGGTTAATGAGGTTCAACCAGTCATCCAGTAAAAAAGGCACTGATATTTATGATAGTGGCTTCAGGTTCAAAGATTTCAGCTGTAAAAGGAGGCCACTTTCCCTGAAAACCTCTTCACTGGCCTTCCCTAATCCTCAAGGGGTGCCGAAATGGGAAAGCTGGATCTTAACTTCCTGCACCTATAAATTAGTTCACCCTGTGTGGCACACACCAGGCCAGACCCAGGCAGAAGAGGACAAGTCACACAGTAACATGTTTCACTGTACTTAGGGAAACTATAGGGACATTGGCTTGAGTAGAAATGGATTGCTACAGTCCAGACTGTGGGTAGGGATCACCCAAATTACAATCCCAGTGAGGCTATGAAATACTCATTATGGCTTCAGGGTCTTGCAGCCTTTAAATCATCTTAATTTGATTCAATTTCTACTAGTGTTTTTATTTGTTTCCTTAAACATTGTGTATTTTCTGTACTTCACATTCCAGATAATTGTCACATACACGTCACTGGGAGAAGGGAATAGTTTCCTTTTATATTTTCATAGGTGCCTAATAATCCACGATATACAATCATTACAGCTCCAGAGTACATCAAAGTGGTATACAGATGTCAGACAGATGTAATGTCACTGTACTTATATTTGATTATAGGGCTGTGACATAGGTAAATCTGGAAATATATTATTTTTTCCATTTATTTATTCTGAAGAAGAAAGAACAAAAAACTAACCTCGATTCCATAGCCAGTATAAGAATATCTGAGTATAAGTTATGAGCTTGGTGCAGAATTTTTTTTTTTTTTTACTTTTGTAGAGTACTAGAAGACAAATTCTACTCCTACCTATACCATCTCTCTTTATTCTCACACAATTCTATAATTTATATGTTGTTAATCAGCCAATGTTTATTTATACAAAAAAATAAGTCAATATATACAAAGCACAAAACACACCGGGGTATCTATACTGACATTTGAAAATTTATAGAACTGTGTCTTATATGTTTTCAGAGCTTAATAGGATTTCTAATATAAAAGCATTGTATGAGTTGTGATCATGATATATGACACATTTTTTAAATTAAAAATTATTACAATAAAAGACACATTGTTATAAATACCACACATAATACACTCCTCTCACTGCAAAGACACTTTTCCCTTGTTCTTCCACTTTTTGAAGCAGTTCTGCAAGTCCACTTTCATGAGTTACTTCAGTTGCACTATTTTGAGTATCTCAATGTCCTACACTGATACAAAATATTTATCTACCTTTGTTATTTTGACTTGGGGAATGAGCCAGAAGTGGTGCCAGATGTGTTAAATACTGTGGATGAGGATACACGGTTATGTTTTTATTTAACAGAACTTGCAATTAATGTTTTGAATTAAGGACATCAAGGCTACCAGGAAAAAACACAAAAGACAGCTTACAGAAATGCTCAGAAAGTGGCAAGAATGTGAGATTTTGTTGGAAGTGAGGGGAAATATTGTCAGGGGGGTTAATGACAATCTGTCATCTTTCACCATATTTTCTGATTGCAGCGTGTAGTGTTGTTTTATGTAACTTGTGCCCTAGGCATAGCCAAGTGAGCTCATTTCAACTTCAGTTCTTTGCTGTTTTGATGTCACACAAGCTGTGTGAAAGTCCATGTCTGGGAAAAAGTCCCCAAATAGGAACTGGCTCAGATTGTAAATGGATCTATAGTTGTGATGATTGTGAGAGACTTTTACAATCACTTATATCAATTTATAATCTGAGACCATTTTTTCCCCAAAAGTTTTGTCAATGCATGCAATCCTAAACTTTGAAATTTCTGTCAGTTTTGATACATGAGGAATGTGGCTTTGATTTCATCAGTGCATGTAAATAAGGATGGATCATGCTGTGTTGTAGGAACTTTCTGCTCTGTCCCTTGCCCGGGCTTGGGGGCTTGCTCATGCACTTTGTAATGAGTCATCTTTCCTTGCACATCAGTTAGGGGCTGATGGACCATGTCAGCTAGAGCCCTACCTCTGGATACACAATGCAGGCTCTTTCCTGGATCTACAGTGTCCTGGCTGTACGACTGTCTTCAACCATTTGTACCACAGTTTTTTTCATCTACAAAATAAGACACCCAATTAGTTACGGAAGCATGAGATGACTGTGAGGATTAAATGAGTATGTCCATATAAAGTAGTTAGAACAAAGGGAGGCACCTGGTCAGGTATGCCTATTCTCAGTTAATGTTCAATGCATGAGGCTCCAGAGTGCTCTGTGCCACCTCATGGACTGGAGAGGTTGGTCTATGTTTACACTGAGCAAAGGAAGGGCTCTGGGATTCCATCTTCTACCACGAGGCAGAAGAGAAGCACCCCATAGATTCAGGATAGTAAATGGTCTCTGCAAACACACATGCACACACACACACATCTAAAGAATACCGCTTCTCATATACATTAGTGCAAACATAAAGGATACTTTAAATGTATGTCACCAGAAAATATGTGGAAATTTATGGAATATATCAAGATGAGCAGGTTGCATATGTGCTTGGGACATACTCAATACCCTATATTGGCCCCTAACTTTATTTGAACTAAAACTGAAGAAATTTTTTGTTTTCTCTGAAGAGCACAGGGGAAGAAATAGTAAATTTAACTGGAGAAAATGTGATAATTAAAAAAAGGGTGATCGAGGTGGCAGAGTTGATCTTGACATATAGGCAGAGATGTTTTCCCTAAATACTCACCCATCTATGAGAAATACAGAGAAAGGGTATGAATTAAGAGTAAATGGTGTGTGGACATCTGGTAGAGGGAGGAGGAGCTTTTCTATGCTTAAAGAGGAAAAGAGAGGATGGTCGCAACCAGTGGCAGGGACTCCATCAATGTGAACAGCCATGTTCTAAATCCAACAAAGAGACATATTACTTATGGAGAAGATAAAACGTCCTTCTAAATGTAATAACCAGGGCTTTGTCAGATTTATTTTCTTTAGGTGAAAGAGAATTTACTACACATCTTATTGGAAGGTCTTTGTTTGGTGGCTTGAGTTTTATCTCTGAATTGAAGGAGACAAAAGTCTCTTAACTTTTGAAGTAGATAAGTTAAAGCCTCCATGAAGAAAGTTGTCTGGCATCACTCCTGATGTGACACCATGCTAGCTAATGATCATAGAGGGACTTCTTTACCCAGGAAGGTGTCAGGCAATGTGCACTAGTAGGTACCTAAGGGTGGTTTTCTAAAAATGGAGGGTCAATTTTCAATAGATAGGAAATAGGTGCTTCAAATGAGAACCTCAACTGGAAACCTGGTGTAGTAATTATCAAGGTGATAAAAACTCATTATGGTTATGGACTATGCTACTGAAATGCCAGAGCCGATACACAGTCTGACTTATGAGTGGGCCACATGTGTACCCATGGAAACTCAGAATGTTCATCCTATCAACTGCCTCTTCCCTGGACCATAACTTATTAACCAACCAAGCTTGTAGGGGATGAGTTACAGGCTGGAAGAAGGGATAGAAATAGTAGAGATAAAAAGACTGAAGAGGAAGAAAGTAGGATCTAAAGGGAAGTACAGCAAAAAGGAGAATGGGTATTTTTAAAAAACTGAACCTAACTTAGAAATAGGTAGAAAATTCCTGTCTCCCTTCTTCCCCTTCTATACACTAATCTCCACCCCAAAAGCAAAGGAAAATGAAAATTATGGGGCTCATATAGCCCTGGGATGGCATGTTGAGGGCATAGTGCCACTGCCTGTCCGAGCTCATTTGCATTTATTTGCTCACCCACCCCAACTAAGAGGCACTTATAAACTAGATAAGGCAAGAAAACAAGTATGTAAAACTATTTATATAAAACAACAACAACCACAATATTTTCTCAAGGGCTACAAAGCAGAGCCAAAGAATGAATTTTTTTCTATCCAGTTCTCTAAAAATATTAAAAAATCAAGAGATTTTTCAGTCCTATTTTGAGAGGAATACCGAATTCCAAAACAATAACAACAACAGCAACAACAACAAAGTGAATACCTCAAGTTTTGAGTTTAAATTAAGCTGGAATCTCTTAGCAGGTTGCATCCTGTATCTCTTTTGCAGAAGACCTCTGTAACCATGTAGTTTTCCCCCTGTCTTTCACTTTATCTATCCCTATACCCTCTGTATAAAGTGGCTAGTGTAACTGGAATGCAGACACATTGTTCATTATGTGTAGACTGAATGTGGAATGAAAACATTATCTTCTCTCATGAACTTCATTAATAAGTGTCATATTTGTGAGTGAGGTTATAGACACAGAAACTCACTTTCTATACTCAAAATGTCTCCAAGGGAGAATAAGACTGAAACTACCCTGTTTACAACACAAGCATTGCTAGATAAGCCCTGACCTGAGTCAGCCAGAGGGAGATGAATCTGGCAGAGAACACATCAGAGAGGAGGAAGGAGGCTGGTCTCTCCTGAGACTGGCCAAGGAAAGGGGTTCCCTGACTGGACTCTGTCTGCCAACTTTCTGGGGTGAATGGAAGAAATTTTTGTGAATTGGATGGGTTGTGCCAGAATAACTAGATACCATTAGACTTCTTTACAGAGTAATTATGTTGCACTTTGCCTGGCTGTGTTACCTTCCAGTTAAATTTTACTTCTCCAGTGATCTTTGAATAGGAAGGAAAATGGACGGAGGAAGCAATTCCTGGGGCTAGCACAAGCAGCATTTGCACTCGTTTATAAATCAATTCAGAGACATCTGAGTGTCAATGTTGGTTCCTAGAACTGCCTATTATGAAGCTTCCATTTCTCAGTGCATCACAAAATAAAATTTCTGAGCCATCAGAATAGGCATATCAGGCACAGGAGTCTGCCTAATGTTAACATAAAAATTACCACAGGGCCTTCGTTTAGACAAAGTTTCTACCCTGTATCCCAACAAACCACATCAAAGCTCAAAATGGAGTCACCCATGGTAAAGTTCCATTCACCAAACTGAAATTAAACTGACCTTCAAGGAATAGAATTGGAGGAAATGGCCAAATTTTTCAAACAGTCCAGTTCCTTTTGGTACCATGATGTTTTCTCTCCCTTCACCCTTACATAAAAAGGTGTCCTGAAGTAATCTGATGTTAACCAGTTAGTTTCCTATTGTTCTGTGTCCCTATCCTGGCCTTACAGGGCAAACTGCTTTGAAATAATCAATCTCTTTTTATTCTGTTTCTGATTTCTGTAGCACCTTGCTGTCTGTAAAGCCAGGCCCCTCTGTTCTGCTCATTTATGGAATGAAGTGTTGCCTGATTCTAGAATAAAAATAAAGACTAAACTAAACTGCCTTGCTGTAATTTTGTCTTGACACTAAAATGCTGACTTATGCCCTAGTTTGGCTGGTCAGCCAGCCCACTGCCCTACAATCAGGAAACAGGGTGAGGGGGAATGAGCACCTCTATGCATTCCCTACTTTGGACATTTCCCTACTGGTTTTGAAGGCTTTCCCTGAGTCTGGGCTCCATATTCTCAGGGCAAGGGTGCTCAAAGATGAGTGACGTGAGCCACCAGGAGGACTTGTGAGATAGTGGAGGGTCCCCGCCACCACTCCCAATCTAGCAGGTCTGAGCACTTCCATTTCTGACAAGTTCCCAGATGATCAGGAGCTGCAACCATTCTGGGGACTAGTGTTTTGAGAACTTACACTACCTAAAAAAGAAGGGGGGAGAAAAAGAAGAAAGAGCCACAGTTGAAAGTGAGTTACAATTATAAATAGGGGAACACACTGAATAGGCCCACTTTTCCATTCTGATGATTTTGCCTCTTTAGGAGGAAATAGGAAATCAAAACTTGGAAATGTTTCTTCTTTATGGAAGAATAATATCACCCATCTCTAATATCACCCATACTCTAGTATCACCCATCTCAATCTCTAAGTTGGAACTCAGTGGCCACTTCAATTTCAGGACTTTTTTTTTTACAGAATAAGATAGAATTTTTAAGTACCCCAAATACCATAATATAAGCAATGCTATCACTCAACCCCTGTATTTAATTTTCTGAATAAATGAATACAGACTTTTATATTCTCAAACCTATGGACACAGCTATTGTTCTGTGTCTGGAACGTATTTGTCTATTTTTCTCCACTCATTAAACTCCTACTCATCCTTTTAAATATTTTTAGGAATCAATTTCTCTCTATAGCCTTTCTGGAATCTCTCTAACAAAACTGAATTAAATATTCTATCCTACTTCTCAATCCTGTGCCTTCTTCTACTGATGCATTTTAAACAATGAATTTAACTTATAGTCTTTACCTATTTGACATCCTTGATAAATGGGAAGCAGCTGTTTGCCTCCCTAATGGATGGTAACCACTCAAGGGCACTTTTTGTCATTCCCAATACTGAGCATAGCATCCACACTTAACAGACACACAATAATTGTTTGTGGGTCTGAACCGAATGGTGGACTTGGAATCATGCAGAAAATAAGTTGCTGGTTTAATAGCCTTGGTTATTTGCTTTTTCCTGGAGACATCCATTTATTCCTAAGTCATTGTGGACAAAAGATTAGAATAAAGAAAAGGAAAGAGTGCTATAAGCTCATGTTCTGATAAGTGACACGCACAGGGAAGAGTGTGGCAAATTCACCAAGATAAAGTGTTAAAAATGGTGGGACTACAAAAGAGCATACCTGGCCGGCATCTCCATGAGAAAGAGAACTATAATTGATTTCTGTTTAAAATGTGATGATGGCCAAAATGTGATTAAATTATAATCAGGTATTCTAGTCAGCGATACCTATAACACACTTTTAACCAAATATATAAATATAGCCCAAAGTTAAAAGGAAGTTTGAATGTTAAGAAAGGTAGTTCAGTTATCAGGAAGACTCACTCATTTGGAACATCTCATTATCTGATAATGTGAATTTCTGTACATTTTCCCCAGGTCCTCCCATACTCTCCCTCCACAAACTCTGCCAATCTAACTTCACAGATGAAAGTGCCTGAGGTTGAAGTGGATCTACTCTGTTTGGTTTTGAATGCAAAATGAGAATAGAAAAGGTATTTATTTGGGAGCCACTGTCCAATCATCTTTCTGTCCTCTTCCCCTGTACTTGCTCTTTACCACATCAGTCCAAGTCCTAGGGGCAGCGAAGAGCTAGCTGAGGGGAAGCTGGCCTGTCAATGATCTCTATAGGGAAGGTGTGCCCTGCTGGGACTACTTATCCTGCAGATGTTACAGCAAAGGAGCATACACTGAGACCTAAATTTTAGATCATGCGAGCGCGCGATGCGCGCGCATACTCGCGCGCGCGCGTGTGTGTGTTTGTGTGTGTGACATCATCTCACCCAGTTGTCCAGGCTAAGCTCAAAATTGTGAGCTTCCTGACTCAGCCCCTGAGAATGCAAGGATTATAGGTCTATGCTACCATGCCTGGTGAAGCCTACATTCTTACACCTGAAGATAAAATAAACTGCTCCCTTCTCTGCCTCTGACTGACAACTATTAGCCTCAATTTCCTTGGTTATAAGTCAGATTCACATCCCACAGCCATCAAACTGTTTTTAAAGTTAATCTGGTTTTAAAATAAAAACTAAGCCAAAGATATAAAATCTTTTGGTAGCTCTTGCTTCATCCCCAAAGGCCCTGGCATGAGCCCAGTATTGTTCTCCAACATAGTGACTTACACCTGAGGGACAGGGCCAGTCTCAGGGAAAGAAGCAAAGAAACCATTACCAACAAATTATTGCTAAAGGAGTTTGAAGCCAGTTCACTCCAGAGTATAAGGGATATGCTCAGTATGATTCCTTATGTCAAGCCATGTGTGGTGTCACAAAGACTGTAATCCCAGCACTTGGAAGGCCTAGGCAGGAAGACCACCAGGAGTTCGAGGCTAGCTTGAGCTACATAGTGAGGCCAGCCTGAGCTACATAGTGAGTTCAAGGCCAGCCTGAGCTACAGAGGGAGATCCTATTTTTAAAACAAACAAACAATAAAAACAACTATTTTAAAAACAAACAAACAATAAAATAAAATAAATACAAAAATTTCTTGTCAGGAGACAGGCGGTAACTGGTCACCATAGAGAACACCTGGCCTAGACTTACTGGGCACAGTGGGGTCTTCTGCGCAGCTCTGCTAGGTGCTAACCCACCTGCTGACACTATCCTTGGCAGTATTCCTTCTCCACACTACCACACAAAAGTTTTCAGCTTCATACTGCAAGTCACAACTCACACATGCTATAGTTTGGATCTGATTTGAGTGTGTTCCCCAAGGGTCATATGTTGGACTTCGGCTACCCAGTGTGGGAATATTGATGTTGTGGAGCCTTTAAGAGGTGCAGTCCAATGGAAGCTGGTTAGGTCATCGCGGCACCTCCCTCAGAGGTTAGTGCTCCTGTAACTGAGTAGATTGGCTTTAGAGAGAATGGGTTGTAATGTGCAAGACTGGCTCCCTCTGCCATCTCTCTAGCTTGCTGTCTCATCATGTGATCTCCTCTACATGCATTCTGGCCATGATGATGTCACCCACCAGGAGTATCTTGGCAGGCCCAAGGAGATGCCAGTGACACATAAACCTCTTTTCTTTGTAAATTATTGACCCTCAAGTATTTTGTGATAGCAAGAGAGAATGGATTAGATTTCCAAATATATGAATCCTGGGATCAAGAGTTTGTGTGGTAAAAAGGAGCACCCTACAAATTCCTTTTCCATATATACATATTACCAACACACTGCACATCTTGCTCATTGTAAAGAATTTCCATTCAAAATATAAAAAGGAAAAGGAATTAAGCCTTTTTCCCTTAAGAACTTTCACTAATATTATTAAGTTTGTTCCTATCTTGAATGTATTCTGTGAATTGCTAGGCTGTGCATGATGATTACAACATTTTTCACAACACAGACCCTTCAGTGCTACTGTCTTGGGAAGCTCATAAGGTCAAGTGATCAATAAAAAATGGTAGGATCATTGGATAGTCAAACTCAGCACAATCTATTTGAGAGGCTATGGGACCAAGCCTGGAACTGCCAGGACAATCCTGTTTCATTTGTCTGTGAGACTTACTTGAAAGAAAACCCTAAGTTTTGATTAGGGGAAATCATCCAATCTAACTTAATTTAGATTTATGTTCAGAGGTTGTTCAGCCTCCAGAATGTCTACAAAACTCTCCTGACTGACAAATCCACAGTCTTAGAAAGGGAAGGGAGGGAAGAAGGTGCAGGAATGTTCCAAATGAAGACTGAATAGCCAGGCCCCTCATCTGTGTGGGTTATAGAGCACTGGATCTGCTGTGTGTGATGTTACATACAAGCTGTTGTGAAGTGAGATAAACAAACGTGGTCTCTTTACGAAGAAAATATAAGGAACTTTGACAGGTATATACAATGTCCCTTATTCTAATAAAGTTATAGATAACAATAAGAGGACCATATATGCTCTAAAAAGGATATCATATTGCTTAAAGAAACACAGGTCTGCACTTGATTTTTCTTCTGGGATTGCAGCCTGTGTTAGTTCACTTTATATCATTGGAATAATCAGTTTTGCAGAGGAAAGGTTTATTTTGGCTCACTGTTTCAAGAGTTTCAGTTTATGCACAGTTAACATCATTGCTTTCAAGACTGAGGCAACACATCACAGTAGAGGCTTCTAGTAGAAGACACCACTCACCTCATGGCAGTCATGAAGCAGTGAGAGGGAGGAAGGGACCGTAGTCTCAATATTTGCTTAAAGGGCACCTCCTCCAGTTACATTACTTTCTCCCACTAAGTCTTGCTTCTTTGAGGTTCCATGACCAGCCAATAGCACCACTGGCAGGCGAGCAAATCTTTACTTCTTAGCCAAGCCATAGCAAAGGTCTTTCAAAGAATTGAGAACAGGACTGGGGATTTAGCTCAGTGGTGCTGCCACCTGCCTTGCAAGGGCAAGGTCCCAAAATAAAAAAAAAAAAAAAAAAAAAAAAAAAAAAAAAAAAAGGGAACTGAGAATATTTTGCCTTTTTGTCAACTTGTCATGTTAGAGCTGAAAAGGACCTGAGAAATCACCTAGTGATTCAATCCCCATATGGTACAAATTGAACAAATCAAAGACTTTGTTCCCATTTTTCCTTTTCACACCAGAGAAACTATAATAGGGAAGGGTGAAGGGAGGGGAGGGATATGGGGAAAAAAACAAGAACCAAGACATATCATGTAAAGGTACAAGATCCCAATGATAAATGTAACTGCATTGTTTGCTTCCGATGTACCAATAAACTTAATAGGAAAAAAATTCCACCATAAAAAAAAATGAAGAAATCAGAATCCAGAAACAGGACACTGGTACAAGGTCACACACATACAAGAAAGTGTGTGGGATCTAATCTCTTCCTCCAGCCTCATGTAGCTGGACAGAAATGGCCTAGCAGTGAAGGAAGAAGAGATACCTGTTCCAACTTTTAAAGAACAATTCTGAAGTTTACAAAACACATTTCCCAGCAGCATTAAGATGATGTAGAGAGCCTACCCTTCTTCGTCGAGGGGCACTCATACTGAGAAGGCTCTGTTGGCTGCAGCCCTGTGACCATCTGGGCAAAGGATCCTCCATTACCTTTTTACTGCTACTCCTGGTATAAAACACCCACACTAAGCTTTGCTGGAAAGGAGAAATGTGATTGCAATTGGCCGATTTTTATAGGTGGATCCTGTACCACTTTTCCTCTAAACTATCCTGAACCTAGGGTTTTACTCTCTTGAAATCCTGCAGGGAAAGGGATCTGCTTTCTTCTCACAAAATTTGTGCATATCTAGGCGCCTGTGGTCCCTGGCTGAAAGTGAGTCAGCGATAGTGAGTTATGGGAAAAGATACTTTTAAAAGCTCTAGTCTTACCCTACTCCACTTGGTATCAGTTAAAAGAATAGAGACTAAATAATAAATAATAGTGCCATTTTGCCTCTTTTTATTATTTTCACTGCTGTTGTTCCTCATTGCAATGCTCAGGAAAAGTGCCACACTAGGGCTCTGGGAGCTGGGAAGCAGTTTAGATTCTACTCCTGGAGGACCCAGTTGGCTGTGGTGGATTCTGAGGTCTTTTTTCCTCAATTGTGGAGAGACATGGAAGTATCATATCCCTTAGAAATTAGCTAAAGGAGTATCTGCATAAGCTAAGTTAAGGAGAATCAAGATTTTAAGACTCTGGCATTCTTTTTTTCATTTATTAACCCTGGAGGCAGACAGAGAAAAGAGCCACAGGTTTTCGGTGCTGCCTGGTCACAGGGTGCTGCCAGCTCCCTAGCTCCCAGCTCTTCTAAAGCGGATGTTTGATGGTAGCTGAGCTTCTACTACTTCTGTAGTGGGCTGAACAATTGGAAGTGTCTCTGATGCCTGCTTCAATCTACATCTTTTACTTTATTAAAAATCCAATTGAAGGTTGAAACCATCAAGAAAATCTCTCTTGGTTAACCTTGCCTGATTCATGGCACTTGTTAAATTATGTCTTTACTTAACATTTACTAAACACCTTCCTCTATTCTAGGCACTGTGCCAGGCACTGAGGAAATAAAAACAAATAAGGCTCTGCTCCTACACTGCATGATTTGTAGAAAGATAATGTGCTAAACACACAGGAGGCCATGGGCTCACTAACAGGTGTAATGCACACCAGGGGAAGTCTGGAGAAGCTTTGCAGAGAGGTCACACTGTGCCTCTCTCAGGGACATTTACAGATAACTAACTTTAATTTATTATTTTAAAATCCCCACTCCTGTTTCTCTTTGGGAAAAAATTATCTTTCTATCTAGGTGGGACAAATAAAAAGAAGAAACAACATTTAAATCCACATATTGTTTCCTTCCATATGTAGGATGGACACATTGGTAAAAGGATTAAGTGAGAAGCCCTTCATGCTGCTTCTGCTTCTCTGATGCTCTCTCCTTACTGAGTCCAAGTTTATTTATTTATTCTATTTCTTATTATTATTTTGTTGTTGTTGCTGTTGTTGTTTTTGAGACAGAGTCTCACTATGTAGTTGATACTGACGTGGAACTCACTATGTAGTCCAGGTTGGTCTTGAACTCACAGCGATCCTCCTGCCTCAGTCTCCCGAGTGCTGGGATTACAGGAGTGCACCACCACGCCCGGCAACTGAATCCAAGTTTAAATTGTCCTCAACTTCCCATGGCCAGTTTACATTCTCTTCCTCCTTATAAAGCCTTTTGTGAGCATTCCAGCCCATATATACTTCTCAGTTTACTAATTATTTTTAGTAGTTATTAATCCAGTAACAAGAACAATAAAATAATATCAAATTAACCTCACATTTCTTTATATGAATCACTCCATTTGGACTCTCATGTTCTCATAATGCACTATTTCAAAATGTATTCTTCTCTATTTATGAATTAAAAATGAAAACCCTGCTAACAATAAACAAAATATTCTAACCACCAGTGAGTGCTGTAAGTCACAGGAAGTGACTAATCCAGAAGCTACGGTCCCTGTCTTTAGAATATTATTTCCCATGATCCCTGTTGACTATTATCTAACTGCTGAGTTCTGTCTCTTCAAGTAAAACATTTGTCTCTCAGGGAATGATAGACACAAGAACTGTGAAACTTAGATTCTTATCTTGTCCACCTACCTAACCCCACCACAGAGCCCAGCTCTTTGGGGATCACAGGTGAGTAGTCAATTAACAATCCTGACTGTTTGCCACCTCAGAATCAATCTGATACACAGATGGTGGCTTTTGTTTACATTTAGTTGCGAAGTTGGAGACAGAAAGAGAACTAAAATGACAAGACAAGGAGGCAGTGAAATGGGGAGAGAGCCAAAGGGTTAGACAAGAAAGATGTGAGAGAGACAGAGAAGCAAGAAGGGGAGGCAGGAGAGAGAGAGAGAGAGAGAGAGAGAGAGAGAGAATAAAAGAGAGGGAGGAGAGAGCAGTGTTGTCTGTTTCCCATGCCAAATCCATCTCGGGCCGTGAAAGGAAGCAGACCTGCAGAACACCAAAACGTGCTCCAAGGTTATGGGTAATAATTGATGTTTTTGTGGGGCAAAAGGGAAAAGGAGGGGTTGAAGATGAAAGAAGTCAGGAGGGAGATGGAAAAGTTTTCAGGGTCACAGGATACATTTATCAGAAGCTTTTAAAGAAGTGTTTAAGAGCAGCTAAGCGGTTGCTATGGAAATAGGTAAAAGCTAATCCATTATCTGCAACCTCTGGATGCCACCAGCTTGCCGCTGGGGGGCATTCTGCTTTTTATTAGTATTTCTTTTTCTTTTCTCCTATTTTTTTGCTATCCAAACACATCACTGGAATTATGAAATACAAATTAATAGAAGCTCAAGGAAAGGGAATTCAACTCCTTCTGAGATTATATTAACACATGAGGGAACCTTCACCCTATGTGTCAACTCATAAAGAGAGGGAAGATTATTTCAAGAAGATAAGACAAAAAGAAAACAACAATATATGAACACCTGGAGGGATAAATGTCCCGCTCCTCCCAGAGACACTGTCCTTGGCTGCATGTCTGAAGTTTGCTCTGAAACCCACAGAATTCAGCATGTGCCTCCTAGTTTTAAGCCTAGTCTGTGACCCTTGATAGGAGCCATTTAAGAGGCTTTGGAGCCTCAGAAAGGAATCGGCAGAAGCCATTTTAAGAGTATTCCTCACTTCACGTTAAAGCTATGATTTAGCTATAGGCTCACTTAAAAGCAAATTTATGTAAAGTGTAGTTCCTCAAATACACTTACATGGAATACAGATTCTAATCACCGATATTTTCTATGTGTGTATTTGCAGGCAATACTAAAGTGTCGATTATATCACAGTCTTTCCTCACACACATTCTTTCCTCCCCATCCTAGCTAATGGGAATCTCTCCCAGGATTTGGGGTCAGTAGTTGTGACTCCGCACAGGTGACTCTTATAACTTGGTTATTTTTTTCATATAAATTTATAGCCTTTGTAGTTTATAGCAGACTCTTAGTAATATCAAAAATCAAAATCTAGGCCAGGGATTTAGCTCAGTGGTTCCACTGACTGCCTGGCAAGGGTGAGGACCAGAGTTTGATCCCCGGTACCAAAAAAAAAAAAA
>NW_022900928.1:80413616-80415227 GCF_012274545.1 Fukomys damarensis
AAAAAAAAAAAAAAAAAAAAAAAAAAAAAATCAAAATCTACCAACTATTTTTCATCTGTTCCAATCCGGAATCATGTATTTGGATCCCTATTCACTCTGAAACCTGGAAGTCAATTTAGTCTTCTCTTTACTCTGAGTAGCACACCCCGCAGGTCACTTACATCTAAACTATATTCACCATGTAAAATTACTTCTGTTTTTTTCATTCATATTCATCTCCTTAACCATGATCTTAATTGGGAATTACATCCTTTCCTAGAGGAATGACGACTTCCTAGTCATGTGCCTCCTGATTTTCCTATTCTATATTCCTCAGTGTTCAGGCAGCAAAATTTCTAAAACAGAAAATAAAGTCATTTTTCTGTGTTCTTTAAAATCCTCAGATTGGTCTTCAGCTATCCATAACCACCTTAGGATGAGGACACTCTTCACCCCACAGCCCTACCTGCTTCTACAGGCTTCTCTGATACTGCAGGTGCCTGGCTTCCGAGTTTATCTACATCCCCACTAGAAAAAAGGTCCCTGATGGCTAGGACTCTTCAGGTCCTGGGCTAGTGCCTGGGAAAAACAGGTGAGCAATAAATGCTTTTTTTTTTTTTGGCCAGTAGTGGGGATTCATGATTTCACTGTGCTAATGGAGGTCAACATACAGCTGATGCTCCAATCCACTGAGAAAATTATTCACAACCAGCGCTTCACTGTAGAATGAATTCATGCCTGACTTAATCAGTTCTGTGAATTTAAATTCTGAATCATGAACTCTCTTAGAAAGAGACATAACTGCTAATCACCACATGTAACTCAGTGGCCAATGACAGCATGGGCAAGCAGTACTGTGGCTAGACAAATGTATCTATTGACATTAAAATGTAAAACAAATTATGTTCCATTTTGCAGCAGATTTACCTTTGCAATTGAAATCACTGGGCTGTAGAGTCACTAGCCTACTGCTCATGCAGCCACATCCTCAGCAATTCTGGGACAGAAGCAGAGTTAACAAAAGGATCACACTTGGATTAGACAAAAATGAAGGCTTCCTGGTTGAAGGGGAATCATGGAGGAGTTTCAGTAGATTTTCTTCCTCCCATCATGTACACAATGAGAGCACTGGCTGGGGAGAGTAGGGGAAGGATGCGCTTGCATTATAAGATGTGTTCTTGCTTGAGCACAGATGATTCCCACTTCAAAATGAGGGCCTGGCAATGCAGACCCCTCAAAATTAAAAAAAAATCAAAAACTGAAGCACTAGAAATTGATGTTTTCAGGGTAAGGTCTGTAATTACTTAGAGCTTCTGAGAAATGATGGATTCAAAAAATAGGGACGCATAGATTTTCTCTGAAGCACTACTTGGAAGCAGGACTCTCTGAGAAAAGGAACAGCTACCATGAACAAATCAGGGTAGGGGCCAGGGGAGTCAATTCATTGGATGATGCAGGGCGACAAGGTAAGTGGCTCTTGACATTTATGTGACTAGGAGGGAATCCACAGGTCAAGTTGAAGAACTGTTCTTTCTACTAGTCCAAAACAACCAAAACCAATCTCCTGCTAGAGCTGGAAAATGAAAGTAAACTGGTGGCAAAAACCAAAACTACACATCTACAGTGATTCTG
>NW_022900928.1:80415566-80429852 GCF_012274545.1 Fukomys damarensis
TATATATACATGAGCAGAGAGCTGGCAGGAGTTATCCAAGCAGAAGAATGCTGTCTGGGAGGTCTTGCATTTGGAAGGCACATTCCATCCTAGGCTAATAATTTGACTCAAGCTGGGAAAATTGAAACACATTAGCAACATTAAAGCCCGAAAAAGGTAAGTGCAAATATCACCAAGGGCAGCTCAATACATTGGAAAATAGTGTCTAGGTGCTGCGCATACACTGGTTTCAGTAAGCAGAGGTATAAGTCAGTAAGACCAGGAGGCAAGACTGACCTGTCCACCATATTCTGGGCTCTATTTGCTCTGCTGTTTTTTCATAGTAAACAGCAAGTTCCTGTTTCTTTTTCTCATTGGCAGACAGCTCTTCTTCTGTTGGCCTTGATTGATTTTGTATATCCCTTATGATAAATTCCTAGGAACTTACAAGTCATTGTATCATTCCCCTGAGATACATGTCATTACCCTCATCCTGGAGATTAGGTATCTAGAGCCGGTCAGTAGCAGACCTAGAATTTGAAGCCAGTGCTAATTAACACTCTGTTATGCTGTAGGGCAACAAGATGCTATGAAAAGCAGAGCATACAGAAGCCAATTTATGTTGGTAGCTGTGAGACCCCAGGAAGTACATGTGTTGACTTGTATTTTAAAGGCACCATGCTCACCCCTCCCTCGCTGAATCTTTTTTTTTTTTAAATCAAAATTCATCCTTTCTTTGAGGGAAACTTGGAGTTTACTAGATTTTGTTTTTGAACTAGATAAAGCAGAAGTTGCATAACATTACAAATTTTCACTTTAAAATGGTTAATCACAGGGTTTTTAATTTTTGCCTCAATAAATTATTTTTATTCACCTTCTTCTGAGTTCTTCCATGATTAGATTCATTTGATTAAGGAATTTTCTTTTCAGTGTAAACTATCCCTTTTGATGGGACTCTGTGGAAGCCAGCTGTATAAGATTATTGTAAAGCAGTGGAGTACTATCGTTAACTTCTCCACTCTGACAAAACTTCAGTGATTTGGCTGTTTTTTAGCCAGCAAAACAATGTTTATGGAGGTTGAGGAGATACTGCAGAATTTACTTCTGAAATGCTAACATCTTTAAGTATAAATGACCTAAGTAAACAAGTGTATTTGTGAGCCCCACTCCCATGGAAATTGAGAGGCTTGTGGCAGCAGATTCGTGAATTACATCAATCACCAATTCCTCTTATGGATGGAAAAATTGAGACTAAGAGATGCAAAAAGACTTGGTAAGTGTCACACAAAATGTTGATGGAGTCACAGGACATGGAACCCAGCTCTGTGGATGGGTCTCTAGTTCAGGGCTCCCTTGAGCTTATCACACCTGTTATTGTGACTCATGACTTTTAGGAAATCAGGTTCACAACTGCAAAGATAGTCTCATTCTCTTCCCCAACTCTCCAATGAAATGAAATTCCTCAAAGACAGTTTTTGGCACCTCGGCACCTGACACTACTCGATGACTGTTAAGAGATTCTGGAACCAAGCAGGACAATTCAGTGATTTCAATACCAAAGATCCAGAGTTTACTTTAGCATCCCTTTGAAAGAGTAGACCTGTTTTGGTGATTCTCCCAGATTCTTAAATCTTGGCAAGCAGAGACCAACTCTCTTATTGCTTCTGAATTTCTCCATAGTTTTTGCTATGGAAGCGAGGATCAATAAGGATTTTTCACTGTCTGAAGAAAAACTGGTCCACCAAGGAAGCATTCCTATTACATGTCCCTAGGTTCTCTAATGGAAATGATAGGCATGAAGTAAGTAAGCTCCTGAAATGACATGATGTCAAGGCATTCATTTGTACTGCATTACGGACTCCACAGTGATTTAAAAAACCAGCAATTCTGGTGTCTGTAGATTGGTTTTATATATTGGATTAAACATACTAGTGAAGTCTTGTAGGTTTTATACTCCTGGTGGCTAGGTGTATCAGTCAGCACTTACTAGAGAAACAGACATTACACAAACATATAAATACACAAGAATTTACAAGATGAGCTTACAATGGCCACCCTGAGTCGGATGAGGGAGAATCCAGAGAGTTTTCACACAGAAGATTGAAGGATTTAGTTGAAGGCCTAGATCTCCCTGCAGTGACCTGTGCAAGTCCATATCAGGAGGCCTTTGGGTCTGCCATGGAAAGCTGAAAAGTCTACACTGGAAGCAAGGCTGAAAAATCCTCACCAGAAGCTGAAGAGTGTGCTCTATAAGGCAGGAGATGACATCCAAGGCAAAGAGGGGAGCTCCTCATAAGGAACAGAAGCAGCCTGCTCCATCCTCTTTTCCCCTTTATAACATTCAGGCAAAGAGCTGCCATAGGGTTGATCTCTAACACACTAGGGCATGGAATTGCTGAGACAATTTAGCTAAACTTCTCTTAACCACTCTTCTCAAATTGACACAATCGCTCAACCACCACACTGAGCAAAGTCAATGTGGTATCTGGATAATGTATGTATGATTCAGAGTAGAATTACTCTATATTTGCCTTCTCTGTAGCATATTAACAGAGACCTGGCCACATTATTATTGCAGATCTTCTCTCTCCCCACTATAAATAGGGAAAGATAATATAAGCTCACCATTTGATGTTGTGGTGAGAGTCTTACAAAAATGCAAAGTTCTTTAAGAAACATACATTTTTTTTTTGTCATTAAGTAATACTAACTGTTGCAATAGTTTGTGGGAACTACACCCTTACAAAGCAGAAAGAGAAAGTGTCAGAAGGTGTTCATTACTAAGCTTCTCTGACTCATGGAGACCTCTCTGGCTGTCTGCTCTCCCATGCTTAAAAGATTGCACTCTAACTCATGTATCTTTTCTCTCACTCTATTAAGTTTTTCAAACACACACATGGAAGCTCAGCTTCTCAACTTTGTCTTCTTCCTAAATATGTCTATTGGAAATCTGTTGACTTCATAAAAAGCCTCATGCCTGGATCATATCTTTGGTACTCATGGTTCTTGATTGTTAATTTAGGACTGATAGATGCTTCCCCTTCCTCTACTTGATGCTCCCCAGCCATTAGCTCTCATATGACTCCACTAAATTAAGGGCATCTTCCTTCCTATATTGGCTGTACCCTTGTGTACCCAGGACTCAGCCTGGAAATTAACTGCAGCTCAGTAAAACTTCAGGTGATCCCACGGTCACCTCAATGTCTGTGAGTGACATTCTGCAAGCTGTGGAAGAAGATATTTTTGCATTTAAGTCTCTAAATATGAATAAAAACAGTGATTTTAACTTTAATGTCTTTAATCATGTTGCACAGACATGTTTGAGTTAGTCAGCTTTCTCCTACTGTGACAAAATACCTGAGAAAATCAGTTGAAAGGAGAAATGCTTTACTTCGGCTCACTTTTTCAGAGGTTTTAGTCCATGGTTGGCTGGGTCCACTGATATGGGCCCTCTGTAAGACAGACACATGATGGGAAGGTGTGGTGGGGGAAAACTACTCACATCTCACATCCTGTCAGATCAGAAGCAGAGTGAGAGCAAAGGTCCAGGGACAAGCTCTGCCCCCTCCAGTGTACACTGCCAGTGACTTGCTTCCTTTCACCGAAGTTTCCTCTGCTTCCCAGTAACGCCATCCAATTTTGAATCCATTACTGGATTAATTCACCGAGGAGGTCAGAGTCCTCATGACTAAGCCACCTTCCAAAAAGCCACGCCTGTGAACAATGCTGCATGGGAACCAGGCTATCAAGCCATGAGCTGTGGGGAACGTTTCAGACCCAAACCAATGTCTAACTGTTCTGTTTCTTGTCATCTCTCTTTCATCTCTGTCTGATCAACATATAGTAAGTCCCTAATGTTGGACAAGCGTGGTATTGGGCACACAGCTGAAACTAATTTGGAATATAATCTAAAAACCTTTCTTTTTCTTTGTTTAATCCTTTGGTGAACAACTCGGGTCCAAATTCAGACCGTACTATTGTCAGCATGTAATTAAGAAAGCTGAGTTGCCTAATGTAGGGTTTGAAATTTGAATTAGTTTGCCCTTTTGAGCACAGCATAGAGGGAAGATGTCTGGATCCTTACTTGTTATAACCTCTATTACTTTAGCACTTCTCTTTTTATAGGTGTCTTGCCCTGAGTCACCCTAAGAGTACAACAAAAGAGGCAGACAGCTAGAAGATGCTACCTGTTAATAGACTAACTCACTGAGGTGAAATGTTCTAAATTATCACAGAGGTTTAGGATAGAGTCACTTGGAAATGTGTGAACTATGCCAAAAGAGTTATTCAATTTACATCAACAATATTTTTGTTGTTGAGAGACCATTTTGTTTCAAACATTTTGATTGCATTGGATGAAGTGGTCAGAAAATGAGCCCACAGAAAGCTGAGGTTTTGCTGGGCAGTGCCTCATGCTTTAATTTCAGTTTATTGCTGGGAGGTGTTTGTTGTAGTTTGGAAACAGGTGCTATGGAAGGACTGTGGAGGGAACCCTAGCCAACCTTGGAAAGTTGAAAGAAGAGCTCTCAGAAATAAAGCATGTCTAAATAGAGATGTATTAATATGTAGGTACTATAGCAGTGACACTGTCATGGTGCTGAAGAAAATTGCATGAGAAGGGACAAAATATCATGTGAAAACAACCCACCAGGTAGAGACTAGCTCAAAAGGACGGGGAGAACAGGTGCACATAGCAGCAGCAGCTGCTGCAGGTACTAGAGGGGATTTGAGAAGAGAGGGGCTTCAAAGGAAGAACACGGGTTGGCGCTGATGTTATAAACCACAAGGGCAGAATCAGAATGGCTTCAAGAAGAGAATGGGAAGGGGGCCCAGGGCAAAACAGGGAGTCAGGGATCCTCTCTCCCAAGACCTCTTGCCTCTGTTCCTTATGACACAGTTATTTTTAGTGGTAGGCAAATTTTTTACCACTTCCCATTTCATGTGGTGAGAAATAACTACCGCCGACAGCAGCTGAGTTGCTCTGCTGTCATGGAAAATATCTGAAATAGAGAATAGCTCTGATTTCAGATTATTTGAGAAGAGGTCGTCTTCACTCAGATCAGGTTAACCTAGGGTCTACTAAGCTGGACTAGAAGACAGAGTCGTGTGAAGCAAACATAGTTCCCCATTGTACCTGTTTAAAAAAAAAACTTTGTGAGAGGCCACAGACGTAGGCAGGGCACCTGCACTGGGCACCGCTGACCACACCAATGCTGAGTTAATCACAGTAACTGAGTTAGACTGGTTGCAGGATGCCCGAGTGACTATTAATTACATTACATATTAATATGTACTTAACATTACATATTAATTAATATGTAACTAACTACTTGGTTGATAGCCTGAGGTGTAGCCAATTAACTTGCTTTCTATGTCTCACTTTTGTTTTTCTATAAATGCTGTCTGATCACCTCATTGACTGGCGTTCTCAGAACCTTGCTTGGGCTCTGGTTGCTGCCCAATTTGTGGATCATGGTTTGTTTTTGTTCTTTTTTTGCTCAAACTCCTCCATTTGACATAACTGGCTGAAAGAATTTTCTCTTTTACTATAGCCTGGTCACAAGATGGCAACACTGGGGACTAATGTGGAGAAGTACTGAATTTGTTACAAAGGTAGAAAACATCATGAGCTGAAGAAACAAGTGGGTGTGTTTCTATTGTAAAATACAAGCACTCAAATAGAGTTTTGACTTGTACCATAAAGCTTATTATATGACTAGAGAGGAGGCCAGATTCTAAAAGACCTTCAAAAATATGTTTAAGTAATTGATTTTAATTTTGAAAAAACATTGAGGGGTACGTAGATAGATGTTTAATTTTTGTTTATTTAAAAGTTGAATTTAGATTAGATCTGACATATCCTTTGGGGAAAATACCTCTTGCTCTTTTCAGAGGTGGAGTGGATGGAGACAGTTAAAAGGCTCTAATCCCAGCTGACAGCACTGGTCATAAGGCAGTCACAGAGGGCCTGGTGCTGTGTATACCACTTGACTCTGCTCATGCATGCGCAATCCACAAACAAAAGCCTGGGCAGTGGCAGCACAATTAAGAGTGTGAATGAGAGTGACTCAGCCGCTAATGCCACAAATGGAAATGGAGCCCTGGACAGAATAAAAGAAAGCTACTTTCAGTCTTTCCTCCCTCTCCTCTCTCCTTTCTATCTCTTTCTGTCTCTGACTCTCATTCTTTTTCTCTCTTTGTGATTAAGCAGTGGGAAGAAAAACTATATCTATTCAGCACTGAGGTATATTGCAGATTATGTAAATGCCAAGAGACATAGAAGGACATCAAACCTAAAGGTAACAGCATTAATCAGGTAATTTTACTGCCAGGAATTCATCCTATGGACATAATCACTGACATATTCAGACTTCGTTATTCAACATTTCTTTTATTGTCATGTCATTTATAGAAGAAAAAAAATCTGAACATCTAGAAGCCAACTTATATTTCCACAATTTAGAGACTAGTAAATTAATCATCTCCATGAGTTAGACTGCCATGCAGAATTTTTGTGCATGTAAAAGTACTTTAAAGTGTACTAAAAGGTCTACAGAGAGGCAAACAAGCATGGAAAGAGACAATCATTTTTCTTGTTTTATCAACAACTCCTTTTCTATAAAATTTTGGTATATACAAATATAGCGGTACCTCGATTCTTAACTTAAATCTTCCCATGATTCTGATCACAAATCAAATTGAACAAGAACAGAATCAACTTCAATGGTTAGGTTTAATGTTGGCCTTAAAGGGAAATTTGATTCAGCTCTCGGACAGTGCTATAGACAGGTGACATGAGCTATATCCCCGTAACAAATTTTGATACATTCAGTTACTATATGTAGAATACTGTATGCATCCGATCACTATAGTTTATTCATCTCATTTAACCGAAACTTTATGCCTATTGATAAATAACTTCATATTTCCCCTCCCACCTCCTGGAAACAACCATTCTAGTCTTTGACTTTATGAATTTTACTACTTTAGATACTTCATATAGTTGGAATTATGCAGCATTAGTCTTTTTGTATCTGGCTTATTTCCATTAGCATAATATTCTCAAGATCACTCTATGCTGTTGCATATTACAGAATTTCATTCTTTTTATTAAAGCTGGGTCATATTCAGTTGTACATATATGGCACATTTTCTTCACTCATGTACATATATGTCCATGAATATTTAGTTTGTTAGCTGTTGTGAATAATGCTGTACACGGAAATGATAATGACTCTTTGAGACTTTAATTTCAGTTCTTTTGGAAATATATCCAGAAGTAGAATTGCTAGATCATGACAGTTCTATTTTTTTGAGGAACTCCTATATTGCTCTTTTTACATCCTATCTTTTTTTCTGTAGGCAAGCAAGGATTCCAACTCCTCCACATACTCACCAACTCTTGTTATCTTTCCTCCCTCCCTCCCTCCTTTCCTTCCTTTCTTCCTTCCTTCCTTCCTTCCGTCCTTCCTTTGCCATCCTGATATGTGTGAAGTGACACATCACTGTGGTTTTGACTTGCATTTTCCTCATGACCACTGATATGAAAATATATGTTTTCTATCTGCCTGTCTTCCTGGGAGAAATGTCTGTTTGAGTTATGCAATGGTTGGTGGTGACTTGTGCCCTCAAAGTTTATGTGCTTGAGCCTTGGTCTTTACTGCACTGATGGGTCCTTTAAGAGGTGGAGCCTAGCAGAGAGTCTCAGGTCCACAGGGTGCTGCTGCCCTTGTATCTAAAGCAGGATTTCTAACAACCTTGAATTAGCTCTGGTGAAAGCAAAATCTAACAAATGAGCATGACGCTGAATCACTCTCTGGCTTCCATGTGCTCTCCTCTTCTTCCCAGCATTCCTGCCATGCTCTCATCCACCATTAATGTCTCACTATAGGCTGGACAGTGGGGGTCACCTGACCATGGACTTTCAGACTTCAAATCTGTGAACTCGATAAGGCTTATTTTTTTCTATTGTTTTTTAAATTTATTCCTGCTTTAATTTTTTATTGCCTGATTTTTGAATAAATATGAGATTGATTCTTTATACTTTCCAACTCTTTGAGGTTTAAAATTATTTAAAATCTGTCTATTTAAAAATAATGTCTCTATTTCTGTGATCTTTCCTCTTAGTGCTACTTTTCCTGCATCCTATCAGATTGAATAAGTTGCATTTCATTCTCATTTTCTTGAGGAATTATTTAACTTCTTTCTCTTTTTTGTGTGATTCTTATTTTTATTGAAAAGTGTGTTCTTCAATTTTTGTATTTCTGTACAGCTTTAAGTTTTGCTTCTGCCATGGACTTCTAGTTGTATTTCAATATTGTTAAAAATTGTAGACATAGTACAATTTCAATTTTTAATATTTTGTTGAGACTATTTTAATACTGTAAAATAATCTATGTGCACCTCAGGAAAATACATATTTTGTGACTGTTTGGTTAAATATTGTGAATATTTCTAAGATTCATTTGGTCCAGTCTTATCAGTCTTTGCCCTGGATATTCCATCAGTATGGAAAGTATTTGTCCCTTCACTTTGCTTTGTATATTTAGGTACCCTGATACTGGATGTATATATACTGTATTTTATCTTATTAGTTGGTTGATCGTTTTACCATCATGTAATGCCCTTCATGGTTTTTGTGACAGTTTTTGACTTAAAATCAATTCACATGGTACAAATATAGCTATTTTTACTATCCTTTTCATGGAGTTTTTCCATTGGTTCTGTTTCAAACTTTGCATGTTCTTTAATGCCTTTTTTTTAAACATCTGCTAAGCCACACACTCGTTTTCATTAAGTTTATTGGTACATTTTAGATATACAATATGATGACATTCATCATTGGGAATTTGTACCTTTACATGATATTTTTTTTCCTACTCCCCTGCCCTCCCTTCAACCCCTCCAAACCTCCCTATTTACAAAGACTTTATTTCCCTTTTTTCCTTTTCTCATATTTTTCCTTTCCCCTAAACTTCCCACTTCCTCTTCCCCTTTAGACCTTTTCTTCCTGTCTCACATTATATATTATACGTTTTGATTCTTATTTACGCTTTCAGTTTCTCACACCAGAGAAACTATTTGGTATTTACATATGTGTATCCTATTTATTTCACTTAAGAGTATTCCACACTTTGTTTTTATCAGCAAATTCAACCTATATTTAGCTTTAAAATAATTATCAATAATAAATGGCTCATTATTGTCATTTCATTAGTTTTCTTTTAATTCTAGTTCTTTCATATTATCCTCTTTTGCTATCTTCCTTAGTGTTTTTGAATTGTATACTTTGATTCCTTTTGGTTTTTCTTTTGTATAAGTTATATAGATTATGACTCTGTTTACTTTGATCTTATGTAAGATATACATATAATCTTAGCACTCTAATTTAAATTGATTACTTACTTTCAATCATACTGAAAAACTTTACACATTAATCTCCTCTTTATCCTACTGTTATAATTCACACTATTAACTTATATATTTTTATATAATATATATATATTTAAATATGCATTTAGCATAATTATTTTAGTAGTTCTGTCTTTCTTTTTCCTCATTGAGTTTATTAGTACATTTTAGGTATACAGTACAGTTACATTCATCATTGGTATCTTGTACCTCTACATGACAGGTCTTGGTTCTCATTTTTTCCCCTTGTCCCTGCCCTCCTTTCATCCCCTCTTCCCCTCCCCATTTACAAACACTTTATTTCTGTTTTTTCATTTTCTCATATTTTTTTCTTTTCCCTTATTACGTTTCCCCTACCCTTCCCACTTTCCCTACACCTTTAGCCCTTTTCTTCCTATTTCATGTTGAGCAGTTTTGTCTTTTAACTTTTATGATGGATTATAGTGACTTTCTCACCTGCATTCCATGTTTGTGCATATTTTTACCTTTTTTTTTTTTTAAACTTTGGGCTTCTGGGATTTGCACATCCATTTCCTTTGGATTTGGGACTTTATCAATCCTTATTTCCTCAAATAGCCTTCTGTTCCATTCTTTGTTTTCTGAATTCCTAGGGCATATATGATATGTTGGTCTACTTGATGGTGTCCCATCAGTATCTTAAGCTTTTTTAATTTCTATTAACACTTTGTTCCTCTGACTGAATATTTTCCAATGATCTGTCTTAGAATTTGCAGATCCTCTCTTCTGCTGACTACTGTTGAGTTTTTTGAGTATAATTCTTAAAGTCACATGTGTAATTCAGCTTCCTAATATCCATTGACATTTGAGCATAATTTGTGCTTATTTTCCAAAATTTTTACTTTGGTTATCTGTCCACTACCCTTGAACTGTGACATTATGATAATTATTTTAAAATTTTTATGCCAGGTAAATTATATAATTCTGTATTTTAGGGTCAGCTCCTGGAGATTTATATTGTTCCTTCATGTGAAATGAATTTCCCTGCTCATTTTTCTCACATTTTGTGTTGGTGACTCAAGTTAGGGCAGGCATATTTTCCAATTTTCACTGACTAACCTTGTACAGGGGATTATACCCATCACTCAGCCCAGACAGGGTTTGTAGGACTCTCTACCAACTTTTCCCAGGCCCAAGAAGCAGCTAGCAACTGGATTTTCTGGTTTGCTCTGTGGTGATCCAAGAGAGGGAGCACCCCAGGCTACTGAGCTGTGTGAAACTATCCAAGCTCCAAGATGGCAGCACTGAGGTCAATCTTCTAGGGGAGCCTCCTTAGGAATGTTGGGATACTGGGAGAGGATTCTCCTGGGAGAAGCCAGGACCCTGAGGATCTGTTTCTCATTGCATTGGCCTGTACCTGATGCAGGGAGGGAATCTTATTGGAAGGGTACCCCGAATCTCCCCTTAGTAATTCTGATTTTGTATTTGTCTGGTTTATAGGAGCATTCATTTGTTTGCAGACTTCTCACCAAGGAAATATGTCAATGAATTGCTGCTATGTTGGTGAGTTTGTTATGGGAAACATGATTCAGAGCTGCCTACTCTGCCACCTTACTGATTTTGCTCTCTTGTTCCTTATATTAGGAAGCGACCAGAGAAATGGTTAACAATTGCCAATCCTAGAAATTAGAATTAAAGATTTTTTAAAAATATTACCTTTAACAAACTTCAAGTTTTAATTTTCAAAGTAAAATAAGATTATGTAATAGTGTGACTGCAACTCAAGTATCTCTCTATGCCCATACATTCTCAAACATACATAACACACTAGGTGTGTGTGCATAGTATGTATCAAACTTTAAAAGAAACTCTTCCATAGCTCTAGCATATAAAACACAGCTATACCAATGGCTATCCCACTAAGAGGAACTGGGTTATACAGAAGAGTAAATTATGAATTATTTTCATCCTTTTGTAAATTGGCTAATGATCTCAAGGAAAAGGACCAGAAATAAGCAATTTCCTCAGCTGGAGGATCATCTTAATAAACACCATCTTAGTAAACACCATCTAAGCTTCTCAGATTGCAATTAGCTACATAAGTAGCCATATTAATTGCTGAGTAAATCTGTATGTAATCAACCAATCGTATAATGCTGGTTCTCTTTGACTCTTTCTAAGACTTGACCATTTGGCTCCATTCTTAGTGCTCAGGAAGGGACATCCTTGGGTGAATCAGTCATCTCCAAGGTTATACTGATGCCAGTGTGTAACAGGTGATCAATGTACCCCGAGAGTCCAACATTTTACTCTGTATATGGAAGCACATATGAAATATGCATTGAAAAAATATATAACTTAATATTTGCATTTTACCCTGTCTTATAAAAGTGGGCTTGAACTAATATACAAGTCTTATGCATGCAAATATGCCTCTTCAGTTTGCATTTGTGGGCTTTCAGCAATGAATTAATTACACTGGCTTCCATATACAAATGCCCAGCTCACTTAGTTTTTACTGTGATATCGTCTATGTTTGTTTACAAGTGCAATTAGAGAATCTTGTTTTCAAAATTGAGTTTTCTGGGCTGAAAGTACAATCTTCAACCAATATTTGGAGTTTGCAAAGCATATTGTGTATGTCTGTGTGTTGGGGAGGGAGGAACTCATTGCAACAAAAGCCTGAAAGGAAACAATAGCAGTAAATTCTACCAGAGGCAGAATATGATGTTCTGTATCCATCAGTAAACAAACAAAAAAAAAATGAAAAAAATGACTTCTGGTTAATTCTAAAGTCATAATGATATCTGGTCTGCATTCTAGAGCTTTGTAGCAAAAAACTTTTGTCTATAACTTGTTTCCATTTTCAGGTATGACAGCTCCAAAGCCTCAGTAATGTAGAAGCCATCCTTGTTCAATGTAATATATTAAATAGTTTGCTAGTCTTACAGAGGTTCAGAATGTTAAAAATAAAACTGCACCAGTAGCTCTGCCCATCTTTGTGCCGAAGCAATGCAGACTGTTTTTGAATAAAGAGAACAACAGCATTCATCTGAGCTTACTAACAACACCCAATGACACATGCTGCTGTACGACACTCTTGACTCTATCTCAAACACCCATTAGGGAGAATTATCATATGCAATATTACATATACAAGAACTAACAACGATTGATGCATGGCTGGAAAAAAACAAGATACTGAAGTCACACGTGGGTTTTACCCTGTGGAGATTACTCTGTAGGCTTAATTTGTGCTCTTCCCTGAATCAACTAGCCTCCACTGCCACCCCACTGTATTGGAAGAAAAAAAAAACAGCAAAAAAATTAAGTAACAAAATGTTCCACTTATTTCTAAAAGGATAGCAACAAACTTAAAGTGAACCCTGACACTGACTGAATAGGAGCCTATATTAATGAAATAAATCTGATAGCACAGAATAAAGTCACAGTGTTATAGGTGCTGTCAAACTTTCCAGGCTGTCTGTCTGTTCTAGCTCTTCCAATCAACATATCCTGAGAACCCCCTACAAGGTGAGAGGCCCTGTGACTTCTCCCAGAAGAGTCTTCTCTTCACAACTACCTGTTGCAAATTCACACCGCTCCATGACTACCTGAGCTTGGTCTAGGTGACAGGCAGGTTGAACAAAGGAAAGAGGGTAGTAGAAATGTAAGTGTGGGTGGGTGAGGGAGTCTATGCAGAGTAGAGGTGAGAGCAGGCCAGGGATGGTTCTCATGCACGGTGATGATAAATAAATACTTTACGTGCAACTGCAGTATAGTCAGAAGTGTCTAGAAACACCTTGATGGAATGGAATACTCTTTGGAGACCAGAGCCTTTTCCCACTCAGGGTCTCAGGGACACAGCATTCTCCTGTCCCCAAAGGTTGCAGAGCCTGAAGAATTCATTAGCACTCCTCCCAGTGAGAGATTTTGCTCAGTACAGAGGCACACAGGGACTAGCTGTTCTGAAGGAAACAATCAAGCTCTGATAGACGGAGACGCACTGAAGACAGAGTTGAATCTCAGCAGTCTAATGGGCCCAGTGAGGCAGTAAATTTCACAGCAACTTGACACATTAATATAGAAGTACAGTCTGTTATATCAAAGGGAGATTGTCTTAGTCCTTACGGGGAAACCAGCAATCCAAAAATGAAAAGTGTGTGCTGGTGACACGTGAAAAATGTAGTTAACTCTGAAAGCATACAGGGACAGACTTCTACCTTCCCTGACTGGAGTCCTTAGGAAGGACAGTCTCGGGAACTCCCGTAGCCCTTGTGGCCCAGGTTCCCCTTCTTCCAGTCTAGCTTGCTGGGCATCTTCCCACTTCTGAAGTTAGCAAACAAGCTTCTACTTGGTCTCCTGAGACTCCCTTTCTAATGCTATGTTTTTCGTTACGTATTTGTCCCACCATAGCTGCTCAAAGAAAATTCCTGTACCAATGCACAGGGAGAAGAAAAACAAACTTTAATTATTCAATAATAAGGAGGCATTTTGGTAAACTACAGAGTATCCACAGGATTAAATATGATGAATGCTTGAATGATCATTATGCAGATTAAATAGAAAAGGCAGAGGTTATATTTATGATTTAATGTTCAGTAAAATGCAGACAACAACACTGTCAGAATAGATGTGAAACCATGAATTCATAGCAGTCAGGACTTGAAAGTAAATTGTGAGGAGCAAGATAGTTGTATTGGAAGAAAGAGAGTATGGAGATTTTTTTTTCATTTTGCAAATGCAATTAGCAATGTTGTAACATTGTATTTTTAAGGCATGCATTGTTAATAAACCATCAAAAATAGGAGTTAATTTAGTAATACTTGTTTTCTTGCTTGGTCATTATCCAGTACATACACACACACACACACACACATGTATGTGTGTGTGTATACATACACATACATACACACATATGTATGTGCGTGTATGTAT
>NW_022900928.1:80430050-80459187 GCF_012274545.1 Fukomys damarensis
ATATATATATATACACTAAACACTTAATTTCCCACCCCATCTGCTGCTGAAGTATGAAGTATAGCCTGAGAAAAAGCATTTTAATTCTTAGGTCTGTGATTCAATCCCTTTTACCTTCACATCAGTCAAGTTCTCAGTGTTTCCAAAAATAAACATAGCCCTTGTGTAACACAAAGTTAATTTAGCCAAATCAAGGAACACTCGTGTATCAGAAGAGTTAGCTCCATAGGGAAGCTTTCCATCATTCTTATTTTGTTTTATTTTTATTTCTAATGTTGCTCTAAAATATGTTTAGCACTAGGGTAAGGTTTGATTGAATGATGCCATCAGCATGACATCTTCGGGATTTGAGGCCAGTCCAAGGCAGTGTTTTATGTATTTTGGAAGATAGTCTGAGTGAAAACATATCTGGAGGGATAGCATTTTCAAGTCTGTGAAATAAACAGACCTTTAATGTGCTACAATTAAAATAGAGAATGGTAGGTAGGACTTGCTTTGATTCAGGGAAATGTGATTCTTCATACCAAGCATGATAGGATGCCTCTTGTAGATCATTACATAGATGAAGTGGTATTTCCCTATTTATATGGTTGCATAATTATATATTTTATGCTAGATATCCATTTATATGTCAATATCAAATACAGCCAAGCTTGAATGCAACTCAGCTAATAACTACGTGTACCACATTCCACTCCTTTGTCTATGTCTGTTTCTTGTCTGACCATCAAGGCTACAGCCCTACCCCAGTCCTGCGCGCTGACTTGTTGGTAATTGTGTATGCAGTTCCACCCACTTGGGTGGCAGTCTGCAGGAGAACTGTATCTCATATACTTTACTCTCACACAGGTAACAGAAAGTGTTTTGAAATCTAAGTTATTTTACTGAGCTCTATTTCTTAGCAATGAGGGCAGAGCACACTGCTAAGCAGAGGAGAGAGATTAGCTCATAAGTTTGTCCTATCTCTCTACCACTTAAAATTGACCATGGACTAGACAAATCCCACAGGATCCTGTTGAATAATCCTCACTGTAGGGGAACATACAGAAAGAACAGGACTGACTCTTCTTGCCTGAGGTGAAGTCCAGGGTGGCTAATGACTGATGAATCCTCCACAGCCCTAGTAGATTCTCCATTTCATGGGAAGAAAATCTGCAGAACTCTGGGTATTTTTATGAAGATGGTTTCCTGTGCATAATTAGAACTACCTCAACCCAACCCCAAAGGAATGGGTAAAGCTGTAAGCCATCAACTCACAATCCATAGCTCTGAGTGAAAGAAACTGGTCTTAGTTTTATCATGAATAAGTTAACTTAATTACCCATTCCTTGGTGCTCAGACAGAACTATCCAAGCATAAACAAACTGCAAAGAAGTGATGTGTGTGGCAACTGTTCAAATATGCATGTGTGTGTGTGTGTGTGTGGAGACAGGGAGGGAGGAGAGGGGGGGAGAGAAGGAGGGAGAGAAGGAGGGAGAGAGAAGAGAGAGAGAGAGAGAGAGAGAGAGAACACAATAGAGAATCCCACGAAGAACTGGAAATCAGAATGGTTCGCCATAATTTCTACTATTGTACAATCAAAAATTCATTCCAATACAAGAAGCTTAAACCAATATAAACAGTGATTACAAATGAAGATTACAGACCTAAGTAAACAAGCTGAAGGCCAATGTACTTAGAGAAGGCACTTCTATAAATCAAAATGTTAATACAACAGAAAGGTTTAAATAATCCCTGTGATGCAAACAACACTAAGTGACAAAAATAATAGATCAAAGTACTGTAGTTAGAAAGCTACTAAAACAGAAGGTAAGCAATGATTATCTATAGTAAGTTTAGTTGGGATTCTATATTACTTGACTAAACAAATGAAAACAGATGGTGTTTTCAAAGATAAAATACAAGAAAATTTTCACCAAAATGAAGGAAGAACAGAATCTGAATATTGGAAGGCACATCAGGTTCCAGGAAATTTACTGCATAGACAGAGTAGTCAATACTGAGACATGATTTTCATTTACATAATGGATTTCCAAGATTAAAAAATGTTATTGTATAGTCATCCAAGCAGTAAAGCAAATTACTTCCAAGAGGAAAATAATCACAATGACCTCAAACCTTTTCCATAGTGATATTCAGTGCAAAGTCAGTGGGATGATACCTTCAAAGTTCTATTAAATAGCATATGTGATCCAACATTATTATACTCAGCCTAGTTTCTGTGGTCCACCTATAAGGTGTCATATGAGCATTTTCAAACAAGAAAGGATCCATGGAATACAGTATCTATGATTAGAACCCTACACGGTAAAAAAAATAGTGAGTTAATTTATAAATGAAAATATTATAAGTGGATTTACAAAGGAGAAGACATGGTAAAAAAAAACAGCATTAAGGCTAGTTAAAATAGCTGTGAACAGTTATGGATGCAGAACAGAATAAACATTTATGTATTATTTAATATGTAATTGTCTAATGTGTAAAGAGAATATAATCAAATCAAGTGGTAGAAAGAGGGAAGATGGAATAAGATGTAAATACAGTAATGTTCTCATCTTCATTGGAGGGAGTCAATTGATACAATCTATTTTCTTTTTTTTTTTTTTATTGAGTTTATTGGTACATTTAGGGATACAGTACAGTTACATTCATTGTTGGGATCATGTACCTTTACATGGCAAGTCTTGATTCTCATTTTTTTCCCCTTACCTCTGCCCTCCCTTCACCCCCTCCTCCCCTCCCCATCTACAAACACTTTATTTTCATCTTTTCATTCTCTCACATTTTTTTCTTTTCCCTTTTTGTTCTTCCCCTACATATCACACCTTCCCTACACCTTTAGCTCCTTTCCTCCCATTTCTAAATGTCAGTAATCTTATTAGAATCTTATGCATTGTTGCAGAATATTCACACCAGGGAAACTATTTGGTATTTACACATGTGGGACTTATTTATTTCACTTAGGAGTATATCTTCAATATGTATCCATTTTCCTATGAATGAATCTATTCTCTCGCTCTTTATGGCTGAGTAATATTCCATTTTATAGAAAAACCACAACTTCTTTATCCAGTTTCCAACGGATGGGCAAATAGGTTGTTTCCAAGATTTAGCTATTACAAACTGTGCCGCTATAAACATGGGTGCACATACTTCTCTGTGATATGATTCTTTTAGTTCTCTTGGAAAGATACCCAACAGAGGGATGGCTGGGTCAAATGGAACCTCCAGTCCAAGCTCTTTGAGGTATCTCCATATTGATTTCCATAGTGGTTGCACTAGTCTGCACTCCCACCAACAATGGAGGAGGGTTCCTTTCTCCCCACAACCCCGCCAACATTTGTTATTGTGTGATTTCTTGATAGCAGCCATTCTTTGTGGGGTGAGGTGGAATCTCAGTGTTGTTTTCATCTGCATCTCTCGAATGACCAGTGATGTGGAACATTTTTTCATATATTTTCTTGCTGCTTTCACTTCTTTGTATGAGAAATGTCTGTTCATTTCGGATGCCCATTTTTGGATCGGGTCTTTATATTTGGGGGGACTGATTGTTTTGAGTTCTTTATATATCCTTGATAATAGTCCTTTGTCTGAGGTACAGCTGGTAAAAATTTTTTCCCACATTGTAGATTGTCTCTTAGTTCTGCTAATGGTTTCTTTTGAAGTACAGAAGCTTTTTAGTAAGATGAGATCCCA
This sequence comes from Fukomys damarensis, assembly GCF_012274545.1. Classification (NCBI taxonomy): domain Eukaryota; kingdom Metazoa; phylum Chordata; class Mammalia; order Rodentia; family Bathyergidae; genus Fukomys; species Fukomys damarensis. The sequence goes on from NW_022900928.1 coordinate 80,433,747, forward strand.
GTTGTTGATTCTTTCTGCTAGTTCCCGTGCTACTGAGGATTTGTTCATAAAGTCTTTTCCTATACCAATGTCTTCCAGAGTTCTGCCTAACTTACTTTCCAGCAAGTTTAATGTTTCTGTTTTAATATTTAGATCTTTAATCCATTTGGATTTTAATTTAGTGCATGGCGAAAGATAAGGGTCTAATTTTAATCTGTGACAGGTTGATATCCAGTTTTTCCAACACCATTTATTAAAGAGGCTATCTTTCCTCCACTGAGGATGGTGAGCTCCTTTGTCGAAGATGAGGTAGCTGAGTACATCTGCATTTGTTTTTGTGTCTTCCAGTCTGTTCCATTGATCCTCAGGCCTATTTCTTTGCCAGTACCATGCTGATTTTATCACAGTGGCTTTGTAGTATAGTTTCAAATTGGGAATTGTTACACCTGGTGCCATGTGACTGTTGCCTATAATGGCTTTTGCTATTCTAGGTCTCTTGTGGTTCCAAATGAATTTTTGGATTCTTTTTTCTAGTTCTGTGAAATATAGTGTTGGAATTTCAATTGGCATTGCATTGAATGTATATAGCAGTTTCGGTAGTATGGCCATTTTCACTATGTTGATTCTTCCTACCCAGGAGCAGGGGATATCTTTCCATTTTTTTATATCCTCTTCGATTTCTTTTTTCAGAGTGCTGTAGTTTTCAGTGTAGAGATCTTTTGTTTCTTTTGTTAGATTGATTCCTAGATACTTCATTTTTTTGGATGCTATTGTAAAAGGAATTTTTTCCCTTATTTCTCTTTCTGTCTGTCTGTTATTTGTGTATAGAAAGGCTATTGATTTTTGGGTATTCACCTTGTATCCAGATACTTTACTGAATCTGTCAATTAAGTCTAGAAGTTTTTTGGTGGAGTTTTTTGGATCTTCAATGTAGAGTATCATATCATCAGCAAATAATGATAGTTTAACTTCTTCCTTTCCTATCTTTATTGCTTTAATTTCTTTCTCTTGTCTAATTGCTGTGGCTAATGTTTCCAGAACTATATTGAAGAGAAGTGGCGATAGTGGGCATCCTTGTCTTGTTCCTGATTTTAACATGAAGGTTTTCAGTTTTTGGCCATTCAATATGATGTTGGCTGATGGTTTTTCATAAATAGCCTTTATTAAATTGAGGTATAGACCATCTATTCCAATTTTTTGCAGGGTTTTTATCATGAATGGGTGTTGAATTTTATCAAATGCTTTTTCTGCATCTATTGAGAGGATCATATGGTTTTTGTCCTTGACTTTGTTAATATAATGTATTACATTCACTGACTTTCGTATGTTGAACCACCCTTGCATCTCTGGAATAAATCCGACTTGGTCATGATGGATGATCTTCTTAATAATCCTCTGTATTCTGTTTGCTAGTATCTTATTAAGGATTTTTGCATCTATATTCATTAAGGAGATTGGTCTGTAGTTCTCCTTTTTGGTTGTATCTTTCTCTGGTTTGGGAATCAGAGTGATACTTGCTTCCAGGAATGAATTTGGAAGTATAGCTTCTCTTTCAATTTCATTGAAAAGTTTGAAGAGTAATGGTAGTAGTTCTTCTCTAAATGTCTTGTAAAATTCAGCAGTGAATCCATCAGGGCCTGGGCTTTTCTTTGTTGGTAAGTTTTTAATTACATTTTCAATTTCACTGATTGTGATTGGGGTGTTTAAAATGTTTTTATCTTCTTCGTTCAACTTTGGTAATTCATAAGTATCTAGAAATCTGTCCATTTCTTCTGTGTTTTCCATTTTATTAGAGTACAGGTTCTCAAAGTAGGTGTTCATGATCCTCTGGATTTCTTTCGGATCTGTTGTGACTTCGCCTTTTTCATTCCTAATTGCATGGATCTGAGCCTTTTCTTTCCTTTTTTTGATAAGATTAGCTAAGGGTTTGTCAATTTTATTTATTCTTTCAAAAAACCAGCTCTTTGTTTCATTTATTTTTTGTATCGTTTTCTTAATTTCAATTGCATTGATTTCTGCTCGGATCTTTATAATTTCCTCTCTTGTTCGAGCTTTGGGTTTTTCTTGCTCTTGTTTTTCTAGGAGTCTAAGTTTCATCGTTAAGTTGTTTATTTGAGCCCGCTCTGTTTTCCTAGTGTGGGCATTCAATGTTATGAATTTTCCACGTAGAACTGCTTTCATTGTGTCCCAAAGATTCCTGTATGTTGTATTGGCATTCTCATTTATTTGTAAAAACTGTCTAATTTCTTCTTTAATTTCCTCTGTAATCCATTGATTGTTTAGGAGAGTGTTGTTCAGTTTCCATGTGCTTGTGAAGTTTCTATAGTTTCTTGTGCTATTGATGTCTAGTTTGATTGCACTATGATCTGATAATAAACAGGGGATGACTTCAATTTTTTTGCATTTATTTAGACCTGTTTTGTGAGCCAGTATGTGGTCTATTTTGGAGAATGATCCATGTGCAGCCGAAAAGAATGTATATTCTGGTTTTTGGGGGTGGAATACTCTATAAACATCTATTAAGTCCATGTGTTCCAAAGCTTGGTTCAGTTCTATTATTTCATTGTTGATTTTCTGCCTAGTAGATCTGTCAATTTGTGATAGTGGGGTATTTAAATCCCCCACTACAATTGTATTAGTGCTTATTTGGTTTTTCATGTTACTTAATATTTGTTTTATATAGTTGGGGGCATTTATATTTGGTGCATATATGTTTATGATAATACAATCTATTTTCTTTTAAACCAGGGATAAACTCAGGACCTTGTGCTTGGCAGGCAGGAGCAGTGCCACTGAGCTACATCCCCAGCCAATACAATCTAAATTTAATGCACAGTTCTTTTTTAAACAGAAACTTAGATACAAGAAAGCTAATGTCTAAATGATTTTCATAATCTTACCTTCTTAACAGCTGAGGGATATTTTAAGAACCAAAGTATTAATTTGAAGGTCAATTATTCTTTCATTTGCACCTAAATTTCTTTTGTTTTTATAAACTTGAATGATAACTGTGTTAATACTTTTACTTAAAACAAAATATTACTTCAGTTCCACAGAGAATGATGATTCATCAACCTACAGAGCTATCTAACTAAATGGATGCTGTTTATGTGGATGGTTTGTCAAGGCCACAGACGCTTGTATTAGAAAAATAGGCTCCCCGATAAGAATGAAGATGATCAGATATGCAAGTAACAATTGATAGATAATAAAACTCCAAACAGTTGAAGCTATGTAACAGTGATAAATTGCCAAAAGCAAAGAGGGGCCACTATCAAAATGGTGACAAGTTATGTAGCACTAAGGCCAACCCAAATTTTCCAGAGCTTTGGTGATTTGGACTAGTGTAATATCCTTAGAGACAAGAGAAATAGCTAATTAATTTGCCCAATCTACAGAAATCAAGCAGTGGCAAACAGGAGGCCAAGAACAGTTACTATTATAAAAAGTCACTTTCTCTTGCCCAGTTTCTGGAACATTAAATGTATTTAAGACTCAGAATCCATTGAAGGGTTCCAGAGAGCAAGGACCTCTCAGTATGCTGGGAAATATATTCAAAGGCATTTCCTAAAGGACCCTGGCAATTTCAGACACCCAGACAGTTGAAGAAAGGTGAACTATTGGATGTCAGGCCTGACTGACCTTGAGACAACTCCAGAGCACCACCTCACCTGCTTCCTACAAGGGAGGAACACAGGGGATAAATGTTTCCTCTCTCACATCTGGTGCAGAGCACATACAGCAAGTCTACACACCCACATGACTATCCTTTCACCAGGTCCCAACTGAACAGTATGGTAAACAACTGGTAACTGATAGAACTCCACATGGGTTCTTCACCTATCAACAGCTACCATGGTGGGGAAGTTAGTGGAAATATCTGCACACACCTGTCCCACCTAACTCCATTCAAAATAGCAAGCAAACATTTCAAACATCTCCGGGGTTCTCAATTTCAGAGAGTAAAAGAAAAAATGAGTTTTCTCTTTAATAGGGCTATTTACTTCAGAAGTCTTTCCAATACAAAAACCAGGTGAACCATGGCTGATTACAGTGGACTGCCACAAATTTAACTGAGTGGTAACCTCACTCCAGATGTGCTATCTTTGTTAGAGCAGATTAAAACAGATTGTGAGGGTTGGAATGTGACCAGTGATCTAGGAAATACATTCTTTTCCTTTCCTATTAGAAAGAAGAATCAGAAGTACTTTTTGTTCTCTGGGCATGAACAACAGTGTATACATATGATTTGTCCTGAGGCTATAATAACTTTCTCTGACATTGTCAGAAGAGACATAGACTGCCTGGGCAGTCTGTAGACTATCACCTTATCTACTATACAAATGACAGAATAAAATAGATGAGCAAGAAGTTGCAAGTGTATTGGGGGCTCTTATAAGGAGGTACATTTACTCCATAGAGAAGAACTGCAGAACAAGTTAAGTTTACAACAATCTACACCAATCATTACTGATTTTTTTAGAGATTCACTAGTCTAAGGAAGGGTGGGGTGGCCTCTCAAAAGTCAGATATGAACTACAGTATTTTACTCCTACCACAACTAACAAAGAAGCTTAAATCCTCTGCAGGTTCTGGAGCCAGTATGTTCTGCACCTGCTCACACAGATGGGATTCTCTTACTGGGGGGCACAGAAGCAGGAGGCTCCTTGTACTGACACCCAGAATAGGAAGGGCTCTGCAGCAAGTTCAGGCTGTAGTAAAAGCATTCCTGATCCACAGGCCACAAGATCAAAAGATCATATAGGAGTTCTGATAGCTATGTGGGGAAAGACCCAGTCTAGGGCTTATAGAATCACCACGATTGTCAAAAAGACAACGCCACCCATAACAAAGAACTATACATCATGGTGTCAGAAAAAGCTGTGGTTTCCTCTGCTGTTATATTACAGCCAGCAACACAGAAGGCTTCTATGACCTCAAAAGTTGCATGAACTTCCCACCAGCAAGCAAGCAATACATTCCACAGTGGACCTCAGTTGAGTGTCTTCAAGTTCAATTCAATTCAGGGCCAAAGATTTAGCTCAGTGGTTCTGCCACCTGCCTCACAAGTGCAAGGACCCAAGTTCAATCCCTGGTACCAAAAAACAAAAAACTAAACAAAAAAACCCACAAGTTCAATTAAATTATGACATTGTCTATTTGAATATAGTATCAGATTTCATGGATTGAGAACTCAGTCCTCAAGACCTCCTTACCCTTAGTTGCCAATTACAAGGAGAGGCTGTTTTACTCACATCCTGACTAATGGCTATAAATCCGGGCTCCCCAAACCACTTTGTCCATTAGAATTTTCTAAAGTGACTCACAGAGTTTAGGGAAACATTGCATTTACATTTCTCAAATAAAGAGACACAGAAGGCAAAGCATCTGGGAAGGACACAGCACTTCTAACCCTCTCATATTTCACCCTCCACACAGCACCACAGGTCAACCATCCAAACTCTCCTGGTTGGGGGAATTATGGGGCTTAATCACAGAGCATGATGGATAACTCAGTGACCCTTGGTGATCAACAACCTTCAATTCTTCTCTCTTGTGGAAGTTGGGGAGATACTAAAAGTCCTCCCCTCCACATCCTGTGTTAAGTCTTTCTGGTGACCAGTCCTTCTCCTGGAGCTACCTGAGGATCACTATTCATCAATCATTAACATACCAAACCACATCTCTTTGAAGGTTCCCAGGATGTTTGGAGTTGTCTACCAAAACACAGGACTAAGATCAAATATGTATGTCTTCAATATAACAATCATATACCGAATAACTTTAAGAATGCTATTTGGCTAAGGATGAGATAAATAATCTGTTCATAGGACATTAAATGACCATGTGGTCAAAGCTGTCCATCATGATCCTGGTTCTTCAGAAAGATCAAGGCATAAGACTGAGTAGCCCAATAAGAGGCAACCAGAAAATTAGGCACAGACATTCTCACAGGACCAAAGGAAGCCACACAATCAGATGGACAAGCTGTCCATCACAACTGTAATTGTGCCTCTTCCTCGGCTCACACCAATGATACTGAGGATATGACCAGGTACTAGAAAAGGATAGAGGATTTGCTCTTCTCATGGATGAAGCTCATTATGCTCCAATGACAGGGATCTGGCACAGTACTGCCTTCAATGAGGGTACATACTTGATAATGAAGGGTATGTAGCCACAGACACAGGACAATGGGAATCCTATGATTTTATTACATTTGGCACTTTTCTGAATCTTATCATCTGATGGAATCATGAATAACCTCTAAAACCTGCAACTTGAGATGTCAGCTTGGTAGCAATACCTTGGAAGGATGCTACCATATAAACTGGATTTAACGGGCACAGCAACTAAGGAGGGAAAGAAGGAATGGTCCTGACATCTTCAGTAATGATTCACTTGTAGAATCTCATCTTCCTATCCTTGCAGCTTTAGGTAGTGGGTGCAGAGGTTCTGGCTTCCAGTATTAGAGACTACTATTTGGGAATATAGCACAAGTTGTGAGTGCCAACAGGGTATCATGCCAAGAAACCAACAAACAAGAAAACAGGTCATCCTATAGCTAGCGATGATTGATTCTGATTACCAGGATGTGGTAAGGATGCTGCTGCACTATGGAGGGACCAAGTAAGACTGTATCTAGGATGCAGGTGCTCTATCTACTGGAAGCATTTAGTGTTCCACATTCAGTTTTAGTGGTAAAAGTACAATCCAGCAGCCACAGCCAGAAAAGATTATAGAAATCAGGTTTAGCCTCATCCTCATCAGAATGAAAATCTCAGTCATTCCATAAAGCCAAGTCTTTATTTTTTTAAAATTTTATTTTGTTATTTATTTTTATTTTTTTTGGTACCTGGGATCAAACTCAGGTCTTTGTGCTCGTGAGGAAGGCAGCAGAACTACTGAGCTAAATCCCTGGCCCTAACCAAGTCTTTAGACCAGGAGAGGTACTAACCATGCTGGGAAGAATTTACAATGGGTGTTGGTTGAAGGAAACCATGAATATCATTCAGAGGCTCATATTGCTGCTGTATTGACTTCTATTGTCCATTCTTCTAAACTAGGAACTGAAACCCAGAATGGCTATTTGCAAGTGGGTGAAAACAAGTAAATTTGAGCAGTAAAAAGGCTGAGTGCTTCAATAGGGACTGCCTAAGACTATATCCACTCCGGTAGGAGTCCTTGCCATTTTCTGAATGATTTTGGAAAACACAAGTCTCACAGGGATTAGCCAAAGCTTCCTTTAAAACCAGGTGGCTCAGCCTCTCTTTCTGCACAGTTCTGCCCTTTTCACTTCTTTAGAGACAGAACTCCCAAAACTTTTCCCTAATCAACCCTCTCTCTACAAGGAACTTTATTTCAGATTCTGTTTTCAGACAGCCCATTCTAAGATGATCTTCCCAAACTCCTGCATAAGTATAATTCAATTTTGAGAAATAAACGTTCATTATGTTAAACCACTTTACAGTTGTCTATTAGCAAAGATGTGATCAGCATATCTGGATACATAATGCAAGTCTGTGGACCCTTGACAGTGAATATAACATCTGACAGTTGCCAAATTTTGGTTTAAAAAAAAAAAGACAGTTGTAGTGTGTTCACTCTTCTGGAAAGTCTAGATTAGAAGCAGCAATATAAGAATGTATAGAAACTACTGTTTTACAACTACAATCCACTGCCAAACCTTCTGTACAGTTTTTATTCACATTCCAAGATCACTATGATGAAGGAAGACCATCTTAGTATCATATCATTTTGTCTTGTGGATGCTATAAAAAATATACAGTGGAATCTCTCTACTGTTATCTTTTGCATACATAAACAATTATTTATTCACTGTTTATTCTGTGGAAAATCCCGGGTTAGACATTGAACAGTTACTTAGTCCTGTTTCTAGAACTCATGGGGAACTGAACAAACAAGTGGGTGAGTGCTTTGGACAATTTCTATGATGGAAAACAACAGGTTGCTGTTAAAAGCAAAAGTAAGACAAAGTATGCAAAGAAGCATTGCTGAGATGGTAACATAAAAGTGGAGGTTGAAGGACAAGTGGAAGCCCACCAGGTAGTGACTGGGTGTGTGGCGTCCCAAGCCAAAGGATACCATGGAGTCCACCGAACACGAGGGAGCAGGGAAAATGGCCAAAGTGACTAAAGCACAGTTATGTGAATCCCTGTGATATGACCAGGGGATCTGATAACAGGAACAGCTAGCTAGTAGGAGATGAATGGGTAGGGAGTCAGTGTAGGCTGTGGGGTATGCTGGGCAACTTGGCGACCCTTGGTTCAGCAGATGGTACAAGATTTCAGCACCCACAATGGCACACAACTTAAATCTTACTAACTGTTTACTTGGAGAATTCTCCATTTAATCTTTTTTGAACATGGTTGATGGTGGGGAATGGAAAGCATGAAAACAGAAGCCACAGATATAAGACGACTACTGTACCTATGGTTTTAAAGCCATGTGACATATATTCTCCACACACTGTCTCATTTCAGCCCCATACAACACTATGAAGTAGGTAAAAGTCCAAAATTTTATATATGAATCAAAACAGGTTGGAAGGCGTACATGGAGCTATGAGGAAATTCAAATTTTCCTCAGTCCAGAGTCCTAATTATGAGTATCATAAATTGAATAAGTAGCGGCCGTGCCACGTACACATGATCCCAGCATTCATACAGAGTAGATAAGAAAGGATGGGGTCCAAAGATACTCCGTCCCTCTATGTGCTTTGGTGCTTGTGGCCTCTGCTTTGGGGCCTTCCAGACACTGATTTCCTTGGCAATTTATTTGATAGCTTGTTGAACACTGAACACACTTTTTATAAAAAGATTTAATTTTTAAGGCTAAGGTAATTCTCTCAGAGCTTTCCATAATTCTGAGGAAGAACCAATATCTCCCAGAAACCTCTGAAAAACAACTTATTTAAAACCAATTTCTCCTTATATCACAGACTGCCTGTATTTTTCCTCGCTTCCCTCTGCTCTCCCATTCAGATTTGTACAAAGCAAGATCGTTGTTCAGTGGGAATCTATCTCCTTCTGCTCATTATTCCTGATCTGAAGTTATATAATCTCCCATTTGTGGTGCCATAATCATTTCCACAGCAACTCAAAGGGATGGATTTGAGAAAGTAAGAGCGAGCGGCAGGAGGACAGCCGCTTTGGAAAAATGTAGAACCTGAGCCACGCAGGTGCTCTTAATCTCAAAGAGTGGGAGTCCAGACACGAAACCATTTTCTCTCTTGCTCTTTCTTCAGAAACGTACTTTATATACTGAGTGGTTTTTAAATTAAACATGGAAACATCTGCTTCTTTACTTGTAGAGTAAAAGAGGAGCTGCACTTTGTACCTTTTATGTTTGACCTTTCTATCAATTTCCTTGAGCAATATTAAGCACCTGATTCTCCAAGTTCTAAGAGATGTGATACATGGCACCATTATCTGACGATCTAAGCACGGGATTAGTGAGTTGTCACTGTGAATTCTAATCCTCCACCAGCCTGTGGAATTTCTGTGTCACCATGAACAAGTTAGTCCATATGTTTTGGTCTCATTCTCCCCATTAAAATGGGAACAGTAAGGATCATGTCCAGTAGGGATTAATTATTTAAGTATTACAATGCTACATAACTGATAAGTATTATTTTCTGCATTACCTGAAAAATAAAAGAAGATATGATTCCTGAATTTCTGAGAAATGTTAGTACATATATATTTCACTGGAGACATTTAGTCGTCTGTGTGTGTATAAAGACAGGCAGAGAGAGAGAGATGGGCAAGCAGATTGATGCCGTAGAGTGCAGGGTAAAGCTGTGCCCAACTCTGAAACACAGCAATCAAATGTGATATACTCAGAAGGGAAACAGGCAGCGAGCAAAGATGAACACTTGAAAAAACCCACAGATGCTGTTTCTAGGCAAGTGTCCTTAATAGTAAAAGATGAGAGAGAAGAAATACAGAAAATACATGTTATATAAACAGAATCGTTTCCAAATAGAAAGCAATATGAGAAGCAACATCAACTCATCAAGTGAACGTAAGACAGAAGCCTCGCTCTATGCTTTGTTTAAGTAAGAGGTATTTTCTAAATGTGGAAGGAGCTGTGAGGCACATACATCTAGAGGCATCATGAAAGAGGAGTCAGTGCATTGCTAAACGATGGGGACTTGGGAGTGGAAGCAGATGCAGGGGTCTTTGTATGAAAGAGCTCAGCCCAGAATGAACTGGGGTCTGGCTGGCATCAGAGGAGGAGAGAGAGAATTGTGGGCATCCAGGGTACCACAGTACATAAGACACAGCAAATAGCTGGAGTCCAAACTGATGAAACACATGTGCTCTCCAAGCACAAGCCTTGCCAAGCTTCTGAGTCCTGTGTGAGTGACATACGCACAGCAAGAGATCTTCAATGCATAACCTGTGACTTCCTTTGCCTAAATTTTCTGAATACAACCTGAATTCTTAGATGAGCATCCCTTTTCTGTTACTAAGCCACCTGCACTCAGAACAAAGGACTTGGTCCAGGCAGCAACAAGACCAAGTGAAGTCTAGCTGAAACCACATTCAATGTACAATGACCGGCTTGGCTGAAGACCTAGTGCAGATGCTCCTTGACTGGTGATGATGGTACATCCTGGTAAGCCCATTGTAAATTGAAAGCATCATCAGTAGAGAACATTGAATCCACCTAAGCTGCGAACGTCTTCACTTAATAACACAGTGAACTATAGAGTACCCATGGTTTTCTTCCATGACCACGTGGCCGACCAGGAACTGAGGATTTGTAACTGCTGCCCAATATCTTCAGAGAGGCTCATACTGTATACCATTATCTCAGAAAAGAACACATTCAAATATGACACATTACTTTTACTGAATGTCTATCACTTTTACATCATTGGATTATTGAAAAATTATAAGGTATGTCATGACAAGTTTGGAACTGTATGTAATTCTTTGACTAAATGCTCATTTATTTGTTTCATAGAATTGATTACCTATTCAATTACAGATTTGGGAAAACAGCAATAAATAGAGCACAGTGTTTCCATTTGAGGAGAATATATTCACATATTTGTATAGTGGGAGACACACAAGAAGTTCAAGAAGACCTGAACAGAAATTACAATAATTTGAGGCAGTGATGGGAACACTAAGAGTGTACACGAGCGAAGGTGTCTGAAGGCAAGGTGGGGCACCAGTGTCCTGGAGGGTAAAGTGGCTTGGGTGGGAGCCTATGTGAAGATCAGGAATAAGAACATTCAGTCAGAGTGAAGGGCAGTTCATAGTGCTACAGGGAAGAGCTTAAGACACTCAAGAACCAGCAGAAAGCAAGATGTGGCTGGAGAGACATAGAAGGTGAAGTGGGAGATGTAGGAGAGGCATATTTCTCACTGTCTTGCAGAACACAGCAGTGAGTGTTCAGTTTATTCCACACACAATGAGACGACATTGGAGGATTTAATACGTGGAATGATGTAGGCTGCATTATACTTAAAGCTGAGGCCTGCCGCAGTGTTCAGAATGGATGTGCTGGAAGCTGGACAGGAGAGTGTGAAGAAAGGGAGGCCAGCCAGGAAGCTATATTTGTGCACTTGGGGAGAAACTGTGACCACGGGCACGAGAGACAGGGAGGGATTCAAGGTAATGTTCAGAGATGCTCCCAACAGGACCACCAGTGGCTTGGGTGTTGGGATTTGGGGTTTGGGTATGGAATAAAGATAACCTCTAGGATCTGTTGAAGAAAAAAAGTGAAAAAAAAATCAATTAAATAATGGTTAAAATAACTAATTGGTTAATGAATAGTGCTTGTCCTAGAATCATGAAAATTCCATTCTCAGAAAGGAAACTATTAGTTTAAAGCAAAATAATGTGATCATAATAGTTAAAACTGGATGCAAATTTGCAGGTTTGAGACAGTGACCAAATGTGTGACTCTATTACCTCCTTAAATTTTCTTATAATAGTCTTGAAGAAGGTCGCATGCCCCCCCACTTTTGCGTGCTAGAGATTAACAAAGTTTATTTATGCCACACAAATGAGAAGAACAGCAAGGAAAGCTGCCCAACCTTTGTCCTTGACCATATTTCTAGATTGCCTCACCACTGGAAGTTTCAGAAATGTTGACTGACCAATGGATTCTGTGAGTAAATTCATTCTTACCTGAGATTCTGTATTTTACCTTTAATGCAAAAAGGCATATATAATGCTTAAGGTCATAACTACTAAAAAAAATGAACACTAAATACTATGAAAGTATAATTTTTCACTTAAAGATCTGCCAACAACATTTTTAAGGGATTACATTCATTCCTTAAATAGGCAAATGGATACTGCAAATGTCCTAGGCTAATGTTAAATTTTTAAACTTGTAAAATATGTGCATAAAAATATTGGGAAGAAATATAGCAATATTTATAACAATGCAATAACTATGTATTTAGAAATATACCAAGATATGCCTTTGCAATTTAAAATTCTCATTTACATTAAATTTTAAAATAATTTTGTAAGAATTTTCATATCTATGAGTTTCTATTTAAGAACACTTCTTTTCAAATTACAAGTTTTACATGCATTATAGAACATCTAATAAACAAGATGTGGAATAGATATGACATAGACTGAAACAGAAAAAAATAGTGTAAGTTTCTGAAGGGATGGGCTGGTTTTCCTCATGAGATTCCATTGGTCAACAGTGAATATTCATTAAACCATCACGTTCAGAATAAGTGTGAAATTATAAACTAGTCATTATTTTCCAGAAAAAATAATGTACATTCTAATCTCTATGAACTAAAGTCTTCATTTTTAGCTGCTTATCTGCATAGCCCTCAAGATGTTATTTTCTTGAATCAGATATCCTTTCACTGTTGTCTTTCTATGCTATCAAGGACATTTAAGGACTGCTGTCTTGCTGTTGAAGCAATCCCAACCCAAGAAAAGCAGTGCAAATGATTCTACAATTATTACTTGTTGTGCCCAGATTAAATATTCAGACAGAACATTTTTGCAGTTGTCTACTTCTTCTCCTAATAAGTGAAATCCTTGAAAAATAAGGCCTCTATCTTGGACTTTTGTGCTGCTACTGCTTAGTACAGTATGTCTTATGGTTTGAATCTAGGTGTCCCCCCGCCAAAGCCCTATGCACTCATAGGTGGGACTTTTCAAAGACCTGGGGCATGTGGTACTGAGATACAGAATGTGTGATACTAAATTAGTCCACTGATTGGAATTAGCATAGTTTTTGGTAGCACCACCCAAAAGGTTGGTACCCTGGATGGGATACAACGGAGAGTCAGGCTGGCTACTTGCTGCTGCTTGCTACTTTCTGCCTCTTATGCCATGGATTGTTTCTCCTCTGTGATGCTCCTCTGCCATGCCACCCTGCCTTGAAACCAGTTGACTATGGATTGAAACATCTACAAACTGTTAGCCAAAATAAAGTTTTTCATCTTTAACTTTGGGCACTGGGCATTTTGTCTCAGCAACAAGGAAAGTAAGTAAGCCTACAGTATGCAACTCTTGGGAAGCAGAGTATAAATACTTGTTTGGTAACCAAATAAATAAAATCACCAATCTAATCCAATACACTCATTTTATAAATAAAATCCAAGTCCCCACTGCTAGTTAATCACTGCACTTGAACCACACACAGTTTCTTATTTTCAAGATTTTCCAACCTCTATCTCACAGCAACTTCCCTATTTTAAGGAATTAAAGTATAATATAAAATTAAATCAAGATTTTTTAAATGTTCTTAAAATCATTGGGATAAATCATAACCTGTATTGGAAAATACCACTTTCAAAAAATATAATCTGAGTTTTGTCTTAACCGAGAGCCTATTTCTTCTAGTATTGATGCTTCTAATTTGATACTTGTGTCTAGGTCTGTAGGAGAGTTGAGATAAAGGAACCACAGTAAGAAGGAGGAGGAGTAGGTAGGGAAGGAGAAAAAAAAAGCTTGAAAACATGATCCAAGGAGAGCAGGATTTTAAAACACAAATTAAAAAATATAGCACATTGTGAAAATTAATACTATATTTCTACCAAAAGATAGTGGGACAGAATGCATCACATAATAAAAGTGCCCTGTCCTAATGCATGAAAATCTGTGGGCAAGTTATTAACAAGCAGATGGTTCACTCTAACACCTGCCAGTACCTCAGCCCTGTTTCTTCCTTTTGCTGAATTGCAGGATTCTGTTAATGGAAACTCAGAAGATTCTGAAACCTATTTCAGTTCTGGGAGCTGCCTGTAGACAATCAGCTACTGCACTGAAAAGGTGAAGGAATTTGGAGGAGATGGGGAACACACTTATTTCCTAGACTTCATAGAATTCTCTGAGCCCCTGAAGAATTAGGACCTGTGCATCCAGAGTAAAATAGAAATTTCCTTCCATGACATTTAAAGGTCTTGGAGGAAATTAACATCAGCACTTAAGTTTTTAAGGCTTTGGGCATCAGAAGAACAGAACAGAGGCACTAGTCATAGAACTTTTCAATTGCCCTACTCTCTTGGACTGTGTCTAACCTGTGCTTTTACTGTTTTCCCTGGGAATAGTGAAGGACCATTTGGCTGAAATGAGTGGTGCTGTGATTTGAATGTAGTCTCCAAAACAATGTGTTGGAAACCTAATCTTCAATGCAACAGTACTGGAAACTAGGCTTTAATGGGAATTATTTAAGTCATGGGTGTGCCCCTCTCAAAATTGATTTAATCCTTCTTTCAAAAAGTGTGTGGCTGAAAATTTGATCTGTCACTCTGAAGTATGTATGTGATATCTTCTATCATATTGTGGAGTTGAACAGAAGCTATCACCAGTTGTGACTCCTCAGTTTTGGTCTTCTTCATCTTCAGAACCATGAGGCAAATACGTTTCTGTTCATTTCAACACAGAATCTGCAGTATTTTGTTATAGCAGCATAAAGTAGACTAAGACACACGGACAGTGTATGCCTAAATTTGACTTGGTTTTGGGTCAAATGCAGCTTTTCCTAACAGATGTTTATCCTCTATTGAATCTGCCTACAATTTCAGTGCGGAGGTGGTACATTGTTAGAGTTCAGAGAAATTGCTTTTGAATCAGTTAGATTTGGATACAGTCCTCACTCAACCACTTATTGCCTGTGGGAAAATAACCAAGCAATTCAACCTCCTCCAAAATGGACTTTCATAGGCCACACCAACATTAGTAATATTATGTCCTTAAGGGGCTTGTATGAATTGAATGAGAAAAGTAGATGCCAAGTACTTATCACAGGCCCTGACACAGAGTTAAACAATCAGTGTGCACTGGCTTTTGTGATGATACAGATGCCTGCATAAGGTATCAGTTGCAAAAATGGCTAGGACCAGATGGCTGTGAATAGACATATGCCTGTCTCTGTCTGTATCTTTTGTATTGTGTGTCTCTCTCCTTTTTTCTGTTTCTGTTTTCTCTTGTTTTTAACAAAAGTTGCCAGTTGGAGTTCTGCCTTCCAGCTTTGATTTTGAACAGCAGTTATTGTATGAAGGCAAATCATCTCTTAGCTTTGTATTGAGGCCAGTAAGCAAAACAATGCAAAGAAAGAGCCAATGACAAAATGTCGAGTCATTTTCCACACCTACTGGCTCCTACCACTGTAGGACTCAGGAGCCAGAGTAAGAGCCTCAAGCATCTAGTCCATCAAGGGTTTCCTTGTGTTTGGTGTTCACAGAGTTGGATGAAACACTCTGTGGGACTGCACGTGTAGGAGGTGGAAAAGCACACATTTTGTTTCTGTGATTAGCACACATGCTACCCAGACAAGACAGGACTCCTTGTCTTGGGGAAGCTATCTCTTTTTCTTTGGCATCCTGAGCACCATATCTACCTTATGAGAGGATGTAAGTTAGCCCTTGGTTTAAAAATTATAGCAAAATGGTTTCCCAGGAAATGGCTTCCCAGTGAAATAGCTGTGCTACAAATAGATTAGAACATCTTCAAGGATTCCAGATGCAGTAATCCTTCCTCTAGGCAGCAGAGCTTGTGCTTTTACTCACACAAATATCTAGAGTGGACTTCCTCAAATCACTTGAACTTTCAAATCTCTTCATGTTCCCTGTTCACTGCCTTTGCTTCTTCTAAAATCTATATAGATAGCAGGTAGTATTTATTGAGTAATCACCACTTTGGCTAAATATAGAATACAAGATATGTCTACTCAAAGAATTTGATAATATACAAGATCAAAGAAAGGGAAAGAACCAATATACCACTTAGTCTGTGAAGTCTAAACTGTTATTCTCTCTATTCTTCTAGCAACTTTTGCCAGCTACCCTACCTTTAAAACAGCTTGATTCTGAATTATTATTACTATTCATTTTCATAACATGCCATATGCAGAGATATTAAATAATGGAGGCACATTTTCTCATTGTTGAATATGAATAAAGCTGAAATGAAAGAGGATAACATAAAGGCATTTAGAGGAGACTATATTTAGCCTATCTCTAAAAGCTTTTAACATATGGCTTACTTACACAGCTTGCCCTAAGATAATTCAAGAGATCTTACCAGCCTCTTATTTTTGATTCCTTCGTGGTAACAAGCTTTGGAATGGCCCCAAAATTCATCAGAACTAAGACAAAGAAAAGAATAGAACAGATTCCAAGCAGAGCCATGAGTTCCTAAAAGGTTTTGTGGTAATATTGACAGTGACTACTAAAATAAATGATGAACAGCAAGGCCTGAAAAGCATGAGGGTTACACAGAACACAGTGACAACAGAGATGGTAAAGGCTGTTAACAGATAGAACCAGAAGATAGACCTGATTCTACAGAGCTTATTCTATAGAACTAGGGACTTTGTAGCTTCAGAAGTTTTGACTTTCTAGATACACAAAACCTAAATGAAAATATAAGACAAATAACTTTTATATATCACCTTTATGCACGTGGGCGGCACTTTAACATGTTAAATAGATGCTTTTCAATAGTGCATCGTTTTATTCCATACATTTGGCTTGAGTTTTCTTTAGTATGTGTAAAGCCTCTACTTGAAATATCCTCTTAATCATTTTGCCATTCTCCTTTCTCCTTTTTATCTCCAGACCAATCTTAAAGGCAATGAAGCTTCTTCCAGCAGCCCTCACTTTATTCATGGTTCCACTCATTTTCTCAGTCAAAAATAATTATGAAACATATCCCAGGTAGCAGGCATTATGCTAGGGGCTTTGTGTTGGTGAGATTTCTGCTATTTTAACAAAATATCTGTGATAATTAACTTATGAAGAGGAAACATTTGTTGTGGCCCATGATTTTTGAGGTTCCGGGCCATGACTAGTTAGCCCTGTTGCTGTGGGCTGCGGTGACACAGCCCATCATAGTGGGAGTATGTGACACAGCAAAAGTGTTCATCTTATCACTAGGAAATTAGGGTGTGGGGCGATGAGAGAAATGGGGCAGGTGCTAGGGTCTCCTTCAGGAGATGCTCTGAATAACTTATGGCCTACTAGGTGCTACCTCTCCAAGTTTCTGCTACCACTAAACTGTGCCTCACTGGAGACTTTTAACACGTGAGCCTTGGAAAAGGGGGACTATGAACACCCAAACTGTGATAGACTTGAGGATACAGAAATAATAAAGCACACAACCCAGGCTTTGATCATAGAACTGGAAGTCTAGTTTCCCTCCATCCTCATATTAGTCTATACTAACCTCTTTTCTAACACCTATCACTTTTCATTGCAATTTTGGTATGTATGTCTGTTTCATCTACAGGAGTACTAGTTTCTTGAAGTTAGAAATAATTTTAGAAAGAAAATATTTTGCTAACAGTGTGGCTCATTGGTAGTGTTTGCTTATAATGTACAAAGCCCCAGGTTCAATACCTATCACCAAAAGCAAACAACAAAAACAATTAGTTCTTCTCTTAGTCCTTGCATTCTACCAGTAGGCTTTAAGTAAATGAAATTGTTAAAATATAATAAAATCAAAAGAAAGTTTAGGCATAGAAGACATGTAGACATTCCATATTTCTGACTATTAAAATAATTTCCCAGCATACCATCTCTAAGAACATAAAATTGAATATGCAACTAATGGTCACCATAAAGCAAGTATCAACACATTTTACTTAAGAAAAAAACACTCTCATTTTAGCTTTAAGCAATGCTTAGAAAATTTCATCAACACATTGTAATATTAATCTAGAATAAGTTGGTACATAATGTTTAGTGTGCTGAAAAATACATTTGCACTATAATTTGTTTCTTAGAGGCCACAGAGAGAAGTAAAATGAGCATGGTCTGCCTCAGAATTTAATACAAATAACTCCCTGATTGATCATCCTTTATAAATTGAAATTTGAGTCACTTAATATTTTTTCTTCCATAGTTTGGTCAATATTGTGGCTTTTTCTTGCTTGTGTTTCTTTTTTACACTTTCTTCCTCCAATGGATACAAATGTTAACCTCTTTACAGATTTTCTTCAAAGTCACTTAGCTTTTATTTGGGAAGTTGTCTTTTCTGCTTTAACTCTGTCCTATGCTTTCAGGAAGGGAGTTTTACTAGCTCTGTAATGAGTTTTGTCACAAGACAGTAGACTAAAAACAAAAACAACAAAAATCCTAAGCTAAGCACAAATCATAGGTCTTTGATCCAGAAATTAAATCCAAAGTTTAAGGATCACATTTCACTTTTTTTGACAGGCTCTGGTGGGCCCTACTTACTCCTTTGCCAAAAGGTCAATTTATAGGAAACTGAATGCTTGCACCCAACTGTATAGGAAGACACCTGTAGTTATTATCTGTATGTACTATTACATGTATGTGTTGTATGTATGCATTATTGTAGTATGGCATCATATGATACATACTGTTTTGTCACTTTATTTATTGTGTCTAGATGTCCCCAGAAACTCTCAAGTGGTTAGAGGTGGGAGTTTTCAGTGGTGGTTGGATCTAGAGTGTGTGACAATGGAATTCAGTGTGTGATGCTGGATGTGTGATTCTAGGATTAAGAGTGCCCTACCCTGTGTGTGAATGCTAGCAGCTGTAAAGGTGAGTAGCCTGGATAGAATGTAAAGGACAGACAGAGGGAGCTGTAGTTATAGCTTGCTGGTTCATCGCTACTTCACTGCTTTGCTGCCTTCTGCCTGCCATGAACTGTTTCTCCTTTGTGATGCCCCTCTTCCCTGACACCCTACCTTGGAGCACTGAAATCTCGACAAACTGTGAGCTAAATAAACTTTTCCTCCTTTAAGTTTCAGCAATGGGTATTTTGTCTCAGCAATAGGAAAAAATAAGGCAGTCACTTTCTTTTTGAAACCTAAAACTGTAAACTTTATCTCCCTCTGTGTTGGTCCTTTACCTCCTATTTCCTGAATAAGACAACAGAATAAAACTGCAATGGCACACCCTAACAGTCCCTTTTTGGAGAATACTTAGGTAATTCTCTAAGATATGTATGGATATTTTCAATACATTGTTCTCAAACTTTAAAAAAATGAATAATTTGCATTTGTTTGTTTGTTCCCAAATGAATACTACCAGAACTCTCCAGCACAAGAAATAAAAATGAGGAGACTGGTCTGGAGTTCATAGGCTCAGCTCTCTAGTCTCCTTTCAATTGCTCTTCCCACTGTGCCCACAGCAGCCTCTGAGATGCCCTGAGACTGGGTGTGCCCATAAGAAGGTACACAAAAACTGAAGATTCAGGACAAAATGCCTAGTGATGCTTCACTCTCAGAAAGCATCCCACCGTTTGGCCTGGAGACAAGAGGAGCCACTCACTGCGGGGGTGTCTTTAAACAAATGCCTTGAGCCAGCTTTCAATTTGAGATATTTACAGAAATGAAGATTCTGTAAATGACAACTATGATGACAGTCTAGAAATAGTCCTCACCCATACACAAATGTGGAAGGATGGAAGGCCACTGCAAGCCTTGCCACCTTCTCCCAGTGAGAGCCCTCTCTTATTATTGGAGCTGAGGACTGGCTGCCCTTTATTTTATAGGAAATAGACTGTATGAAGTCTTTTATTGCAGAAAATTTGTCTTCCAAATTATGATTTTCTTAGGCTAAAAATGGAGAACATTTTCAACTTATCCACACATCAACTGACAAAGAAGTGTCAGCAACTTTGATATATGATGTATGACAATAAGAAAAAATTTGAGACTAAACTCTTATTTTTTATTCAAAAGACACAATTCATATGCTGTCAAATGAGAAATTATAAGGGTAAACACCTAGATTATTGTTTTTCTTTTTTACAACAGATAAGCTGCTCCAAGCTTAAATAATTCCCAGTGACTTGTACCATTGTTACACTTAGTACTTACTTAGTAAACATCTGTTGAATCCAATGGGTAACTTAAATCAAATTTCCACTTGTCAGTATAAAATATATAAACATGTTAGAGTTACATGAGGAAATTAAGTGATTTCTGGGTCAAAGGAGTTGATCAGAGTTGATAAGAGGAGCAGAATGTGAAGTGACCACGTGGCATTAAAAATTTAAACAAACACTTCTGAAACTCTCACAGCCCACTGCAGAGAACCCATGGTAGCACAGTTGTGATGCAGAATGACTTCTGCTCAGAATTACTGCCAGGTGCTTTGTGTAGCTTCACCTTTTCTGTATCCTGTCTTTGCCTCCCAGAATTTGTTCTACACCATGTTCATCTATAGACACCCATTTTGAGTGCCAGCGAATATTTCTGGGACCATATAGCTACTTAATCACTCATTATAGTTTTGTCTAGAACTTCCCAATTTTAAAGTCATTAATTTTACCTTTCTTGAAATTAAACTTTACTAAGTACAGTAGGACTTGATCAGCAATCATAGTTGTACTTTTGAGTAGAGGCTTAATATAAAGCCACAGTCTCTAATTTCATGAGATAGGTATTGGTCTACAAAGACATTCCTCTCACCCATCTAACCAACATCACCTGACCATGAATGCAAACAACTCACTAATTTTTCTATTTTTAAATTTTCTCATACAATATTATTTTTTTCCAAATGGGGTTGAGGGAGGACATTTTTTCTTACATATATATAAAAAGAGAAACTATCACAGTCTGGGGTGTTTGAGTTACACAGGACGGTTACATTGTGGTATGTTATTGTATCAATATTTTCTTATAGTCATTAATGCTCCTAATCATAAATATTCCATGCATTCTCTATTCCCTCTGGGCACTGTGAGTCATGTCTGCTCAGAAAGACAGTGTTCTCACAGGCTGCCACTCATAGCCATTGTGAGAGACAGACACTTCAGCATGTACTGTGCAAGTGTTTACTGAATTCACAAACAGCAGACAGCTTCACAGAAGCACAAGTCTCAGCAGAGACTCCTGCACAGAAGTCAGATTTCCGTAGAAGCCTCCCGAGGCTCACAGAGCCCACAATGGACTATTTTTAGTTCTGATAATTAATATTGGAGGAGAAAGGGAGGAGGGAGAAAATGTAGCTCCAGCCAAAAGGCAATTACCATCTATACCATATATTCTCACCTATGAGAAATGTTGTTTTCAAGAAAATAAAAAGAGGAACCCTCTCTCAAACCATATATTTTTATTCTGTACTTTGTGTGAAGTAGATATTTAATTCTTCAAAATTCTAACAATAGCTTGGCTCCTAGGTTAATATATGCAGCAAGTGTTATACCAGAATGGAATTTACTACTACTACAAAAAAAAGTGTGTTTCTCAGTGCCAGAAAACAACAGTTTCTTCTCTCACAATTTCTGAGTAATCATGATCAACAATTGTTACAAAAGAGCTTAGCCAAGGCCTGCCTGTTCTTTCCCACAGGGTCCCCAAAGTCTCATTTGTAAGGCATTTCCACAATCCCTGTTCAAATTTGTCTTGGTGATGGAGAACTTTGCATTTTCATTTGATCTCAAGAAGGGGTACTTTATGCCACCTAACTTGCACCCAGTCCAGGATGACAGATAGAACAACCTTGATTTCATCAAGGTCAAGAAATACAGTGAGAAGGTCGTAGGAAGTACAAAATGGCCAGCTCTGCCTGTGTGCCTCTGCTTTTTCAAGTTCCCTAGGCTTGAAGCTTTGTGCTGAAGTCTTATAGGGTGGAGAGCTGCATCCAAAACAAAACAAAACAAAACACTGACTATTTGGATTTTGTAATTTCGATCTTTTCTATTGTATTTGGGGAGAATGTCCTCTTCTTGGAATTCTGTAGTCTCTTTACTTCTACAAAACTTGCACAAAGTTTCATCTTTTTTTGACAGCTTCTTCCCTATTTCCATCCCAGTCAGCTCTTACGCTGGCTACCTTAGAAATGATGGCGCTGCCCAGGAATCAGTGGTCTTGCTAAATCCATATACCCAGCTACTACAGTTTAAATCTCAAATACCCACCAAACACTTGTGTGTTGAAGGTGTGGTCCCAGTTAGTGGTATCATTGAGAGCTAGTGGAAACAAGAGGCAGGACCTGTTTGGAAGAGGTAGGTTATTTGGAATGTGTTCTTGAGGGGATATTGCTTTCTAGCTGCCACTGAGTGAGAAGCTCTGCTCTACCATGCCTACCCTGCCATGATGTTCTGCCTCACCACTGACCCCAAAACAACAGGCCTAGTGACATAGACTGAATCCTCTGAAACGATAAGCCAAATAGATCTTTCTCTCTTTAAATTGTTTCCCCCAGGTATTTTGTCACAGTCACAGAAAGCAAACACCTAGATCCCTAGATTTACCAAGATTTGTATTTGTATTTTTTCATGGCTGTCAAGTATCTGCTATTGGTACATCAAAGGAATGACCAGTTCAGCCTATCTAAAAATAGGTCTTAATCCCTTGTTTCTCTGAGCCAATGATGCTAAATGTCATACTATAACCCAAAATCCACTTCTTTATCATAAAATGCCAACACTGCAACTAACCCTGAATACTGAGGTTTTAGTTTAGAAAAAAAACAGGTCAACATTAACATCCTTTGTTGGAAAAATACAGTTAACATGCATGCCATAGGGTGCCCACTATGTCAGAGTATAAGCCAATCCCTACTCCCTCCTGTATGCTGGTCTAGTATATAGGTCCATGGTTACACAGCCCCTTTAATCATCCATGATGGGCCGGTATATGCGTTCTGTGGCTCCATGATCTCATGCTCTAGTTTATCATCAGTTCAAGCAATTTCATCTCCAGCAGAATTTTAGATTTCAAATATTCTTCTGTGTCTTTGCTGTATCTCCCCTAGTTCAAACCCTTATCATCCATGCTTAGCTAACTGTGGCAGTTTCCCAATCTATCTCCCTGTTTTAACATTCCCCAATTTAATTCCCCTCTGCCAAAGAGATATTTCTAAAAAATCATCTGAATGATATAATTGTCCACTTAAAACCTTTTAGTGGTTTCCTATCATCTGAAGGATAAGATCAAAAGTTAGCCTGGTATATAAATGGCCTCTCTTTTTTTCCCATACCCAGGCCAAAGATTCTATTACTGCCTGGTATGCTGTGCTCCAAAATTCCTGAGCTGCTTGAAGGTGATCTCATAATACAGTTTTTATTATCTTTTAATTTGATCATGCCTTCTTAATTAAGTCAATCACATCTTGAGAGCTTGTTTGGAGGTTCTAGCAGGGGAGCGAAGCTACTCGTATACCCTTGACTGAGGAAACGGTCCTCCTCTATCAGGGATGGCCGTCCTCTGCAACCAAGTGGGCAGCTTCCTGAGGGATGCACATGGAGCGGTGAGGAAAGGAGGGGACACCTGCCTAGTCAGCCAGATTAGCCCAATCAACCCTGGTGACCAATGGGGTGACATGTTGCAGCCAGATCACCCACACATCCAAGTCAATCACATCTTACATCCCAGATATACCAATGAACTCTGATTTGTCCCATACACACATGCTACTTTGTACTACCTCTGTCACTGAACACAAAAGTGCTATAACTCCCCAAGGCAAGGACATGGCCTCACTTATCACCGGATGCTCATTGCCTGGAGCCCGGGTTTATACCCTATATTTGTTAATTTCCAAGTATTCCTTTGAAAGTAAGATCCACGATGTGAAAATGAACACACAACCAGATTCATAAAATGTGCTGGATTCCATGCTTCTAACCTTGACAGCTAAGGAAAGTCCCTGAAATTACTATGGCAAATTGAAGCCTTGGTTTGAGAGTCAAATTATTTCCTTACTTCTTTATCATCTTAAGAAAATGTGAGAAGGATCATGTGTTATTGGTTTGCTTTCCTCCAATTTCTCCTTCATTTCTCTTCTGTGCCTAACCATCACAGATCCCTGGACTTCCCAGACATTCAGTCTGTTCCCCTCACTCTCTCTTCTCCAGACAGCTTCCTGAATAACTTCAGTTGCTTCCTTTTTGATCACTTCCAAAATCACCACCTCTGACTTCAACTCTCCGTCTTGTCACTGGGCCACTTCTACCTGGAGGTCAAGCTGATTTCCCCCATAGTATTCTCCCATCGATTCAAAGAAGAATCAACACAGGATTTGCCCTTTACCTGAAAACCATTCCTCTCATGGTTTGTATTTTGTTTGATGGACCAATATTCTACATCGCTCAGCCTTACAAATGCAGAATCAACTTTGTCATCTCCTTCTTTTATGTCTCCCATGCTGAATCAGAAACAGCAGCCTTTTTAATTAATATGGATGTGGGGAAATTAGTGAAGTTTTCAGACATGGCATGCAGGTTGGTTTGACGTGGAGAGTGTGTTAAAAAGGTGACATGAAGGAAGACCAAAATTCTAGCATAGAACCAGAGGCTATGGAGTTCTGAACCGAGGAACCTGACATTTATTCAAAAAGACACTTTGAAGGCAGTGAGTACACTGCGACAAGAAATGACTCTTAGTAAAAATTAATCTGGTCTTGGAATGTAGAAGGATTAGAAATAGTGGAAAAGAAGCACTGAAGCTTAAAAATTGCCACAGCTTGGTCACACACCAGCTGTGTGTCTTTGGTAAGACACTGAACTTCTCTTAGCTTAAATATACTTCCCAGAAAATAAAAGTGCCAATATCCATTAAAGGAGCATACAAAAATCACCTAAAATAGAAGAGAAAGAGGAAGGGAGAAAAAGGGATGGAAGAAAGAAGGGAGCAAAGGCCTTAGTTTACCAGGGACCAGCTTTCATTCAGCTTGGTAGATTTACAGCTATATGAGCTGTAGCCCATTTTTCCAATTCTGTGAGCGCCTCTGGGTTATGCTTGACACTATAAGCAGATATTATCTGGTACTTGGGTCCCTTTTCTTCTTTCCAAGTGCTCTCAAGTACACTTTAAAATTGTTCAAATTGGCAGAAGGAATTTCCTCTTATATCTTCAAGAAACAAGGCAATGAAACCACTTCAATCCTATTTACATTAAAAGTTAATGCCTTTATTTATTCATCTACTTTTATGGATCTATTGTGCCTTCTTAAATCCATATCCAGCTCTTCGGGTTTCTCTCTGGACACAGTTGCCCTTGCTTAGGCAGGATA
>NW_022900928.1:80459346-80495035 GCF_012274545.1 Fukomys damarensis
ATATATAGCAATGGGCAATTAGCAGCCCCATAAAGTGCCCAGTGGGGAGACACTCTTCCTGTTCCGTTGATGGCAGCTGTCCCAACCCTCCCAGACAGACTCTGGCTTCCTTGACCTCTACCCTGCTTTCTTTAGGCCTCTGCTGCCTGCTTCCCCTGCAAGTGTCTCAGCATCTCCCTCCTTTCAGGGGATAATGCCTGGCTGCTTTGGCTTTGTGCTTTGAGGGGAAAGGCAGTTGACCTAAGGAGACTGTCCCCAGGCTCCCCTTTGCATCTATGCAGAGCAAAACCATCCTACACTTCTCCAATCCCCACTTTTGGAACAATAGCAGGATTACCCCATCCAGAAATCAATTAGTACATATTCCTTAACTTAGGAGAAAGGGAAAAGGCAGCCTGAACTATAAGAATGAGAATGAGAAAAATATTTGCAAGTGAAATAAGAAAAGATCTTTTGACCTTTGGACTAGATAAATTAATGAGAAGTGTCTCCCCAACTGTTATTATTTCTGTAAGTATGTTTAAAGCCAATTTGGACAGAAAGTATATCAAAATTTCTTGCCACAGGTTTCCATCTCTTAGATTTTATTCTGTAAGCAAGTGTGGTACACTTTGGAAGAAAGCAATACTGTTTGGCTTTTTGGTAGACTTTTGTTTTCAGGCAGACCTGAGTTTTAATCATCCTTCTAATTAATAAGTGACAACTTCTTGCTTGATTCTGCAGTGGATGGGCAAAAAATGACAGATCACCTCCTAATCACTATTATTATTATTATTATTATTATTATTATCATTACTAATATTCTGTAACTACCAGCATTCTGTGATCATGAATAATATGAAGATGAAAGCACTATCCGGATAGGAATATCTTAAAGGTCAAGCCCTTATCTTCCTCTTTGGGGTGGAGAAGTGGCCACTCTACAAAGGTTTTGTGAGGTTCTGGTGTGGCCTGTGGATTAATTCATTTCTATCTAGATTATAGGTTGTCTAAATACAAATTTGGAGGCCAGAATATTTTCCAATGAGTTTTTCTCCTGAAGATCCAATCACTGCCCCATAAATAGTAGGAAGTTCTCAGTAAATACTGTTTTGGCCAAGTTGGATTGGATTGGGTTCATTGTCCCTGCAATCTAGCATCCTGTCTCTGATATTAATCATAAAGTATTGACAGTCAGATTCCACAGTGCATAAATGAATTACAGAGAGAAACAGAGATGGCTTTGAACCATCTGCTTTCCTATACTATAGTGTAACACAGAGAGATTAAATGGCAGGGTTTACACTCAAACTTGAGTTCCATCTCTGGCAATATGAGTTCTAGTGTGTGATTTTAGTAATTTATATAAGCTTGCTAAATTCCAGTTGTCATATATGTAAATCAACTACTAAAACCACTACCAGGGGGATTAAAGGCTTATCAGAAGAGTAAAATAAACTGTTAAAATATATAAAACACAGGCCAGAGTGTCTTACAGAGTACAGGGTTAAAATAACTTCTACCCATTTGACTTTTGTAAGCCTTCATGGATCTCCATGTGTGTTTAGTCAGTAGTCAGCTCCTGACACATTCAAATCCACATTCTGCTCCAAGACACAGAATTGTGTCTCTTTTTTCTCATTTTGACCAGTCCAGGGATGCAAGACTGCTATTTTTATTTCTTTGAACACTGGAGGCTGTTCAAAGCTTGCCACTGCAGCTTGTTTTCTTGGTTTTAATTAAGTAAGGCTTTACAGTACTTGCTTCAGTAAAGCCCATGTAATAGAGAGGAGGTTAGTTGGTTGAACTCAGACCCCAGGGTGTTAGTTCCAGCTTTGTTGCTCATGCAGGGCAATCTAGCTTGGTGTCTTATAATAGAGGAGTATTAATAAAAAATGATTATATTGTTCTTTGCAAATATGATTGCAGCAGAAGCAATCAATGATAATAATATAGAACTAGAGTGCCTGGGGAATAAACTAGCCTTTGTCAGTGGGCAAACTCCTGAAAACCAGCCTCTCCTGGGCCCTCCCAGGGGCTGTGGGTGCTCATTAGGTTTATAGGCACTCTAGGGCCTGTAAGAATTATTCCCAGGGACTACCTGTGATCACTGTGGAATAACATCATCTCTGATTCCTTCTGCTTCAGTGTAGATCTCCATTTTGTCCTAGATTCTATTATGTCTGAAATCTTTCTTTGTGCCATCACCACTACTGTGACCCTGATTCAAGCCCTATTTTTTTCTCTGAAACATTGCAAAAGACTTCCATCTGGTCTCTGTTTCCTGCCCTACTCTAAGGCAAATCTTTCATACTAGAGCAACTGTGACTCTTTTAGTAAGCCAAGAACTGAGACCATCACTGATTTGATTCAGGATCTTCATGCGCTCCTTCTTGCAGAATAAACACCAAATTTGCATGTGCATGGTGTTCCAAGGTGCGGTGTCAAGGGGGACTAACATTGAAGACTGCATGCTCTGTGTCAGGAATTTACCCCAATGGATAAAACAAAATGTTTCATTATGATTTTTATGTTTAAAGAAACTGAGAAAGTTTTGGTAACTTATCAAAAGTCTTAAAGTGAGCCAGGGATTTAGCTCAGTGGTTCTGCCACCTGCTTTGGGGACTGGAGTTCGATACCCAGTACCAAAAAAAAAAAAAGTCTTAGAGTGATATTGTACCTTATTTGTCCAACATCCAAGGTCTGATACTTTCCAGCAGACTGTAGTACTTCCTTCATAAGCTGTTAGTGGCAAACTCTGGTTAATAGTTCTTGTCTGTTTATCTGCTAAATGACACGCAGTTGCTCACTGGGATGTCAGTACTCAGCACCCCATGCCTTTGCATGGAGTGTTGTATGCCTAGCACATTGTTACCATCACCCTCTACTTCAAACTCCTCCCTTTTGGCTCAATTCCTACTTCTTTACAGGACCAGTCGAATGTCACTCATCCGAAAAAGTTGCCTTTATTCAGGGGACATACTCAATTGTTCCCTCCTCCTATAAGGAGAATTTGCCTTCCATCCACACCTCTTCATTAATGCTACATCATCATTACAGTTGCTTTTCTGGCACTTCCCTCACCTACTTGATGATTGGGACCTGTCTGATCCATAGTGGTCACTCTGGTCACTGTCATAGAACAGGCAGTATGAAAGGTGGATGAGAATAAATGAAAAATGATATATCAGCACCAGAAGAGGGCTGGGGATTCAGGTCAGTGGTGCTTCCACCTGCCTTGCAAGCACAAGGACATGAGTTCGACCCCCCCCATACCAAAACAAACAAACCCACAACACCAGAAGTTATTTTCCTTGTGTTGACATCTGTCTGTCTTTGTATTCATCAATAGAAATTCAGGTCAGGTGGGGTTAGCATTTTTCAAATAAATTTATCAAAGAAAATGCTAAATCAGCTCTGTATAATCAAGTAACTCTGTGCATATGAGAATCAGTTATTCAATATCCCAATTTAAAAAATAATATTTCTACTGACACCCAGCTAAACTGTAAACTAGCTTATATACAGATAAATGACCATGTCTTCAACTCCCTTTCACATAATACAAAAATCAAGGGGACTTCTTACCTATTTCCTGAGATCACTCTGCCAAAAGCATGGAAGAAGGAACCAAACTGCTATACTACATATGTCTGGTTGTAAATCCCTTGGCCGATTACTTTCAATAGAAGTTTTTCTAGAATAAGGCAATATACGGAAGCACCATCATTTTGACCTTTAGCTGCAAGACTCTAGTTTGCCATTTCCATTGATATCATCATTTGTAACAAAGCCTACTGACAAGACAGGGTTGGAACCGCAGCCGAATGCAGGTATTTGTACTTGGTTCACTTAGCGCTAGGTGGCTACTGAAGAGTGCTGGGGAGAAATAAATGTGGAGAAGGAACATATGCAGTAGCTGCCGCTAGAGACAGCTGCTTGGAAGTGGACACAGGGTAGGAGTGTGTTTGTCATTATCTGCACCAAAGAAATCACATTATTATTTCCAAAGGATACTCTGGTCAGACATTTCATTTGAAAACTGTCATTTTACAAATGTTTAATTACTTATCAAATGCAAAGGATGACTGCAAATTTGTAATCTGTCATGTAAGAAGCTATCAACCTCCACCTCCTTGAGTCACTGCAAAGAAAAACATTTTATATAGAAAATTAAAGTGGTTTGATCACTTTGTATGCAAAATGATTTTCCTGTCTTCCCTAAGGCTTAGTTCTCTGATCTCATCTATATCTTGGGGAAGATTTCTAAGTTAAAAGCCCCACAGTGAGACGTGGCTTCTCTTTCTTCCTGCCACATTCATTCCAGAAACTCAGGAATTATTTTAGTTCAAGCTGCAGTGCCAAGAAATCATTTGGAAATTAGGTTCTGATTTTAATTAGGAGAACTCCATGGCACTTCTCTTGAGATTCTTTGAAGACCTAGCTCATTTGGCTTCATGTAAAGTTTGAAGCTAGGATACTTTTTAATAGGGATGGTTGCAGTTTCTAACGATGTTTGTTCATTTTAATTTGACAAATATAACTAAGTAATTTAAGGCCATAGACATAGACTCTGAGTGGCTACAAAAGAAGGAAATAAAACTCCATGATGCTATAACTCTGCACATCTCTTCATCTACAATGCCCCTGACCCTAATTCCCTAACCCAAATTCACTGTCATTCAGCTCAAATCCCCTTTTCTTTTTCATTTATTTATATTTATTTATTTATTTTTGGTACCAGGGATCAAACTTGGGTCCTTGCACTTTGTGAAGCAGGTGGCAGAACCACTGAGCTAAATCCCCAGCCCCCAAATCCCCTTTTCTTCACACAGATTCCCAAGATACCTGTTACCAGAAATAACCATATTCCCAGTTGGATTTGGCATAGCGTTTTCTGCAGAATACTCTCATAATATGCATAATGAATAACCACGTGGTTTGCTTTCTTCCTTTTTCCCCCAGTAGAGTTCAAGTTATTTGAGGACAAGACTTTTACAAATCTTGTATTCTACTACAGACAAATGTTGTGTAGGCACTTGAAAAGAATGCATCATATTAATGAAAGGACAAATTTCTTCACATTATTTACATCCTAGTGGAAGAGTGTAGAGGGAAAGGGAGAGGGACACACCTCAAAATGGAGAAGGATCACTTACCCAAGGGCTGTGTGAATTCAAATAACAGGAAGTTAGTAATTTAATTGGAGGAACCTGGATTAGAGCTCGAGGATAGGATGACAAATTGTCTTGATCTGCAGAGGATTGAGGAGTTTCTCAGGGTGGGGAAAGCTTGGATGATTCCAAGCCAATCTTGAGGTGCTGGTCTTTTCTGTTTGAGGCTGAGTCTCATTTACAGAAGATTTAGAAGCGGCAACCCACTTTCTTATCTCCTTTCTGTCTCTCTTAGACAGAAACTTTCTTCCCTTAAATAAAATTTTTCTACTCTTAACCTCTGTTGTTCCTAGAATTCATCCCTTGATTTTAGAGAACATAAACTCAGGTTTCAGATATCTAGCAGGTTTGGGAGTTACATCTCTTTCCCTTATATCATTTTGGAGATTCGTGTTTCATAGATTCTGGTTTTTGTTTCATAAATTCTGGCCTTTGTTTCAAAAGTGTCTTAATTTTAAGTTATGTGTTTCAAACGTTTGCACATTTCTTGATTTTTTTTAATGCATTGTGTTTTGTTAAAAATACATTTTATTCTTGTTTTGTATGTGTTACATTTGGACTTAGTTGCTTCAAAATACTGTAAAATGGATATCTTATGAAATCATCTAGATAAAGGCAGTATAGGCTTTTATCTGTCCCTTAAATAATCATGAACAAATGGTGGTTACTCTGCCAGCTAGTAACTGCCTTTAGGGCAGCTGCCACTCTTAAAGTAGAGGACAGATTTCTCCAGTTGCCCTCTGGTGAGTCCCCATTCCCACTGTTGTCAATGGTGGGTGGAACATTGACCAGAGAGGCAATTGGGTTCCTTTTAGAGAATGATCTCAGATTGCATGGAACTAGTGTAAACTGAGGTGACAACTGAGGGGTCATGGCCAGGGCTACTCTCTGGCAGATACCCAAAGGTCCCTCAGAAGAAACTAGCTCCTGACAGCCCATCCAGGTAATCAGCAGACAATCTCCACACCTAGTCTCAGAGAGATCTGAAATGATGCTGTCAGAGCCCTTTCTTAAGCCTCAATTAAGAGTTGAGCTACAGGTTTGGATTGCTTTCTCTACTACTAGTAAGACAGACCTCTACATAAATATAAAAAAAAACTTTCATAGATTAAAAATTACCCAAAACTTCTCCCTCACTCCTAGGCATGGTCTTCATCCTTTATGTGTGTAGGGGAGAAAAATACCTTTTCCAACAGGTTATGGACTTTGGAACATTGATTGTGGACTTGTAAAATGCTATGTCATTATTTTTCTGGATGTTTAACCAGTTTGAGTTTTATTTGGATGTTTTCTCTCTGCTAGTGAGTTAAAAACTCCCCTTAAACTTTTCTCCAACTTATTGGGAATTCATTTGAGAATCACTTGTAGTCAGACTGCTCCTCCTTCCAGAAAGTTAGACTAAGACAACTCACAACAACAGTTTTGTCTTACACTAGGGAAAATAGCAATCAGTAACTTGCATTTGTTTTTACATGCTAACTAAAATATGGGACTATTTTGATCAGCCTTTCTCTTCCTTCATATGCACACTTAGGAAGTTGATAAAGGTACCTTTACTATGTATATTGTGGCTGCTAGGAAGATGTATGAGTTTCAAATACTTAATGAACCTTAAAATGAACTTAATTTATGAATACTTAAAATTAACCTGAAAGGAGTAGCTTTGCCTTGCTTTTAATAAAAGTTGCCTAAATGACTGGATAGATAAAAGGAATTTCTCAGAGCTTTCTCTACCCTATGGCCCAGGGCAGAATCTCTGACATATCATCTCTGGAGGTGATCTCTTTTGCAGGAAAAATACCCTAATTTGAATGTTGACCTATTTTCCTCTCTCTCTTTCAAGGAACTAGAAAACAATGGTTTGAATTGCTTGATTTTTTAGCAATACTTTCTTCTCTAAACATGATTGTTACAACTGAAGTCTACATCCATTTTTAGCTAAGTTGTTCAGGTTCCTCAAAGACAATATCCTTTGCAGGAAGGCAAATATGGGACTACTTTTGTTCATGTGTCTTTTTCTTAGTGATCTAAGACAGATTAAATGAGACCTAATAAAGTTTTTAGATGATCCTGATATGTACGCTGAGGTCTTTAAGAGAACTTATTCAAACCTATACACTATATTAGAAAGATGTAATGTTGCTCTGAAATCAAACATTGGTTTTTAATGAGAGCCAAGAAGTATTACAATTAGAGATGAATATTGTCTTAATTTTGGAAGCTCAAAAGACAGGCAGCCAGGGAAATAACTGGTTTTTACTGGAACACAAGCAATTCCTATACAAGACCCCTACTGGCCTGCCAACCAGATAGGAGATTAAAATAGAAGACATTTTCAGGCAGGTATTCTTAAAGTTCTAAGAAACATGAGAACCAAGCCCCTCATTTATCTTAAATTGTCAATTATTTATCAGAAAGTGATGAGGACATCCCTAGATCCTGATTTAATAAAAGGAAATACTACGGTTTTCCCCAAGTCAGCCTTGCAATATGTAGATGGTATAGTGTTATAAGCCCCCTTAGAAGAGCTTTCTAGCCAAGGCACCTGTGTTCTGTTAAATTTGCTAGCAGACAAAGGTAATAATGTTTGCAGATCTAAGGCACAACTTTGCAGCCTTGCAGTAAAATATTTAGGCCTTATTATATCTACAGGAACTCAAAGACTGGGGGAAGAAAAGAATTAAACCAATCTTACCTTTGCACAACCCAAGACTCTAAAACAGCTAAGGAGATTTCTAGAAATTACAGGCTTTTGTTACCTTTAGATAGCAGGATATAGTGAGATTGTGTGACCTATTAGTCTACAGAAAAATTCAAAGACAGCCATATTTTAACCTGGGAACCTGGTTCCCAGACTGCATTCCAGAAGCTCAAAGGAGCACTTCTGAGAGTAAAAGGTAAAATATGGCTTTGGGAGTATTTCTACAAGATCAGGGACCTGCTCAACAGCCTGTAGTGTATTTAAATCATAAGTTAAATATTGTAGATTCAGAGTAATTCATTAAAAGGGTAAGTTCTAAACAATATAGTTAAAACACTTTCATTCTCTTTCAAGAGGCAAAAGGCAGCCATTCAAGTTGTTTGAATATTGGTTTAATTTTCTGCTTAGCAATGCAACTGGAGTCAGGCATAGCCTTTGTCTCAGAGATATATTTTGCTAAGGATTGCAGATTCATTCTGGAAAAAAACCCTGATTTTAATTGTCCTTCTATACTTGAGATAGTTAAGATTTAGCACTTGTGCTGTACTTAAAGGCACTCCTCTGTTCCTTCTCCACTGCCCTGCCTCTGAGAAAAAGACACAGTTCTCAACAGTGTTTGGCTCAAGGCACTTCCCTTCTCTGTGGCTGCTGGATTTCAAGATAAAGCTTCCAGAATGGTGACTTTCCCTTTCCTAGAAACCTTCCAGGGTAAAGGTGATCTTCATGTATGTCTAGGCCATACAGAAAACTGGTCTAGCTTTAATCCTGAAACTTTCAAAAAATAAATATAAAAGTTTTAGTCCAAATTTATCTGTCTTTCAGCCCTCAGACAAAATTAGAGACTGATAAGAATAGTTAATCTGGCTCTGGCCACTTCTAGTCGGCTGTCTAGTTGGCTGTCACTGGCACTGGATGAGATAAAGTCTAAGGGACACCTTAGATTGGGCACCCAACAAGAGGAATAGGCCGCGATACCTTCTTTCCCTTTATTTCTTTTCAAAATAGAAAAAAAAACTGTCATAGGTAGACATTATAGCACAGCAGGTTAGAGCCTTGGCAGGCCTACTTCCCCCACTGTGTGGAATTCATACTTAGCTCCAAAGAGTGTCACCTAGTCTCTTCTACATGTGAACCTGCCCTGAGTGGACCTCCACAGGAAATAGTTAAAATTATCTTTAAGGGTCTGTCTCTAGAGGAAACAATTACATGTGGCTGTCGAACAAGTGGCTATAGAAGGAACTGTGAGAAGCCTGGGTATTCCAGTCAGACAAACTTTCAGGTTAGGCCCGATCTCAAAACTGTTTCTGCTTTCATGGGTATAGAAGATTCTTATTCCTTTTGATTCTTATTACAAGAGATCTCTGTAAATTGATCTACAAAGTTCTGACTAGTCTTTCTTATAATTATGAACCTAAAAATTATAAAAGTTATTTTCATTTAACTTGCCCAAATACATCTGAGAACACTCTGGCTTATAAACAAGTTGTCTTGTGTGTGTATCTATTTTATCTGTTCAATTTTCTACAACACATACAGTTGCTTTGTTTGTGTTTGGCATTTTGGATCTTTTTAAGATGTTTGCCTGTAACTCAAGTTGGCTTATAGATAAATATAATTAAAGACATACTCCTCCCAGGTTGCCAGATGATCCAAATAATGTCAAAACTGGTTTTACAAATACAGTACATGTTGTTGCCTACATATAATAACTCAAGAATCTTTCATTGGTCAAAAATAATACATTAATTGTTATGATCTGGCTTTCATTGGTCACCTAATCATTTGTTGAGATAATTCAAAAAAAGACTCTTGGGCTTAGGACTCTGCTTGACAGGACACTCCTTGGTAAATAAAGGAGCAGCTAACTGGAAAAAAAATTTTATTCCACCCTTTGTTCACAAAGGGGACCACAATAATTTCCATAGCCCTGTGGAAAATACATTGCTAAACATGTTATTGTGATATGTATACATCAGTCTTGGTCAAATGGCTAAGTTTTCTATGGGAAAACAGTAAGGTTTTATTTAAAATGCTCTTGGTACAAAACAAAATTAAAAGACAAAGGGTTTCATGTAATTGATACTCATTGTTATTTCATTGTATATATAGTCATGCCTTATGGGTGTACAAGTCTTCTAGGACATTTATGGTATTGATCTTTTTGACTCAGGTACCTGCCTATCTCTTGCACTCCAGCTACCTGCGATAAGAGATACATGTCAAGCCAGCATGAGATAACCAATCAGATAATATTTTTCTTAAAAACTTCTGTGATATATGTCGTGTCACCATGCTTAGAGATACTCAGTCACCAAACCATCAAAATAATGTCACACACTAAAAAGACGTTAAGTATTATGAACTCCTAAGGTACATTTATAGGCATTTTTAGATAGCATCCTACTAAAGGATAATAAATAAGAGTTTTCTTTATGTCATTTAACATCTTGTGATCAGATGGAGGTATTTGACTGAATAACTATTCCATACTAAGATGAACATGTAAATGTTAAAAAGAAAATATTATCATGATTGTTATGCTAAAATACTATGTATGGCACTTGATCTTAAGTTTCTCTCTATATATAACTTTTCTGTTAACATTCTGCAGGGATTCAACTACTACAACAACCATGAAATAACAGCTCCTCTAATTGTGCTTTATACGTCAAAGTTCTTAATGTCCAGACAAAATTATAATAGTTAAGCTCACTGTTCCCACTGCATTACTAATGTCACTGATCTCTTCTGGGTGTTGAACAACTAAAGTTTGGAGACCAAAACTGAAAAGGTAACTGGGCTATGAGGACAGTCAATATTTTGGCCCTGTCCCCTCAAGGTCTACACAATCCTGAACACAAAATAACCTTTCCTATAGGATCCTACATCTATGGCAATTCACTCAACCTTCTAAGCAGGGAGATTGTGGAGTACCAGAGGACAAATATACCATATGCCAGAGGAGGGTCACCATGAGGGAAAAGTCTCCCATACCTTAACTGAAAGCAACATGGTCAAGCAAGGACATGACCCATCCTGATGGCTGAAACTGACAGAGGAGATGAGAGGCTCTATGTATAGTTCCAAAGTAATGTCTGAGGAAACTTAACTGACCTTGATAGATAGCAAGAGGTTCTTATTGATTGACACAGGTCTCACTTTAACTTGGATTTAAACACCCAAGCAGAAAAGTATAACCAAAACAGTTATAAAATAATGCCATAATAATAAAGCTAGATATAAAAAGGGGCTCCAGTCACTGACCCTTGTGGCATTTTCCAGCTCTACCAGTAGCTGACCATGGTTATGAAGCATTAGAAAAAAACCTATGGGAAAATTGTAAGAGCTCAGGTAGAGTTTTATATTTCTTAGCAAAATTTGTTCTTTAAATTGTCTCTTATCTTACAGCTATAACTAGAGAGACTTATGACAAAGTATCAGACTTAAAGATAGTCTTTATCAATGAAAGAGTCTAAGAACTAATAGGTTACAATCATTCACTCTTTCAATTTCTAAATGTGACTTTCTCCCCAACCTGCCCTTTCATTCTAGTGTGCTCATGTTTAGATTATGCATACTCTAATTTCTTAAAAGTTTTGCTTATTCTTGCCTAGAGGCTGTCAGACTCCAAGCAGTCATACAAATGGAACCAATGACAAATGTGCTAGACTTCTTTTACAGGGACCCACCAGATCAACCTTGTAAACAGCTCATGACTATTAAATTATACAATATGACATCTATGTTGGATTCTGAAGTCCCCTGGACCTTCTCCTTATCTTTTTTGCAGGCTATATTCATAGCAATACTGCTGATTTTATAATTTGGCCTATTTATTCTTAACTGTTTCTTTGGCTTTGTCTCCTCCAGACTTAAAAGCTATGTAGCTACCAAGATGACAATGCCTAGCATCTATCAAAGGCCTTTAGATAGACCCTTTGAAGAGTAACTCTAATTGCTGATCACATCTATGACCCTCTTCAGCTGGACGTAGCCAGAGCTGTCTTCATCCTTTGCCTCCTCTCAGCAGTAAAGGGTACTTCTTCGGGGGGGGCGCATTGCAGATAGGTAAGTTAATTAGATATCTTGTAGGAAGTTAGACAGGGCCTCCCTCAAAAAGAAGCCAACACAACAAAGAGCCAACATGGTGGACAATAAAGACACATTCACTGTGGCCAGAATTGTAAAAGGAGATAAACTACTATACCCTTGTGCTTGCCCTGGAGATAAACAGCAGTGATTGATATTTTTTTTTTTTTTAGTGACATTTTAAATATCACCTGGGTGGGGAGCCAAGGTCTTAACTCAGCCTTTCTAGGAAATATTCCTGATCCCTACCCTTAGTAACAATCCTTATGTGCTTGCTACATGACTTGCTGCCCCAATTGACCCCCATTTAATCAATATTACCTGGGTGACTATACTTGTAAACTTTTTGGATCATCATGGTTTTGTCCCACTTTGTACCCACCTCAATACATGGCTTTGCTGTATAAAACATCTTTGAGAAGTGGGTGAGGGGGACCCACTTTCCAGTTCTCTTTCTCTCTGTCTTAGAAGCTTTCTTTCCCTCACTAAATTTTTCCTACTCTCTAAAAAAAAAAGAGGAAGATTTGGGAGAGTGAACCCAGGAAAAGCTTCCAGCTTGAAGCCAGAGAGGCTGCCACCAGAATATTTGAAGAAAACATGTAGACTAGAATCATTAGCATAAATTATATCTAAGGGTGTTGGCAAACATAGGAATAGAGAGAAAAGAGGAGCTTTGTGGAGACAGTCAGGTATGATGTTTTAACAACGTGTGATGGAAAATTATGGTGAATGTTTTTTAAAATGTATTATGGTAAATGTAATGTATTTAAATGTATTATGGTAAAAAAGACATTGCCATCAATCTTCCTCTGAACACCTCCTCCTATTTTGAACACACTTCTATCGTTTTTGTTACTTTCTAAAGCAGGAAGTTGGGTTTCATGAGCATCTTTAGTCACAATGTCATGGCTGTCTTAAAAGCAGCTTTTCATGACCATTTTCATTTTGGATAAGAGCCAGAAGTTCCGTGGTGCCAGATTCAGTGCATATGGTAATGAGGCTACCATGTAATGTTTTTTACAAGCCTGCATTTTTGTGAGTAGTATATGGCAGCAGCAATCACTGAATTTTTATCACATTGGTAAAGACTCTCATGAAAGAGAACTTCTAGAACTTCTACAGAAAGCAGCAAGAATATTGGGATAAGTGTAGTCATATCAATGGGTTAGTATTTTAAAGGAAATTAACTGCAATGTTTCTTTTACTGTAATACATTTTAATAAGTTAAACATTCACCATATATTTTAATTACTCTCTGTGCATCTGTTGATGAACAAAAGACAGCATGAAAAATAGTGGCAGGAGTGTTGATGAGTTTTCCTGGATTCATCTGTGGCCTCTATTGACACATTTTTTTCAACACAATGATTAATACCAGTTACTATAGTTTCCCTGGAGGGGAAGAGTTGACTCGGGGTCTACCTCCCTTCTTGCAAAGTGGTTTCCCTTCACATGGCTTCAAGTTTTGGATCTCTTTACTGAGATGTGTGTGTGTGTGTGTGTGTGTGTGTGTGTGTGTGTGCGTGTTTTCTCATTGAGTTATTGGTACATTTTAGGTATACAGTACAATTACATTCATCATTGGGATCTTGTACCTTTACATGACAGGTCTTTGTTCTCATTTTTTCCCCTATCCCCCTCCTCCCTTCCCTATTTACAAACACTTTATTTCCATTTTTTCATTTTTTTTTTCTTTTCCCTTATTTCCTAAGATATTTTGATGGGCAATGAAGGGAAACTGATGCAAGCACACTGTGGAAATAAAAAGGCTTGGGTGTATACTGCTTTCAGAACTCCTGAAGAATGCCTTGTACCAGGATGCCCTGATCTCACTGTGGCTCCCCTGATTACCTTCTGATTGGGGAGGGGAGCAAGGCCGGTTGTCCAGGGTGACAGGACTACCCTAGGCAGGGCAGAGAACAGTAAGTACCACTTCTGCACAGTCTCCTTCGAGGACAGCAAAAAAAG
The DNA here is from genome assembly GCF_012274545.1 of Fukomys damarensis. NCBI lineage: Eukaryota > Metazoa > Chordata > Mammalia > Rodentia > Bathyergidae > Fukomys > Fukomys damarensis. The sequence goes on from NW_022900928.1 coordinate 80,473,258, forward strand.
CTGCAGACTAAGGTTTTTGACATTGGTATTTGATTAGACAGCGAAAAATCACTTATTTATTTCCTGAAAAACTCTCTTTGGCTATTAAAAGGTATATTAATTAGTTGTTTACATGTCTACTGAAGACTAAAGATGAAGCGATTGGATTGATTTTTATTTCATAAAGAATTGAGACTCTTGGAAAGATACCCAGCAGAGGGATGACTATGTGAAACAGGAAGAAAAGGCTAAAGGTGTAGGGAAAATGGGAAGGGTAGGGGAAAGGTTATAAGGGAAAAGCAAAAAATTTGACAAAATGAAAAAATGTAAATAAAGTGTTTGTAAATGGGGAGGGGAAGAAGGAGTGAAGCGATGGCATGGACAAGGGGAAAAAAATGAGAACCAAGACCTGTCATGTAGAGGTACAAGACCCCAATAATGAATGTAATTGTACTATATACCTAAAATGTACCAATAAACTCAATAAAAGAAAAAAAAAAGAATGGAGACTCCAGGAAAGTTTCTTAAATTAAATCTAGAGAAAAAGCATTATCCATCTTTTTCCTTGGAACTAAAAAACTCTGGATTTACTAATTTTTTTAGGTGAATTATTTGTATACAGTGGACCCTTGAATTATGAACTCAATTCCTTCCTGAGACCTGATTGTACTCAAGTTGGTCAATTGCCTTAAAAGTCTCTCTCCTATGAATTTAGGTCACACTTTCTTCCAGGCAGATCTCAGTGTCCTTAGAGAGACATTGGTACAGGATTTCTTTATTAACCTCACACATGAAAAGACATTGTAATGTTCCTTCCAGAACTCTTTAAGGGTTAAATCTGTATCTGAGACCATCTGCAAGCCCAAGCAGCTAGCATTCAGGTCACAACTCAGTACTTTGGTCATAGTTAAAACTAAAATTCTGGTTGTAACACAAGTTGTTTGTATGTCAGGATGGTCATTACACAAGAGTTCACTGCACTTAATAATGAACATGCACATTTTAAGTGTGTAATGTAAGTAATATTGGCCAGGCACTGAAATGAAAACAACTTTCAACATATGTCCAGGTAGTATCTGAGACAGTCCAGCTTGTCTTGTATTTTCTCACACTGTCTCTGAATAGCTTACTCAGAAATCCATTTATTCTCAGGATTTCCTGAATGTGCTAATTCAGTCAGACCTCATTCATCTGAGCTGGGGGGTGGGACTTGATAACAGGTCTAGCAAGATAAAATGGGTCAAGGTGGAAGTGAGTGGTCACAGCAGAAGCACAAATTTCAGAAGCCAAAGCAAGTAAAACAAAAAACAAATGAATCCTTGGTGGTATAGCAGCTGAGGAATCAAGATGGTTGGAGCTAAGAAAGTGTTTCTTTCCTAGCCAGAGTAAACAGACATATGCAAAATGCTGGCAGGATCTTGGTGCATGGCTGCATTCCGTTCTCCATGCTCCTAGACTTCGTTGCTCTGTGTACAAGGAATTCCACCTCTAGACAGCCATTAAAGCTCCAGAGTGGCTTCATGCAGTACTCAAGTCACAGCCCCAATTCATTCTAGTCAGCCAATTTGAGGATGGTAAGATGAAATCTGGCAATGCAATGCATTTTAGAAGCTGATTCCTGGACATTTTCCCATTTCCAAGGGCTAATTTAAAATTAGGTGGGGCAGGATGGCTTTCAAAAGGGCTGAACAGAAGAGAAGCCATGTCAAAGTTACTCAGAGAAAATAAATTTAAAACAGAGGAAACTGGAAGAAAGGGGGGGGCATACATCCTGATGCCAAAATCAAACTCATATGAGGCTTGTAGATCAGACAAAACATAGGCACAGGACTTCATAAATGGAGTACCAGCCCATAGGGTTGCTAGTATTGTTACCAATGGTGCATGGCACAGGGTGGGTAAGAAGAATCACCACTCTAGGATATTTCCTCAAAAAACTGTGAACATGTGGCAAACTCAACTCACACAAAACAGTTCCAGTAAATAAGGCCCCTCACCCATTTTGTTGTCCCCAAAACAGAAAATTCTACAACAAATTCTGCTGCTCCCTCTAATGGCTGCCAGTTTTGTTTCTTCTTCCTCTTCTTCTTCTTCTTCTTTCTTCTTCTCCTTCTCCTTCTCCTTCTCCTTTTCCTTCTCCTTCTCCTTCTCCTTCTCCTTCTTCTTCTTCTTCATGGGCATAGCAGCTAAATGAAACCTCTAGCAGCAACAGGGTAAGGGACTGCAGCAGATTAGTCAGTGGAAGTATGCAGCCCCTCCTACCCTGTCACCAGTGGCTAGAGAGAAGGGCACAGACTGAGGAAGAAGGATTCAAGCAGTCTTGGGCCACTCAAAGGGAAACAAGTGGGAAGACACTACTCCCTTACACTTCAATAAGAACCATAAAGGAAGGCAAGAGAGTGGAAAAGAAGAGACTGCATAAAGTCAGAGAGGGGCCAACTGTACAAGGGATAGGAAACAAATGTACTCAGGCTGTCTCTGGCTGAGGGTGCCATAGCAATTGGGAGAGCCACACAGAGACAAACAGGACAAAAAGTCATGGATGGGCTGTCAAGGAACATCCGGAAACCTGCTAGAGGAAGACCCCATATCCCGATCAAGGCCAAGATCAGCCCTGCATGCTGCACTAATCCTACCACAGATTTGGTGACACAGATTTGGGTTCTGATTGAAACACTACCACATAACTGTGGGCAACAGAGGAATTTTAGTGGTTTCTTTGCTCCTTCCTTCGCTCTCTCCTTTCCTTCCTTCCTTCCTTCCTTGCTCCCTTTCTCTGTTTGTTTCATTTTAATTTATCTATCTGGGTTTTTTTTGTTGTTGTTGTTGCTGCTTAGGTTTTTACTCTTATTGCTTATTTGGTTTTGTTTCTCTCATTTCTATATTTCCTCAGCTATATTTCTTGATTTCTTCTGACAGTTTTTTATGTGAGTGAATATTATCTCTAATCTTTCTCATTCATTTCCATATTCTTTTGCTTTTTCCTTCATTTATCCTGTCCTCTTCTCCTGTTTCCCAAAGCTTGAATGATCATACTTTGTCCTTCAGTCTTGCTTCTACTATAGTGCTCTTCATTTACCTCTCTGTTTTGTCTTCTATCCCTCTTAGATATCCTCCTCACAGGGTAAAATCACTCTCCTAAGAGGAAACTCAATGCATAAAAGTTCCTAGTTTATAATGGAATTTGTTATATAACTGCTCCTATGGTTAAAGATACCAAATTAATAGATACCACAGTTAGTCAGTTTCTAGGCTGAGCTTGATGCTATTGTTATTCCTAACTGCACTACTTTAACAATGATGCCATTCCTGTTGTAATCAATTATTCTTTCATGTATAAAAATATAGTGATTGTCTGGGGTGAAAAATCATCACCATAATCCAATACCAAAGGACTGGGTGCTTAGCCAAATAGCAACTACCCATCTCTAATAAATTAGGAAGGTAGAATCTTGGCCCCATCTCTCCTCCTCCTCTTCTTCCTCCTCTGTCTTCTTCTTTTTCTTCTTCCTCTTCTTCTTTGTCTTCTTTTTCTTCTTCTGTACCAGGGATTGAATTCAGGACCTTGCACTTATGAGGTAGACTTGGTTCCAGTGAGCTAAATCCCAGACCAGGAAGGTAGAATCTTGGGCTAAACACAAAGATCAAGAGCCAGCTACACTTAAAAGTCATTGCTGAGTAACAGACACTTCCAAGGGAATCCTTAATACTAGTGATAAAGCTATCTATATAACAAATTTACAAGTATCAAGAAAGAAAACAAATTAAAATAAAAAATAGAAATGACAAGATGCAGAAGCAAAATGCAACCCCAGACCTCCAGTGCACCTATGACAAATCCAGGGGACAACAATATAGAGGAAATTAGAAATCATCCACCTGATTTTTTTGAAATAAAAGCAACATAAATAATAATAATAATCCAGATTCATAAGTCTATAGAGGAAATCAGATCAGAAATAATTTCAGAGGTTAAAAAAAGGATGACAATCAAAATGAAGGGTTTGCTTCATGAATATAGAGTAGACACAGATTTTTTAAAAAGAGGAGCTTAGGATAATGATGGAAAATATGAATGCCTAACATAGGAAAGAAATGGAGTCCAAGCAACAGATTTAAATAGATATCCAGGAGATTAAAAACTCCACTGAAAGTATACACAATACTCTGAATCAAGGTGAGGACAGAATATCAGATCTAGAAGATAGAATTGCAATTAAAAGCCACAAAAAGAAGGATTTCTTAAAAAATAGCAAGTGACCATGAAAAGGAATATACCATCTGCAATATGATGCAAAGAAGAACAACATAAGATTGATTTGAGTTAGTGAGAAAGGAGAGGACAATGAAAACACCATAGAAAACCTGTTCAGAGAAGTAATAGTAGAAAACTTCACAAACATGGAAAAAGAATTTGATATACAAATAAGTGAGGCATGCATAACACCAATTAACTATGGCCAAAATAAATGTACACCCAGGCATATAATAATCAAGACTTCAGAAGCTCAGCACAAGAATATTAAAAGCTGTTAGAGAAAATAAACAAATCATCTATAAAGAAAAGCCCAACAAAATCACAGCAGACTTCTCAACACAAATCCTTAAGGCAAGAAGAATTTGGAATGAAATATTTCAGATCCTGAAAAACAAACAAACAAACAGCTCAATGGGCTGCGGATTTAGCTTAGGAGTACCACCACCTGCCTCTCAAGCACAAGTTCCTGAGTTTGGTCCTCAGTATCAAAAACAAAACAAAACAAAAGAACAACAATAACAAAAAGAAAACAAACTCCAACCCAGACTGAAGAAACTTGCAAAGCTGCCTTTCAAAATCAATGGTGAAGTAAGATATTTCCATGACAAAGAATAACTAAGGAAACTGATGACCACCAAATCAGCTCTACAAAATGCTCTGAAGGATATTTAAAAAGAGATAAAGACTACAGTTCCAAGAACACCAATAGAAAGAAGCCGCCAAGCAAGGTAAGCAGTTAAACAGAGAAGAAAAACACAGAATCAACACCAGGAAAACAGTATGACAAGGATAAACCAAAATATATCAATGTAAAATGGTCTGAATTCACTAATCAAAAGAAAAAAACTGGCAGAATGGAAAAAGAAACAAGTTCGACTGATCTGTTGCATACAGGAAGAATATTTTTTAAAAACTCATAGAGGGAAAGTAAAAGGATGGAAAACAATACTCCATGCAACAGGAAACTATAGAAAAGCAAGGGTAGCTATTCTACTTGCAGACAAAGTAAACTTCAAGCCAAGACTGATCTACACAGACAAAGAAGGTCACTACATACTTGTATGGGGAAAACTGCAAGAGTAAGAGATAACAATCATAAATATATATGCACCAAATACTATTGCAAACAACTATACAAAACAAATTTTAACAGACATGCAAAATTAAATAATCACTAATATAATTATAGTGGGAGACCTCGGTATCCCACTGTCACAAACAGGCAGATCAACTAGACAAAACAATCAAAAAAGGAATATCAGAACCAAACCAAACTTGTGAGCAAATGAATTGGAAAATGTCTATAGAGTGTTCCACATTACAACATCAGAATACGTATTGTTTACAGCTGCACATAGGATGTTCTCCAAAATAGACCGCATACTAGCCCATGCAACATGCTTAAGTAAATGAAAATGAACTGAAATTATCCCATTTTTATTATCAGACCATAGTGCAATGAAATTGGGAGTGAATGGCAAAAGAAACCACATGAACTACATAAACACATGGAAATTAAATAACATCTTTCTGAACAACCAAAGGGTCACAGATAAAATTAAAGAAGAAATCAGACTATTTCTACAATTAAATGATAATACCAATGTAACATATTAGAATTTATGGGATGCAATGAAAGCAGTCCTATCAGGGAAATTTATAGTGATAAACTCACATCAGAAAAACAGAGTGAGCTCAAGTGAACAAACCTAATGTTGAACCTCAAACTTTTAGAAACAGAAGAACAAATCAAGCCCAAAGCTCATATCAGGGAGAAAATTATAAACATCAGAGAAGAAATTAATGTGACTGAAACTAAGAAAACAATACAAAGAATCAATAAATTGAAGAATTGGTTCTTTGAAAGATTAAATAAAGTCAACAAACCCTTAGACAACTTTATCAAAAAAAGGAAAGAAAAAACTCAAATTCATGCAATTATGAATGAAAAGGATGAAATAACAATGGATCCCATAGATCCATAAGATTATTGATACCTACTTCAATAACCTTTATTCCACTAAGATGGAAAATACAGAAGAAATGGAGAGATTCCTAGATACATATGAATTACCAAAGTTCAATCAAGAAGACTTAAAAATTATAAATAGTTAATAAAATTAAAGATATAATTAAAAACCTACCAACAAAGAAAATCCCAGGTCCTGATGGATCCACTGCTGAATTCCACAAGACATTTAGAGATCTAATGCTAGTGCTCCTCAAACTCTGATAAAAACCCTACAGAAAATGGGAATAGATGGTCTTTATCTCAATGTCAGAAAAACCATCTATGACAAAGCAACAACCAATATTACACTAAATGGTCAGAAACTAAAAACTTTCACTCTAAAATAAATGAGACACAGATGCCAACATTCACTATTCTTATTCAATATAGTTCTGGAAACATTAGCTAGAGTAATTAGAGAAGAGAAAGAAATAAAAGGAATAAAGATAGGAAAGGAAGACATTAAGCAATCATTATTTGCAGATGACATGATACTCTATATAGAAGACCCCCAAAACTCCACCAGAAGACTTCTTGATTTAATAACCAACTTCACTCATGTAGGTTGATACAAAGTGAATACTCAAAATTTAATTACAGGTGGAGATAGCCTGCAGACCCTGTACAGCCCTCCTACCTTAGTAAGAAGCACAACTGAATAGAGCTAGCTTGCAGTCTCCACCCCAGCACCCCAGTCTCAGCAGCAGACTGGTAAGAGGTGGAACCATGTGTGCACCTACAGCTCCCCACCCCAACCCATGCACCTCTGGACTCCTGGCTGTTCTAGTACCTAGATTCACACCACAGTGGCAAAGGGGGTCAAAAGGCCACTGTCCTGAGCTCCAGCCTCAATTTTGACTTAATTCACACAGTTAAAGCTGACAGATTAATAACTACCACAAATTGTCATTTTATAAACTGTGCTTGATGCTTTTGTGTTGCTGATTTATCACTTTGGCTAAAAAGGTGTGGTGGATTTAATCAGTTGTCCTTCCTAGTATAATGCAAAAGAGATTGTGCCAGAGTCATTAGAAACTCAAAACCTAAAAACAAACTATAACAGGAACATTGAAGTATGAACCCAGGTATCAAACCAAGAACAGTACCAACAACAAAAATAGAAATGAGAAGACATTCAAGCAAGGCACAAGCACAAACACAGGCTTCCAGCCCACCAAAGGTAAATTCTGGGGAAAATGAGGGGGAAAAATCTGATAATCAACCACTTGGACACCCTGAACTTATATCACAAGAAGTAACAAAACAGATGAATGAATGCTCTAGAAAAATTCAAAACAGAAATAATTTCCCAGATAACTACAGAGATGGTGGGCACAATGAATGATATGATTAGAGACTCTAGAACAGAAAAAGAAAAAAAAATACATAAGCTCAGGACCATGATAGAATCCATGAATGCCCAGCATAAGAAAGAAATGGAAACCATGAATGCCCAATAAAGGAAAGAAATAGAAACCATAAAACAGATTCAAAGAGATATTCAGAAGATTAAAAACTATTGAAAGTATGTGTAACAGAATAAGCCAATCTGAAGAAAGGATATCAGGTATACAGATAGGATGGAGATCAGTGACCATGAAAAGAAAGATCTCTTAAAAATAGTAAGGGAACATGAGAAACCAATCCAAAAGCTCCTAGATGATGCAAAGAAGAATAATATGAGACAGATAGACATCCATGAAAAAGCAGGAGAAATACAAATGACATAAAAAAGACAGAACAAATGACAGAAAACTTCCCAAACAGAGCAAAATAATTTGACATACAAATAAGAGAGGCATATAGGATTCCAACTAGCCATGATGAAAAAAAAAATGACATATAGACATGTAATAATCAAGATCCCCAGAAACCCAACAGAAGAATAAAATACTACAAGCAATTAGAGAAAAGAAACAAATCACATGCAAAGGAAAGCCCATCAGAATCACAGCAGACTTTTCAATACAAACTCTCAAATCAAGGAGAGCCTGGAGTGAGGTATTTCAAGCCACAAAAGAAAACAACCTCCAACCTACACTGATGTATCCTGCAAAACTATCTTGCAAAATTGATGGGAAAATAAGATACTTCCATGACAAAGAACACCTGAGAAACTTCATGAATACCAAACCAGCACTCCAAATAATTCTAAACAATATCCTAGAAAAAGACAATAAAGATCACAACTTCTTGTGGCCCAACAGAGCAAATCTATTAGGCAGAATAAGAAATTAAAGGGAGAGGGGGGAGGATTAAAAAGAGCCAATGACAGGATAATAACACAAATATTATAAGTAAATACATATTACTTATAACCACAAATGCTAATGGCCTCAATTCACCAATCAAAAGAAATAGACTGGTAGGATAGATTAAGAAGTAAAAATCTAACAATATGCTGTATACAATGCACCTAGTGCCAAAAGAAACTCATAGACTGAAAATAAAAGGATAGAAACTATTTCTCTGTGTGAAAAGAGCCTGGAAAAACGTGGGGGTAGCTATCTTATTTGTAGACAAAGTAAATTCCAAACCAAAACAAATTAAGAGAGACAAAGAAGGTCACTATATCCTTGTAAAGGGAACAATCCAAGAGAAAGAGATGATAACCATGAATATATATGCACCAAATACTAATGCCTCCAACTATACAAAGCAAATATTAAGGGACACGAAAAGCCAAATAAGCACTAATACAATTGTAGTGGGGGACCTAAATACCCTGCTGTCATAACTAGACAGGCCATCTCGACAAATAATCAACAACAAAATACTAGAACTGAACCAAGCTTTTGAACAAATGGGATTAACAAACATCTGCAGAGTGTACCACCCCACAAAATAAGAATATACATTCTTTTGGCTGCACAAGGGTAATTCTCCAAAATAGACCACATATTAGCTCATAGACCATGTTTAAATAAATGCAAAGAAGGTGAATTTCTTCCATGTATATAATCAGACCATAGTGCAGTTAAATTGGAGATCAATAGCAAAAGAAACCCCAAGAACTTCACAAACATATGGAAATTGAATAACACTCTCCTGAACAACCAATGGGTTGAGAAGAAATTAAATAAGAAATAATACCATTTTTACAAATAAATGACAACACCAATACAACATACAGGAGTCTATGAGACACAATGAAAGCAGTTCTAAGAGGGAAATGTATAGCAGTGAATGCCCACACTAGGAAAACAGAGGGAGATCAAATAAACAACCTAACAATGCATCTTAGGCTTCTAGAAAAAGCACAGCAATTCAAACCCAAACTTCGTACAATGGAGGGAATTATAATGATCAGAACAGAAATCACTGCAATGGAGACTAAGACAATGGTACAAAAATCAACAAACCAAAGGGTTGATTTTTAAAAATATAAATAAAATAGATAAACCCTTAGCCAACCTGATAAAAAAAAAGGGAAAGAAAAGGCTCTTATCTATGAAATTAAGAATGAAAAAGGTAAAGTCATAACAGATCCAGCAGAAATCCAGAGGATCACTAGTACCTACTTTGAGAACCTGTACTCTAATAAAATGGAAAAAACAAGATATGGACAGATTTGTAGATAAATATAAATTACCAAAATTGAATGAAGATCAAAAAAAAATTCTAAACAAACAACTACAATCAGTGAAATTGAAAACATAATTAAAAAATTACCAACAAAGAAAAGCCCAGGTCCCGATGGCTTCACAGCTGAATTCTACAAAATATTTAGAGAGGAACAATTTCTACTAATCTTTAAATTTTTCAATGAAATTGAAAGGGAAGCAATACTTTCAAATTCATTTCTGGAAGGAAGTGTTACTTTGTTTCCAAAACCAGGGAAAGACCCAATCAGAAAAGAATTACAGGCCAATCTCCCTAAAGAAATTAGATGCAAAAATCCTCAAAAAGATACTGGCAAACAGAACACAGAGGGTCATCAAGAAGATCATACAACCTGACCAAGTCAGATTTATCCAAGGGATGCAAGGATGGTTCAACATACATAAATCAATAAATGCAATGCACTATATTAACAGAGTCAAGGAAAAAACCCATATGATCATCTCAATGCATGCAGAAAAGGCATTTGACAAAATTCAACTCCCATTCATGACAAAAAAACCTGCAGAAAATTGGAATAAATGGTCTTATCTCAAGCTGATAAAGGCTATTTATGAGAAGCCAACAGTCAACATCATACTAAATGGTAAAAAACTGATAATCTTCATAGTAAAATCAGGAACAAGACAAGGATGTCCACTATCACCCACTCTGTTCAATACAATTTTGGAAATATGAACCACAGCAATTAGACTATAGAAAGTAATAAAGTCAGGAAAGCAAAAAGTTAAACTGTCATTACTTGCTGACAATATGATGCTCTAAATAGAAGACCAAAAAAATTCCACCAAAAGACTTCTAGACCTAACTGACAGATTCAGTAAAGCAGTTGGATACAAGGGAAACATTCAAAAATCAATAGCCTTCTTGTACACAAATAACAGACTCCCTGAGAATGAAATTAGAAAAACAATCCCTTTCACAATAGCATCCAAAAAATGAAATATCTAGGAATTAATATAACAAAGGAAGCAATAGGCCTCTACATCAAGAACTACAACACTCTGAAAAAAAGAGATCGAAGAGGATATAAGAAAATGGAAAGACATCCTTTTTCCTGGGTAGGAAGAACCAATATATGCTCACCCATGTTTATAGTGCACAGTTTGTAATAGTTAAAACTTGGAAACAGACCAACTGCCCATCAGTTGGAGACTGGATATAGAAGATGTAGCTTTTTTATAAAATGGAGTACTACTCAGCCATTAAGAATGAGAAACTATAGATAATTATAGCTAAACTGATGCACAATGAGGACAAACTCTTAAGTAAAATTCATAGGACACGCATGTAAATACCATATAGTTTCTCTGGTGTTACAAACTAAAATTGTAAATAAGGATCAAAATGAGTAATTGACATTGTGTAATAGGAAGAAAACGTCTAAAGGAGTAGGGGAAGTGGGAGTGGTAGGGAAAAGGTAAGAAGGAAAAATAAAAAATATAAGGAAAACAATGGAAAGAAAGTCTTTGTAAATGGGGAAGGGTGGAGGGAGTGAAGGGAGGCTAAAGGAATGGAGAAAAATTCAGAACCAAAATATGTCATGTAAAGGTACAAGATCCCAAAGATGAGTGTAACTATGTTGTATACCTAAAATGTACCTATAAAAATATATTTAAAAAGTTATTTGCAGTCCTGTACACTCATAATAAGCTTACTGAGAGAGAAATTAGGAAGATCATGCCTTTCACAATAGCTTCAAAAAAAAAACAGAAAAACTTAGGAATTAATCTAACAAAGGAAGTAAAAGATCTTTACATCAAAACTACAGTACTCTGAAAAAGGATACCAAAGAGGATATTAGAAAATGGAAAGACATCCCTTGCTCAGGGGTAGAAGAACCAACATGGTAAAGCACTAAATCTGCTGGAAGAACAGGTAGAACTCTTGCATATATAGGTATAGGCAAAGGCTTTATGGGCAAAACCCAGACTGCATGGGAAACATTACTAGGAAGGAATCAACAACTGGGATCCAATTTTATTAAAAAGCTTTTCCATAGCAAAAGAAATCACCAACTGAGTGAAGAGACAACCAACAGAGTGGGAAAAAATTTTTGCCAGCTGTTCCTCAGACAAAAGACTGATAACTAGAATATATAAAGAACTGAAAAAAATCAACCCCGCACATTTGAAGACCCAGTACAAAAATGGGCATCTGAGATGAATACATGCTTCTTGGATGAAGAAGTTGAAATGGCAAATAAATATATGAAAAAATGTTCAATATCATGGGTCATTCTAGAGATGCAAATTAAAACAATACTGAGCTTCCATCTCACTCCAGAAAGAATTACTGTTATCAAGAATCCAAACAATAACATGCTGAAAGAGCTACAGGGAAAAAGAAACCCTTTCCAGTATTGATGGGAGGGTAGTCCGGTGCAACTCCTGTGGAACTCAGTGTGGAGACTGCTCAAAAAACCGAGGACTAGAGATTCCATTTAACCCAGCTATCCCCCTTCTCATTATCTTCCCAAAAGAATTAAAAGCATCATACCACAGTGATATATGCATGCTCACAGTCATAGGAACATAGTTTGTAATAGCTAAATCTTGAAAAAACAAATGCCCTTCAACTGATGAAGGAATAAAGATGTGAGTTTTTATTATACAATGAAGTAGTACTGTGCCATAAAGAAGGATAAACTTGAGACATTTATAGCTAAATGGATATACCTAGGTACCATACTCAAGTGAAATAAACTATACACACATGTGTAAATATTGCGCTGTTTCTATGCTCTGAGAAACTGAAAGCACAAAAAGGACCAAAATTTATAATGGATATTGTGAAACAGGAAAAAAAAGTTCAAATAGGAAGAGGCACTAGGGAGGGAGGAAGGAGAAAGGAAGAAAGGGAAAAAGAAAAAACAAAAGAAAGAATGGAAACAAAGCTTTTGTAAATAAGGAGGGGAAGAAGGGTTGAAGGGAGGGGAGGGGAATGGGAAAAATAAGAATTAAGATATATCGCATACATGTACAAATTTCATATGATGAATGTGATCATTATGTATATCTAAATTGTACCAATAAACTTAATTTTAAAAATTAGGTGAGGCAGAACAGAGGAAAATAAATCAGAGGAAAAGTAATCTCTATTCCTGCTGAGGGAAAAGCTTGAAGGAATTGCTGCTCTACAGAATGCCTTGTTTTGTGCACATCTAGACCTCCTGAGGAGTTTCTGAAAACCTGACCAATGGCTGTTAACTTGGAGAAAAGCAAAGGTATTGTAATCCTGCTCACTAAGAAATAAAAATATCCTGCATTTTCGGTAAGCCTTTGCCAATGTCTATACAGAATACACATTTTTACAAAAGCAGGAGCTCATTTTTTGAGAATTAAAATCATCACATCTTCATTGGGTAAATTCCAGCAAATATCAAAGACAGTTACATTTTCTGAGTTTTGTAAGAAATATATAAATTTAAGATATGCATGCAGAAAAAATACTATCAATGAATTGATTCTATATACCTAAGCATTCATCTATTAAAGAGTTCTCTTGAGTTCCTTCTCTGCTGAACTATAAAGTCCAGCAAGTAGATAATGGAATCCTGGACATTTCTCACATTCTTTGTATATCTCAGTTGAGAGTGCCTGCACATGTTAAAAGATAAAGCAAGAAAAAGACCCTTTATGAGGCTGGAGAAGGAGCAACATGTAATGCCTTCCATTGGATTTGGAGAAGACATAACTTTTAGTTGGGAAAACAAAGAAGTAGTTAATAAGATCACATTATTGAGGCATGCAAAATGGAGGATTCTTGGAAGCCAACTTATGACTGTGGGTGAAATTTCTGGTGGTTTCTTATGTTGTATTTGGTAAAGCTTAGAATGTAGGAACAGGTATTCCCTTGACATCTTTTCCTGTGGGGCAGCACTGTTACTTGTTGAGGTCCTAAGTGCTTATTTATAGACGCAAAATGTATTTCCAAACAAAACTTCCATTCAACATCCAGATAAGCAGTGAACAATGTCAATCCATGTCTACCTTAGAATAAACTTGATAAAGATAGAGGCTGTATTCAAGAACTTTGTCCAGATAGAAAAATGACACTGCAACCCTCTAAAATATTACACCATCCAACTTCCAATTCCTTACTTCTTCAAAGGACTTAGTTCAATCAGCTGACCTGATGGGCTGTGTTTGCTGGGCAAATCCTGTGTTTTTCTACCTGCTTGAATTGCTGACTATTTTTCCTTTCCTAAAATATACGTCTTTTTTTTTTTTTTTTTTTTTTTTTTTGGTATGGGGGAATCAAATTCGGGTCCTTGTGCTTGCAAGGTAGGCAGCAGAACCACTGAGCTAAATCCTCGGGCCTAAAATATACATCTTGATGCCTACTCTTACCAAATTTTCCTGATCAAAAATTCCACTTTCTTGATGAAACCTTGTCTCCTCAAAGTCATACTTTTCTTGAGATAAAAGGATTGAGTGATCCCTAGTAACACCTTTTATTTAAGAACTTTAAACCTACAGTCCTAAGTAATTGGACTTGCTTGAGATCAAATATACAGTTAGCAGTGGTGGTACTTCCCTCTCCTGGCCTGCTTAGTGCTTTCATAATGCACATTTTCATTATACTGCACTGTATCTTCATCCTATTATTTTCTTTATCCCCCTCCCTTGCTGTGTATGACCTGTTACTTTAGGATAGGACGTACTCCAATTGTTGAATCTTGAAAAATACAGAAAAATGTCTTGAACATGTTCATCTATTTGTGTTTGGGGTATGTAGAGGAAAACAAATCTTCTCTCAAATTCATTCTATTTTCAAAGGTAAAAATCTTATCTATGGAATTCATGATATAGTAGACATTTCTCAAATAAAACATTATAGGAAATCTTAAAAGTTAGAAGTTAAATTTTAAAAACTTGGGCATACGGCAATTATTTGGTTATTTTCATAAGCATCTGTTAACAACATTTTCATAAGTCCAATAATATACTGAGGTTTATACTTTTATATTAATGGTTTTAAATCTGATTAATAAGTAGTTCTAAATGTTCACTACTATACTGAGTATCTGACCAATTTTATTGTAGAGGGACTAATTAGCTGGAATATATAACTCATTGAAATGTGACGTATTCAGTACATATATACATTGTGTGTGTGTTTGTGTGTGTGTATTATTCATAGAACACCTACATTCTGTAAAAAATTTTTGAATGGGAAAAGTTTTTGAGCTTCAAGGAGCTTACCTTTCAGTTAATCAATTTATTGTTTTAGATGTGTGTATGGTGTGGGATACAGCAGATAAAATAAAGCAAAAATAATTTTTAAAGATTATAAGGACTATCATTTTTTGTGAAGTATCTAGAAATGTGTAGTATTTCTGGTCTCTGTGTGAATCACTATAGCACAGAAGAAAGAAGCATATATTACTAGGTCCATCCAAACCTGCAGAAGTCCTACCATTTATTAGTGGTTGAGTCTAGGAAGAGTTGCTGCTTTTGAGTCTTGTTCATCTGGAAAATAGATTTAATAATGTTTTTTTCCTCAAATAATTAATGAACGGATTGAGTAAAATAATACCTGCAAAATATTAAGGAAAGTTCCTAGCAGGAACTCAATAAACATGAACTATTAATAGCTCTAGGAAAAAAAAAAACATAGAAAAAGAACTGTAAGCAAAGTCTATTAACCAGGAGAGCAGGACAGTAAATGTGTGTGTGTGTGTGTGTGTGGGATGCAAATTCCACAATGCAATTGCTACAAAAGCAAATGGATGTGGGAAGATTCAATGTATGTAGATTCCACCAGAAGAAGTGAATCTGTTTACGTCCACCTGGTTCCTCCAACATCTATTTGGCTAGAAATAAAGAGATCATTTCGATACTTTTTCTGATGCATTGATCAATCCAGAGTAATTCTACCTATGCTGTATTGACACATCTTATTACACTTGCCATCTCATTCTCCCTTCCTTTTTGGTGGCATTGCTCATGTTGGCTTTAAAGGTGGATAAGGAACTGCTTTTATTACCAGAAGACCTGGATCAGAAAAAGGTAACTCACCTAATCATTATATAGTTGAAAGTTTTGTACATACACATGGACTAAAATAGTGCACAACATGATAAGAAAATTTATAGCTTGCACTACTGAAACATAGTTCTCTGGTAATATACAGTCACAGAACATTAAATTTCATTGTTATCAGCCATAGTTATCTCTATTATATCTATTAACTGTAGGGGTCTGAACACAGGATTTACAAAATCTTCATTAACACATGAATTACATATAATGTATTACTGTCCTAAACAGGACTGAAGTGATGGCAGCACATGGCAGAGCAGATAACCAATAAACCCAGAAACAGATTGGATTTAAACATAGTTACATTATCACTATAAGTTGACTCTAGATGCAAGAAATTTCAATGAAACCTAATCAAATTGCATAATTTATACTACTACAATATAAAAATGTCTCACAATCTGCCTGCTTCTTGTGTCTTCACCCATGGTATAACATTGTACTTATCAGATCACATGCATGCATTACATGGGCTACCTTTTGTAGCCATTTGGACCCATCATAACTGTATGTACCTATCTGCCTCACTACACTGTCAATAACTTAAAAGTAGAGATTTTTGTTTCATTTGTTCATGTATTTTTAAGCATTTTGCTTCATGGCAGATCAATGTGAAACACTCTAATTGTTTGCTGAGGAATTGACCGTCTTCTGTCCCATATGCATCTGTTCTGTGCAGCTGTTTGCTCACTGACAAAGGATCTCAGTTCACATCCAGTTCCACTGCTCTGTGCTCCTCAGAGAAAACAAATGTGTAAGTCCATTGTCTTCATGCCACTCCTGACTTTAGAGTCTGATACTGCTGTCAGTAATAATACTGTTACTACTGTTACCTAAGTCTTTCTTCAACTATAGTCCAATCAGGTGGGTGGGACAGAAAAAGTGAGGTCTCCCATACTCTATATCTAGATTAGAAACCTCTAGAAAGTAGGAACTTCCCTGAGCAGTACTTCATTGGTAACAGTGGGTGACCTATGTTTCCAGAAGAAGCCTGATTTTAAACATAGGCAAACAATTCACCAGTGTGAATGAATCTAGATGCAAATAAGTTCCCTGTGGCCAGTGCCTGTATATCCTACGTCCTGATGGTGTTGGATTACTTGGAACACAAAAGGCACTTAACAGATACCTCTGGAAATGTGAAGAAATAAAGAACTCAACATTTAAAATCCTTAAGATGCAAGGTAGAGTTTAAATCTACAAGCAAAAGTCCAAGCAAAATCCCAAGCCTATACGCTAGTTTAGGACTAATACACCAAGTTAATGCCTGGCGTAGTGGCACACACCTGTAATCCCAGCACTCAGGAGGCTGAAGCAGGAGGATTGCTATGAGTTTGATACCAGCCTGGGCTACACAGTGAGTTCCAGGTCAGGCTCACTACACAGTGAGACCCTGTCTCAACCGCCCCCCAAATACCAAGATAAGAAAATTCTGCAACAGAGAGCTATGGTAGCAAATACAATGGACAAGATGTACTGAGCAAAGGTAACAACTTAGTCTCTGGAGCAAATTCTCTTCTGAAGGTGAAATTCAAGAGCAAGAACCATTGCCACTAGAAGTCCTGAGAAGCCTTACCAGTGAGACTGATTTGATATGGAATATCAGAGATATTCCTTCAGAGAAAGGCTGATATAAAATTCCAGATATTTCCCTAACTTTGAGAGAATGGGGCATAAAACAGTGAGGTGGACTTGTCTCAATAATGAGGCTAAAGAAGGGCTGATCTGCCAGGACTGTAAAAAAAAAAAAAACAAAAACAAAACTGGAAGCAAGCAAGCATATTGTTGAAGGGACTGTCATGTATATCTTGTAGACTCAGACATAGTCACAGGAGTAATTCAGCTTCAAATTCAGTGGAAAAGATCTGGATCTTTGCCTAAGTTTAATAACTACAGAAATAAGAAATATATCCATAGGTTATATGTGCTTGACCTAGTCATCTGTCTCAGTGCTGAAACACGTGGCTAGCTGACAGTGTGTCATCCATGAAGCCATGACACAAAGGATACAAATGGCCTCACCAAGAAGGCAGCTAGTAAGTAGGACCTTTGAAAATTAGGTCTTTTTCTTATTTATAGCACTGTAAAATTGAATTTTTTAAAAAGTCCTTTTTAGGAGAAGAGAAAAATATTTATGAAGCTTATTAGTGAGCAGACAGCATTTTACCTGATAAACATAAACTACCCACGAGCCTCAGAGTGTTGACTTTACCATCTCCCAGGGGAAAGAGTAGAGTTCTTACACATAAAAATAAATTTTCAGTGCTTTATCACCATGGGTCCTGAAGGGGTTGAATGCAGTGTCAAAAAGATTATTCAGAGATTTTTTCCTCTCCGCTCACAGTTCTGTTACCTTAATTTAGTGTGTCCTCACATTCACTATTTCCTTTTTGAGAAAAGCTGGAATAAATGCAAGGCAGGATGGATCATATGGAAAGCTTATTTTCTTGGACATTTGATTACTGCACCGTGAAGGAGCTCCTTCTGTATGGCAGGATACAATCTAAGGGAGGTAGAGACGCCCTACATGCCCAGGCCCTGACAGTGATGTGGATGGACTATCCAAACAAAGAGCAAAACTACATGAGCTGGGTGGTCGGGTTTTTTTTTTGTTTTGTTTTGTTTTTTTAACCTAAAAGACCATAGTCATGTGGCAAATATCTTCATGGTGCTATGTTTACCTTGAATCACTTGGATAATTGCTTTAACTCTGCTTTTCAATTTCCTAACACAGATCCATTCATTGAAAGGATTGTTTAAATCTGGAATTTAAGGAAATAATTTTCTAAAGCACCATTTATCTGCAGACAATTTAGAACAATTTTATTAAAAAACAATAAAAGCACTCACAGAGACTTTAAAAATATGAATATAGCAAACAGGTAACTGGGTGCACAGTACTCATTTGCATACACAATCAGGTATTTAAGAAAGCATATGCCCAATTGTGCATGTAAAGACTGGTTTCATTTGCACTTTATTGCTGCAAACAATGGACACACTGTACCTGGGGGTCTATTTTCAACATGTAGTGTTATAAATGTACCATTTCAGCTCTGTTTTCCTTCAGTGTGAATACAGCCTCAAACCTGCTTCCTGAGTTCAGCCTCCCCTGCTTCCTGAGTTCAGCACACACTGTGTGCTCCTGTTTGGAGCGATTCTAAATGATGACTTATGATCATAATCGTCTAAAACTTTCTTTGGGCTTCCAAGGGCAGTGGGATAGAGTGAGTTCAAGAAATGTTTTTTTTTTTTTTTAAGTACTGCTTGTTGCAGGCAAAGATTATCTTGTTTGATAAAATCAATTTTGACGAAGGTGTAATCTGAGATCTCCCTTGAAGCTGATTTTATCAAAATAATAGATTAAGTATACCTGACAGCCAGATTGGTCAACAAAAAAATTTTTTTCCTATCAAATTTCTCTGCTAAGCCAGACATATTTTATGATTTTTTTTCTTTGAATGAAACACCATTTAGAAAACAAAAATATTGTGGAAAAGTATATTAGGAAAATAAAGTATTTTCCCCCATATGATGTGCTTTAAAGAGAACTATTCATATAAACCATCAATCATTCCCTGAATCTTACCAGCATTTGACTGAAGTTTTTTGTTTAGCTTTATTTGCTTGTTTTTTTCTCCTCATGATTAAACGACACAACAAAGCGATTGAAAATAAATTAAGTGTCCTTTAGGATTCTCAAATATATAGCATTTTCACTTTGCAGTGACAGAAAGAATGGTTTGTATTTGAAAAATAAGCAAATCCTACAGTTTTAGAATGGGGAATTTGGAATTTCACAGTATTTACAAATGTTTGGAGGAAGGAGAACCTCGACATAATTGCTCATTGCTATTCTCACCCTGGAAATTGATCTAGAACTGCCTTACACTGCCTTAGTCATGGGTAGTGTTTCTAGCTCAGAGTAAAAACACTACATTGGATCTCTAAAGACAAGTGCATGAATAGTGAAGCACTGTAATCTCCAAGAAAACATTCATCTCTGAACACATGCTCTTCAACAGATCACATACAGCAAAAAGAAAGAGTGTCACAGTCTTAATCTGCAGCATGCTTGAATTAAAGTCTTGTGTTCTGGTCCTGGGTTTAGGGGCTCAGTGAATCCCCACTGCCAAGCTGAGTGATAATAGTGAAAAAAAAAGTGATTTCATTCTGTGGGACCTGGCTTGGACAACCTTAGTGATGAGGAAATGGGACTAAATGGTCATCAAGGTCCAGCTGTAACACTGTGTGGATCTGTTCAATGTATGATCCTTTGTAGGAAGCAAGCAATCTTTTAAACTTAGGCTTAGGTATGACAACAGTATTTAAGTTTAAATCTTCTTTTGTTTTATTTTATCTCAGAGAGATAATGAGAACTAAAAAATATATGAAGTTACTAGAGATTCTTTATGCAGTTTAGACTGCAGAATTTTTTCGCATGTACAGGTGTTCTTTGCAGAGCTTTCTATATAATAATGGCTGACACTGCTTACCTGTTCAACAGCTATCCCCACCATCATCAACTCTTTCTCAATGACAGAGATGAGTTTTCTCTAAAAAGGACTAAACACCAGAAAGTCATTTTAAAAATGAGATGGTCTCATAGCTAGCCTTGGGTATGGGCAGGTCATGAAATCTTAATTACCAGGATCTGAGGACAGATATTTGAAGAAGCTTACACTCAATGACAAAAAGATACAGGGAGGAGATTGCCCTTCCCTTTTTTAGTACTGTTAAATATTATCATGTCCACATGTTTTCCTGCAACTAATAAGAAGACAGAAGAACCTAGAACTTGAATCTGTGATCATGGCCCTGACTTCTACCCACTTCCTGACTTATTATGTAAGACAATACATATCTTTATTGTTTGGTTGAAGTTGGAAGGAAACTCTACTGATGTTTCTCTTTACCTGGGAGAAGGGATAACCTTGACTTTGGCAAGCCATATTCTATGCCTTGCTCCCCTCTTTCCCCTACTAACCTTATACCTCCATTCCTGCCAGCCCTTTTCACAAACCCACAGCACAAGTGGAGGGGAGATGTCTTAATCTGAAGAGTGATCATGGAAGGATAAAGCAGGCCAAGTTAACCCCTTCCCTGCTCTTGGGAGCCAACCTTCTGACACTGGTCTGAGCTGTGCAGTGGAAGAAGCCAGCTTCCCTTGGGTACCTAGGGTCTCCCAGCACTTCTTGTGAGCTCTAGAGGTCAATAATGGGACTTTGAAGCTCAGTATTGAAAAATGTCTATTTGCCTGAAAATATAAGACTCATTTTCCACTTTTCACTTATAACAGAAATGAGGTGCTAAGTTTAACTGCTTTCTTCTCCTATATCTCTTACATCATTTTCAACTTCAGCAGTATAAAGAAATATTATTATTATTCCCCTACAGTACCAATATTTGTGTGTTCTGTTACATGTAGCAAAAAACATTTTGATAAATTTGGACAGATTTTCTGAATAGTGGAGGACCACCTTGAGAGTCAGAACAAATTTTATTTCCTTAGGTTTCTCTGTCACCCAAGCTCAAGACCCAAGCCCCAGGTGCTTCAGGTTGCTAGGAAGCTGTCAAGAAGGCCTTCAGTGTCTAACTTTGTCATGCTAGAATTCTTTTCCATATAGTGGAAACATCATTAGTTAGGTTTCCAACAGATGTACAGAAAAGGCGGAACAGTCATGTTCCATTACATTCTCTGGGGGTGGAACTCCTCCCTGCCCATCTAAAGAGTTGGAATGGGTCCAGAGTTGAACAACCACTATGCTGAAGGCAATGACTTGGAGGTGTGGAGACAGTCAGATTTGCATAGTTTGGCTAAGTGACAACTGAGAGGTGGATATGACAGAATTGATATATAAC
>NW_022900928.1:80495282-80498894 GCF_012274545.1 Fukomys damarensis
TATTTCATATACAAGGAGTGATCATTTAGCTTTGCTGAAGGCAGGAAAATAGCAAAAGATAGAAGGAAATAAATACATTTGGGCTAATTATCAAAGAAGCACTAAGAATAAGAGTCCTCTGAGACTATATTATGCTGCAGTGGAGAAAGGATGATATACTGAAAGTATGATAACTGCTGGAGAGAGAGACTTCTATGTCCTAGCTCCATTACGTAAAAGATAGCTGACCTTACAAAAATTACTTTATCTGTTTGAATATCAATTTTCTCATCTTTAACATAGAAATAGTATTACCTGCTCTTCTTATGTCACAGAGTTGTGAAGGTCTAATGAGTTAATGAATGCAAAGAAACCTTTAAAATCATATATTATTACAGAAATGTCAGATAATGCTTTCATGGCAGTTCTGCAAATTTATGATCTCACACTCTTGTCCAACCCAAAAAGTGCTTAGAATAAGGATGTTTGAGGGACCTTAAGGGGCCTAGCAAGACACTGCCTAAATCTTCCCATGTCACAATTATGCTATGATTCTCTGGACTTGAACGGCCTAACTCTGGGATGTTTACGGAAGGGACTTATTCAGGCAGAAACCATTTTAACAGCCCTGCCCAGATCAGCATGACTGCCAAATTTGCATTTCCAGCTATGTATTTTGTCATCAAACTAAAAATCTGGACAAAACGTAAGATTCAGTGGCCTTCTAGACACAGGTCCTTAAATTTTCAGTGAAGTCTGGGATATAAACAGAAAAAAACTTGATTTATTGTGCTCTTAACATATATTCTGTCCCATAGCTTACTGTGCTGCGGTATTTTACAGATATTATGTCACATGCACTTAAATACACTTCTTAGTGTGAATCTACTGAGTTCTTTTTATAATACCCTTAAGTACAGTCTTCTTTTAATAAAGAGTTAAATATAAATATATTTTCCTTGTTAAACTATTTTTTAGGATTTTTGTCTTGATTTGAAAAAATTGTTTCCTAAGACCTATGGATATATACCTGAAAATGTGTGTATACTTATAGTTGCACTCTATATGAGGTTATTTTGTTCTTTTAACATTTACGTATTTAATACATTTCTTAATACAAATGGATCTTTTCTTGAGATAAAATTTACATTCCTGAGATGGTAACTGTATAATCTGATGACCTTTGAAAGGCTTATGCATTTAATATGTCAATTCCCAAAATGAATAACGAGTATTTTGTTGGAAAGTTCTCATAACTTTCTTCCACTAGCAGCACAGTTTTGGTTTCTATGGCCATATAATTGGTCTGTTTTAATATATTATGTATATATATATATATATGACTTTATATATATAATCTCTTCAGTCTAGCTTTTTTCAAGTAACATAACGTTTCTGAAATTTTTCACATTATGTAAAAACATGGATCTTCATTTTTATTTTGGTAGAGCATTATTCCATTGTACGAACTTAAACTCATTTATTCATTGCCCCCAAGATGTATATCTAGCTTGTTTCCAGTTTCCTTTTTTTTATGATGAACCAATCTGTTATACTGTTTCACAAGTATGTGTGGACATATGCTTTTATTTGTCTTATGTAAATAACAAGGCATATAATTGCTGAATAATGGTGGATGCATATATTGAAATTTGTTAAAAATTATCACATAACTTTAAAATGTTTATTTTACACTGTTGTGTATGACAGTTACAATTACTCTACCCACTCACCATTACTTGGTGTTGCCAGTCTTTTTCATTTTGGCTCTACTACTAGGTAAATAATGGTCTATGTTCTTTGCTCACAATTATAAGAACCTACACACACAAACACACACATATGCCTGCTCTTTAATTTATTTGTATTACAGGTTCTCTCATCTTTCCAAATGTTCTTTACAAGTATAGCTTTAATGACTGTGTAGTAATTTACCATTTTCGTATTAATTGGAATAACATACTTTTACTTTCATAAACAATGAGAGGAGCATCTTGATACACTGACATGCGGGTTTTAGATAATGCTCAGTAAAAATTGACAAGTGTTTAATTATCCTTGTAAAGACCTTGGGTACATATTGCAAATTGCTCTCTCAAATAATTTATACTATATATGGTGGTATCCTTCTCAACTACAGCTTTCCCTCTACTAAATGTTCTAATTTTCTCAAATACCAATATAGTAATTGAAAACCGACATCTTAATACACAATTTCTTCATAATAAATGAATTATATTATTTTGCAAACCTACTTGGGTTAATAATTTTTACCTCCTCATTTCTGAAACATATATCCTGGTATCTTGTTTTGTCCATCTAATATTATTAATTATTTTAACCTACTTAGAAAACAATGATATTAGCCCTTTAGTAAACATTGACATTGGGCTGGGGATTTAGCTCAGCAGTTTGTTGGCCTGCCTTGCAAGTGCAAAGACCTGAGTTCAATCCCCGGTACCAAAAAAAAAAAAAAAAAAATTACAGTCAACATTTTCCCCAATTTTATTAACTCTATGACTTTTAAAAAGGAGAACAACCTTCCACATCTTTGACCAAAGATGACAAAGTGTCATAAACTGAAGGATATAATGAACTCAATGCTGCACCTGGGGCCAGCTAGGAAAAAAAAAAATAAAACCAAAAATCATTTTTAGATGTTTTTGACATTTTAAAAGAAGACTTTGCTGGGATTTAGCTCAGTGGTTCTAGCACCTGCCTTGTAAGCACAAGAACCTGAGTTCGATCCCCGGTACCAAAAAAAGAAAGATTTTATTTGGTGTAATAAAGGAGAGTGGTTTATAGCAATATTTTGTTATAATTTCTAAAAACATTCATAGCATTACTCTCTACTTTTATAGGTACATCATTAATGGAGCTAAAAATCACACTGAAAATTATATGCAGGTTAGCTGATAATATTTAAGGTCATGTCTATATTGTCCAAGTGGAAAATGGAGGCAATGATTTAGGTGTGTATAATCCTCATAACTCATTTTGACCAGTTAGTTTGCATAATCAATCTGAGATATAAACTGTAAGCAGTCTGTGATTTTAATACTTAGGATTTGCTTTCACCAGGTCAAGAAGGATATGTCAACATGGAAATGTATATCACGAAGGAGGAGTTTTCTGTACTGACGGACATCTGGAAATGGGCCCAGGATGCCATGGAAGCACCCTGGAGAAGCACCAATATTGGTCAGGATGCAGAAGGCATGAGAAGAAAAGATGAGCGCCCTTTATTGTGGATGCATGGGAAAGAATTTTACCTACTGGTTAGCAAATCCAATCAATTCATTTGGTACGTCAGAGCTATTAGATAATTCACATTGCCTCTGTAATAATTCTTTCAATAGATACATAGATTTTTTGGCCATTATCTATCTTGTATCTCCTGTTCATAAGTTTTTGAAGCAATTTAATGACCATTTCCCTGTAGTCTGCAACCAAAATACTCTCCTAATTGCAATAGACATATAATGGATCTGCTTATTTTTCTCTCTAGATCTATATTTCACTCTCTATTTATAGTCTTTCAGTCTTGGCAGGTGTGATGTTTCATCATGTGAATATATCATAAAAAGGTCGTTTTAAAAAGTTTATATATATATATATATATATATATAAAAT
>NW_022900928.1:80498917-80503757 GCF_012274545.1 Fukomys damarensis
ATATAAAATCTCTTTAAAATGTTGTACATAAGATACATTTGCAGCAAAAGAATAAATGTGAAAAACTACATAATCTAAAACTCAGGCAGCTTGATTAGTGACATTTTTTATATTTCCATCTTATACCAAATTGCACCAAACCAGTTTAAATCCTAGCCCCACTTCTGTTTGTTAGGGCAGTCATTTATTTAGGCCACATCAAGATGCCCTTATTTGATCACTATATCCAACAAGAATACCTAATCATATAGGTAAACTGATTTTTATTTTTTACCAGTTCTTTTGTATATTTTTGTACACTTTATCTGCATTCATGATGACATATTTTAAAAATCAAAATCCAGTCACATTAATCAAATTTTCCTCTCAGCATACAGTCTTTCTGTGGTCTCCAAATGTCTTATCTTTGCTTTTAATTCCTCACTGTATCATACTTTTTTCCTTTTTCTCTGCCTTTATCTCTCCTCTGTGTTCCAGCCTTCTGAGCTTCTCCACGAAGCCTGAACAGTCTCTATTGTTCTGCAGGTGTACACAGCAATGCCTGGTCTCCCTTGCCAGTTGGGCTTGCTCCTAATCAGCCTCCCAGAATCTGTTCAGTTTCAATTCTTCTGTAAGATGTTTCCAGCTGTCCCTAAGGAGCCGTGACAATTTCCTCCTCTAAGCCTCGTTGTGCTCTGTTCGTACATCTATTATGACACCTGAGGTACTTTATCCATTAATGGCTATTTGTTTTATTTATATCAAGTACACTCCTACTACATGTGGCCTGGAGCTGTACTTATAGCACAAGTTCAGTGAATGTTTCTTGAACATTTCAATGGAGGCACACAATTTATCATCCAAATAAAATACAACTTAACAAGTGCATATGTGACCAATATGTATGGAAAAGAACCTCTGGCTCTAGTGGCTATAGGAGGGCATTTCAAAATGACCAGGACTTAGGAGGATCCTAAGACCCAGCACAGTGAAGAACTGTGAAAGATACTGCCCACATGCCACAAGCATGGCAATACTCTGTAAATCCTAGTCCAGTGTCCCTTCGCTGATTACCACCCACATTACTTAAATTGACATGCAAAGGTCAGTGTGTCTGTCTTGAGGGTACAGATAGAACAGAGGTGAGTCAGGTGCAAAACAAACCAACTAAAGTAGGAAGTCCACCAGGCAAGAGTGGCTAGAACTTTGTTAAAGTGTCCAGTTTGAATGTAAAAGAACATATTCTGATCATTGAAAATAATACACCTGAACATTTTTAGAGGAATAAGAAAGAGGGAAGTGTCAAAGTTGACTCACTTGCTCAGGCTTTGATGACTGAGTTGTAGATATGGTTACCAAAAAATATAGAGCATCTAGTTAAATTTGGATGAAAATGTTGAATGGAACATGTTTATTCTAAGAAATGACTTGATGCTAATCTGAAATTCAAACTTAACAATGCGTCCTGGTTTTGCTGTTGTTACTAAACTTGCCAAAGCTAATGGTACCATGTTTAATAATAGAGAACAGAAAAGCAAGAGTAAAATGGGTTGGAAGAGCTAAGAGATTCACATTGGATATGTGACTTAGGGTCACCCATGGGATACTCGTGTGTGTGTGTGTGTGTGTGTGTGTGTGTGTGTGTGTGTGTCAGAAAACTGCTTAGGAGGCCAACAGAGGCTTAGCACTGTGGCATCATGACTAGATCTTGGAAGGTAGGATCCACGTGGAGCAGTGTGTACAGTGAGCTGAAGAGGACTGAGCAGACACTGGAGAGACCATCCATCCACAGTTGTGTGGAGGAAAGGCATCATTAAAAGAGATTGAGGAGGCGGGCAGAAGCTCCCTAACAAGTCAGTGCCTGTAAGGTCAGTGAGACAAGGACAAGAAAATTTTTAGAAAGAATGAGTGGCATACAGCTTCAGAATCTATCAAGACATAAAGTGTACGCTTGAACCTGGTTGCTGAACTCTTTTAGTACAACTGCCTTTATGTAAATTATATGGTTATTATTTTCACTACAAGATGGTTTTATGCATCAATATATTAATCCTTGCAAATAAGTGATGAATAACAGTTAGAATGTAAAATGCATATATTTCTTGAGTACCTGCTATGATCTAGCCAAAATTTAGGTGCAGTTAAGCTAAGAAATGCTTAAGCAGTTTCCAGATTTAAAGGTCTAAACTCCAGACTGAAGAGTCTGGGGAAAAAAAAAAAAACAATCCAACTAGTGGTCCTCCAATAAACATTAGAAATGGCCACTAGCGATCAACAAATATCAACTGCTTAATGTATGTATAAATGCAAAGTTTCCTGTCCCTACTAATGAATGTGACAAATCTTCCAGCGAAAGTGAAAGCTTATTTTTGAATCTTATTTTTAAGAAAAAGAGTAACCATGTAAAAGTGACCTATTCTTACAGTCATTGACTTAATGTATTCCAACAGAGCACAGGTGTCCAGACTGCTCTGTGAATGCTTGCGGGAGTAGCAATCAGGGCTGTGCCTCCGACCTACACATTTTCAGGGTACATCAGATGATATATGATACCAGCCCTTGCAGATTTTCTCGTTAAAGCAGTGTATATAATAAAATAAAAATAACAATGTTATACCTACTGTGTAACCACCTGTCAGGAAATTTATGAACAATTAGAAAATGAAAGTACTTTCCAGGGAACGATTTGTAGAAGCAATAAAATGCTCATTTTTTTCAGAAATATAATAAGACAACAACTTTGCTCTCCCCCCAAAAAAACCAGCTTTTGTAGTAATTAATCAACTCTGTTTTGTTGTTGTTGTTTTTAACATTTCAGTTCTCCAAAATGCATTAGATATGCTCCAATATGGGCAATGAATGAGCCATTTAAAATCTTCAGGAGAAACAAAACTTAGAGCCCAGGCTGTTTCACGTTTCACAGGTAGTCATGCTTCTCAATAAACTTTGGTTTATGCACACTGTCTCTGAAGTTTCACCACTCAGAGACAGATGCTGACCTTTTCATTAGCGACGCAAACATTAAGCCCAAGACACCCGTGCAGAACGTCTGTGCTTTTCTTGTTTTATTTTATTAGCAACTGATTCAAGGCTCCCATCATCTTCAATAGCCAAAACTGATAGTAATAATCATGAAAATTTATAAAGTGCTTAATGTTAGATGAAAAGTACTTCTGCATTATCTCACTAAATGACTTCCAACTTAAGAATTACTTCCAGGTTAGAGGTGATGAAGTTGGGACAGAGATAAAATAAGTTAGCTGGGGTGTACCAGAAGAAATACTAGATAGTACATCCAGGTTTCCAACTCCAAACCCTGACTCCTTCACTGTGGGAAGATACTCACCCACCTTCAATTAGATCAGAACCCTGCATGCATGTCACCGGGGTCCACAAAACAGACACTAGGAGCATAGGGGACTCCAGAATAAAGTGAGCTGCCAGCAGCACTGACTCTCTTGCTAGCACCCTACTATTCCATCCTAGAACCATGGAATGTAAGAAGCACTTTCTAGCTTTCCTGGTCCCTGGGTACTTCCTCTGCTGGGGAATCGCCCTGGATCTGCACTGCCAGGACAGGCTGGGTGAAATTAACAGTGAATGACACTGGCCTTCTGCTACTGTGAACACATCAAGTTTCCAGCAAAGCCATGTTTTCCTTCAGATCAACTGGTTAGTTCTTTTCTCTCTACCATTTCACCCCTTCCTTTCAATCTTTTTTTAAAATTTTTATTTTTCATCTCAAGTTTTTTCTTTTTGTGCATTTTACTTCCTCGGAGGCCTTTTAATAGATTCCCACACTTGTCTCTCCTCTTTTCAAGTTGGGCTTCTTTGTAAGAGGCCCTTTCTTCGGTTGGCTTTGTTGCCTAAGTCCTCTTTTTAGAGTGCCTTTCCCCTCTATTCATTGTTATTTTCTCTGAGACTTTTCTCTTGTCACTCGATAGACTGATCTTCTGGGATGAAACTTTGCCATTGGTCTGTGTCTGCTTAGTGCCTTAATTCTTTTCCCTTCATCATTCTTCTTGGAGCAAAAAGTAAAAATTTTTTAGCAATATATGGGATCCATTGGCAGCTTCTGTTTGGCTTAAATGTTTGTTCTCTATTTGATAATCAGCTATTTTAGTTGTAGCTGTCAGAGCTTAGAGATGGAGGAGACAATGAAGTATCTCTTTTCTAGGAATTGGAAATTGGTCTTTTTCTTATAGAGTCTATGAGATACCCTGGATGGAAACCTTATTCCATGACTTCTAAATTGAACGGTTCAGTGTACAAATCCTAAAGCTGTTGGTTTAGGTGCTCTGGTGCTTACTAATATGTTTCAATTGAAAGCTTGAGACTGCCTTCATAAAATCTCAGGCAGGCATGTGTGTGTGTGTGTGTGTGTGTGTGTGTGTGTGTGTGTGTGTGTCATAGTGAGAAATTAGTTCCCTTTGGAAAAGGACACATATTTTTAAATGTGCATGATGAATGTTCATATGGTTGTTAACTCATACAAACACCATACAAGTCAAGATATAAATGTTCCATCATTCTAGAAGGTACTGTTACGTTATTTCACTTAACATCTCTCAGATAAGATTACCACTGATATGATCCTCTTGAACTTCACATAAATTAATCCACCTAGCAGGTACCCTTTATGTCTTGAATCTCTCACTCAATCTACGATATTCTTCCACGTTGTTTTGTGTTTAATAGTGTATTCCTATTTCATTTCCAGGTAGCTATTCATTGTACATATTATCAGACTCACTTGTTCATTTTGTTATGATGGACATTGAGCCCATTCCTTTTGGGGGGCTGATTCAAATAAAGCTACTATGAACATTTTTTATTCATGCCTTCTGATATATATATATAT
>NW_022900928.1:80503802-80539856 GCF_012274545.1 Fukomys damarensis
TATATTTGTATTAGAAAATGCCTAGAAGTTGAATTTGGAGATATCAAACTGAAGTTGAATTTGGAGATATAAAAAAGGTGTATGTTTAGGTTTCACAGAAATTGTGAAGCAGTTTTTTGACAGCATTGAACCAACTCCCAGCAGTAGTGTTTGAATGTTTCTGTTGACGTGCATTCTCACCAAGACAGTGTTGTCAGTCTTTTTACATTTTAGCCATCTGGTAGGTAAGAGAGGAAGTTAGAATTTAAAAGCTTACTATATTAAATATGCCAGTCTTCCCAAAATGCTGTGTACCACACATATTTTAAAGTGGATCTTCAGATTCTTTTAGCTTTCTTGACTCCTAAACTATGAGCTGTTTGCTCAGCTCCCTCTGCCACCAAGGCCAGTCAGCTCCATGATGAGCCTGTGGCTCCACCATCTAAGCTGACCAGCTAAGCCTAACAACTCTTGAACCTCTGGCAGGTCCAACCTCAGGTGAAATGCAGCCCATTAGGACATGGGATCTGCCTTCCTGAGTGTTGTGGAAGAGGTCACCTATGGGAATCCTGAAATTTGAAGAGTTCACTCTCACAGATACACCTGCACCAAACAAAGGAAGATAGACTGTGATGAGGAAAGCCCTAGGTCAACACACTTGTTCTTCCCCACAATGGGAGGACCCAAGGCACACACTGTCTCGAGGCTTGGCAGAGACTTTCTCCACAGCTGAGCAGAATCACTTGCCAAGTTGCCCCTGCTTTTCTCCCCTGCTCTGTGGCCAGTGCTGCTAATGCTTCACTTTGTATTGTTCCCCATCCCTCCCCTCTTCTGCTCTTCTGTCTTCTGTATCCTGGGATTTCACCCCTAAAATGTAGCATCAACATTTGATTGCTCCTACAAGATCTGTTCTCTAAGAACTCAGAACTAAGAATGCATGGTTAAAACATTTTTCAAGATTCTAAATTAACTTGTTTACTATTACCAATATGTTCAATTTCTAGAGAAGCACAAGTGTGTTAATTGGCTATCCGGACCAAGACCAAGTAACAAAACAAACTTACTTGAGATTTTGAACAACCCTGTTCTAATCTAGGCTTTTATATCTATGAGTTGCAGTTACTACTTTGTGGCTTAAACTCAGACTCAGGCTTATTTCCTGGATATAGCAGATGTGCCAGATATATCCCACTAAGAGGACCTTATTAACAACAACTATCTTATAAAATTGTTTACTCAATGCTCACCATTTGACAATATTGGTTTTTCTCCCCTCTCTATTCAGAGAAAGAATATTCTAAAATGGACATTGCTTTTTCAGTGGTATCATATCATACCATTATCAGTAAAACTGTTTTTAAAGTGACAAAAAAGTGGCATGCTAAAGGGATTTGATGTCGAATGAGTATATAATAAATTAGTGACTTAATTTTGCTGCTTCCCTCAAAGAAGAGTGTCTTCCTCTTGGACTCAGACCATTTACCAATGTTTTCATGCTTTTTCTTCCATTTTCTCTGTGACCTGACTTCAACCATCACTGGTGCTGTCAGCATCTGTCCGCTTGCTCGCAATTTATTCACCAAGTGCCTATTAAACTAGGCCTATGTTAGGTATTAGGAATAGCACACTGAACATAAACATCACAGTCCTTACCCTTATGGAACTTGAGGTCTAATGAGGAGAGATATATTTACAAAACTAAGAAGACAGAGATGATTATAGGACAATTCATCTGAGAAGACAAGGGAACACTATGAGATTGTTCAATGTGAGGTTTTGTCTATTTGGGAAATGGCAAGATGTTGCTGAGGCAGTGATAGGTGAGATGAAGCCCCTAAGATACTGAGAGTCAACAAAGTGAGTGGGGAAGGATGAATATTTAAGGAGGAAATGGCAAAGGCACAGATCCTGAGGTAGGAGGGAGCTGGAGAAAGTCCTGGGAAAATAACGCATTGGCTGGGAGAGTCTAGGATCTGCTGTGGGTGGTGCCTTCACATCAGCCCAGAGAGGCTGTTTGGGTCAGAGCTCCAAGGAGTAAAAGTCATAATGGGATCATCATGATTTTACTAGAAGCAATTACATATGCTCTGTTTATGTGTGTGAGCATGAACACATGCATGCAAGTGTGTGCAACGATCAAATCATGAAGCATTTTTATTGGAGACGATTATGGCTGCAGAGGCATTCGGAGAAGTTCAAGAGGAGATCTGCCCTGGTTCCCAGAGGACTAGGAGGAAAAGGGTGAGAAGCTAGTGCTGAACCGGTGCTGATTTTGGGATGATGGAATAGTTCAGACTGGAGATGAATGCACAATCTCTTCCATGTACTTCAGGACACAGAAATGTGTACTTGAAAATGGTTAAAAATGCCAAATTTGCATTATACATATTTTAGTAAAATGTAAAAAAATTAAAGACAGATGTGGACAAACAAGTTAGTTTTTGCATGAGTGACAGTGGTATCTTATACTAGATTGTTTGATAGTGCGGTGGAGACAAGTGGACAGATTTGAGAAATACATGTGAAGAATAAGTTGTGTTTATTTGGCATGATAGAGGCAGGCTATTCATCAGAACCCTAATCCACTCTTCCTGGGTATATAGCTGACTGTATGCTCCAGCTGGTCAGGAAGTTACAGCCAAAGACATGTGAGTGGGTAGCAAACATACCTTTGATTAGCAGTCTGGTCCATTAAAAAAAAAAATCTAGATTTACCTATCTATCCCCTCTCAAAAAGGAAAAGCATTCCTTTGATTTTCAGTCTCTACCCCACTCTCCAGTCTGCCTATTACTTATCTATGACCAAAGTTGATGCTGTCATGTTTGAAGACCGCAGTGCCTTCACCATCCTGTGTCCTAGATAGACTGAATGGAAACTGTCCCTTTACCCTCTTTCACCTCCCCGACAAATGGAACAGATGAGGTATGCTCAAAATATATGATGAATGTTGATATTTTAAAAACATTATCACAGTAGTGAACATATTACCAGTAATCTCACTTAAAATACTCTCTTTCAACTTTGAATATATTTATCTCATTCTTCTTGCCACATTCTGAAGTACTTCTGGAAGTCATATTTCACAAGTGTCTTTAGCTGTGTTGTTGTACCTTCCTCAACGTCTTGAATCAATTCATAACTTTTATTCTCTATCATTTTAGCTTGGGGAAGAGTCAGAAGCTCGTAGTGCCAGATGCAGGTAATAAGGTGGATGTAGACACAAGGTAATGTTTTTTTACAAGCCTGCCTTTCTACTGACTACACCTCATAAAGATGCTCCCAAAAGAGGATGTCCAGAACTTCTTCAGAAAGTGCCAAGAACAGGGATAAGTGTGTTAAAGCAAGGGGACATATTTTTACATGGTCTATTGGCAATGTGCTGTTCACTGTAATATATTTTAAAATTTAAATATTCTTTGGATGTATCATGTACACTTGCAAAATCTCTATAAATCTCATTAATTATGCCTATAATGTACTGATAAATGTTTTGCTATTAAAAAAAATTCATATGAACAAACAACATAGTTTTATTGCTTTAAGCCACCAACATCTTAATCTTTAAGAAGTTTGAGTTACTTTACTTAAAACTGATGGACTACATAATATCCCTCCAAATTCATGTGTAGAAATCCTAACTCCCTACATTACAGTATCTAGAGATTGGCCTTAGAGGATGTGACTAAGGGCAAATGAGGTCACAGTAGGGGCTTGAGAAGATGATGTGTTTAAGGAGCCCTAATTCGATAGGATCATTACTTTTTAAGAATCTCTCTCTCTCTCTTCAACTCTTTCTTCTTTATGCATAGAGAAAAGCCCATGTGAAGAAGATATGGAAGGAAGGCAATGATGCCAAGCCAGAGGCCGAGGTCTCCTCTGCCTTAATAAGCACTTTGATCATGGACTCCCAACCTCCAGAACCATCATTTGACCCACCTAACCTGTGGTACATAAGGCAGTTCAAGCAGAATGGCACCACTGCCCAAAAGAACAGAGGGAAAGTGGTGTCCAGGCCAAGGTCACATTTTTGGCTAATGGTCCTAGATGGACACGGTGCTCATCACTGGGAGAGAGAACCCTGGGTGTTTGCCAGGTCTGAGTCCAATTCTGGATGTGCTGATTTGAAAGGGCCCCTAAGACACTCCAGAGAAGATGCCAAGCCAGTTTCCTTAGAAAGTAATAGACATGGGCAAGTCACACTACAATATATTTTATTTGGTAATCAGTTTAAAGTTTTCTCTGTTTTATGAATGCATTCCTCCTCAAGAATGAAAATTTCCTTGGACTTTTCTCTACCCTCCCATGCTGTTTCTAATATATGATGACATAATCAACTTACAATGAACAAATAAATAAATAAGTAGGTAATTGAAATGATTTCTTAAGAAGTGGTGACTGGCTATCTAGGAGACACAGACCAACTCATGTTCAGGAAAATGCTAGTCTAGTAGTTTGCCATTATCTTTCTAGAAATCAAGTTTGTTTTAATCAGCTTTAATGAAGAATAAAAATTCCACAATTGCGACTACTCTTTTCTTTGTCAATGCCCCTGATCTCCATTAAAAATAAAAGCCAACATTAGAATTGAGTAGTGTTCAATTTAATGCTGTTAGAGGAACATTATTTCAAGGTCTCAACCACTCTTTGTATTTTAGGTATTCAACTGGATACAATCAGTCTGTTCTCCAAGTGCTCAATATGAAGTGTGAGAAGTAATCTTATACCAGGTAGATGATGGCACTTTATATAATTTTATGTTTAGTGTATGATAAAGCCCTAATGTAGAATGATGATTTCATTGAACGTACTTTCATGTAGTATCACATTAATAAATATGTATTAATATATGATATTATGAAGAGACTGTAATATAAACCTACATGTTATACATAATTATAAACAATAAGTTATGTATTACTTTTGATTTGTAGAGCAATAAATAATGCATTACAAAATGTATACTTCCAGGAATAAAAATCTAGAATTTCAGAGCAGAAATGGATTTCAAAGACAACTTTTCCCATTTTATTATTTTATACAGTATGAGACAGGTGCTAGAGAGTTTGTTCTGTGCCCAGGTTAGCACCTGTAATGAGTACTGGAGTCGATTTTTAGATATTTTCACTAACCACACCACATTCTTCTAACCCCTACAAAGGGAGCTCAACTCTTGCATTTAAAATAGTTCTGGCATCATGGTTCCATCCTGTATTGCTCAGAAGACACAAAACAGAACTGGGACCCAGGATAGGTAGAGGAGGCTGACTGGTAGACTGAAGACTCATTTCAGCAAAGAGATGCATCCAGTTTACTAAGAGAAGCGGAGGCACTTAGGAAGCAAGCTCACTGAAGAGGAAACTCGGGCGGCTTGCCTGAGGAAATGCTATGGAAATTGAGAAGCAGCATCCCAGCCTTTCACCTAATTATGAGAGCAGAATCCCAGCTGGGTCTCTTTGGTCCTTGAAGCTGTCCTTGGGACACCTGGCCCCATCATGCATCACCAGAATTCACACTCTGTGTCTGCTCTGGAAAAGCACTCAATACAGATTTTCTTACCTGGTTGTGGTCTGCGGGGTTGAACCTTGTATCTAAGTCCAAACAGAAACTTTTCCCTACCAAGAATAGAACTTTGCATAATCATCATGTTTGGAGGCCAACTAAATGTAAATACATGCAAATACACAGGCAAAGTTGTCTCGGCCCTCAGGCCTTCCAAGGAGGCCTTTCCTGCTGTAAAAGTTGAACACTGCCTGTCCAGAGGGAGAAGGATTAAAACTGGTAGAAAGAGAGAGAACAGCAGATAATTTCAGAAAATAATAAAGTGGGGAAGGAGAAGTAAGTATGACCCTCATGTAAATAAAATCAAGACTTGGGTTAGAAGCAAAACTCTGCTAAGGTAGAACCACCATTGCTTTTTATCCATGGTAGTTGTGGCCTTGGGAACATTTACTCACCAAAGACAGAAAATCACTACAAGGCAATAGTTTCTGAGGAAAATGGAAGCATGGCCCTGATTGTATTACACCTAGAAATTGTTTTCCCCTTCCTAAAGTCAGATGAGTCTATAAAACCACTCTTGCTGCAGCCACAATAGGCACTTTGTCACTGATGTTTCTGCTAAACCTCAGGAGAACCTGTTTACTCCAGCAAAGTTGCCTTCAGGAGTGTTGCACAGACTTCAGACAGGATATCCATCTATCTGTCATATGGTCTGTCTGTCTGTCCATCCATCCATCTATCCATCCATCTATGGTGTCTCCATCCTAGAGCTTGAGCACTGAAACATGCTGAAAATGCTCAATGATCAGCACATCGTCTCTTACAGAAAACAAGGAGACACATGGGTGGAACTGTAAATACTGGTAGTTGGCTTGGCAGGATGGAGGAAAGGATCAGAAGCCCCCCAAAAAACAAATCAAGAATTATTTTTAAAAAATAGGAAAACAGGAAAACAAATACTGTATGATCTCCCTCATAGGTAAATTTTAAAAAGTTGATCTCAAAGAAGTTGAGAGTAAAATAGTGGCTATAAGAGGCTTGGTAGGGAAACAGAAGCTGGGGAGAGGTGGGCCGATGGCTGGATAGGAGGAACAGTGCTCTACTATCTAGTAGAGTCGTTATAGTTAAGACTAATATGCTGTATATCTCAGAATAGAATAGCTAGAAAAGAGGATTTTGAATGCTTCCAACAAAAAGAGGTCGTAAGTATATGAGGTGATAGATATACTCATTACTTGGATTTTATCATGACACAATGCATGCATATATTGAACCATATAGTACTCTATTGTAAGTACATACAATTACTGTGTGTCAAGTAAAAACAAATAAAAAGAATTTACTCAGATCTTAGTGAGAAGTTAACACCAGCTACATGCTATAGTAATATCTATATAATATATGATTTTTTAGATTATTTTTGCATGCACACATATGCTTAAATCAATTTGCTTCAGTTTACTTCAACTAAATATTTTAATCCCTTTTATCATTATTTATTTATTACTAGTGACACACTGAGCACATTTAATAAGCATTTCTGAGCATCTAATTCATGTTAGCCTTAAACCATATATTAGAGATCCACAATTTGGTCCACACAGAAATAAGGATTTTGTTCCTCTTCGCAGTGGGTGGTGAAGTCACACTGCAACATGGGGGTTACAGCATCATGTGACAGAGTCATTCTCAGGGGTTGGGAACTCGGGAGGCTGAGCTCTAAAGGCCACCTCCAGGTATTGACCAGGAAAGGCCTTGAATTGGAAAGGCAGGAGCTGGACATTATGAAGTTCCCTAAAGGCAGGAAGAAGGTAATGGTTTGTGTTATTCAGCTTTTTGCCAGTAGAAGGAACATCTGAGATCTTCAGCTTATGAAGAACAAAGGGCTATCACTGCTCACTGTCTGGGACATCCAAGGGATGCTGGATGCTGGGGTGGCCCTTTTATTTTGACCCATGGTGAAGCAGCACTGTGTGGCGGAAGCAGGCAGCAGAACAAAAGTACTCCCTGCATAGCTGGGAATGAAAGAGGAAGAGCCTGAGTCCCAGAGTCCCCTCTGAGGACACACCCTCAGTGACATAAACGTTAGACTGGGTCCCTCTCTTAAAGTCTCCACCACCTCACAAGGGCTCTATGCTAGGCATTAAGCCTAATGGACCCTTGGGAGACACTGAAGGTCCAAACTATAGCACTGTTGCCATCACCCTATGTTTCCTGTGACCAGCAGGATAGGATACACTGCATCACATGTGAAGACTAAGGAGAACAATGTCTACCCTACTTGTTTACTGTCTCTTCTGCATCTTCCAATGCAAAGACAAGCTGAGCTATCAATTGAGGGACTGGAAGCATGTACACTCCCAAGGGCACCGCCTTTGCCGACTCATAGTTGGCAAGCATGACCCAGATGGCAGCTGGTGGAGAGGCAGGGCAAGGCCTTGGCTCCAGAGGCACTGAGGCTGCCACGGTCAGAGTGCACCCAGTGATGCTCAAACCCCATCTGGCATCATCAACTCCCAGACAGGTGTGTTCCTTACCAATGAATTAGCCAAAAACAAGGGCCTAGGACACTGAAGCTGAAATGAGGGTAAAACAAAACACCAATGATGCAGGTCAGGAGCTACTTATGTCCAGTTGGTCGACTGTCAGCTCAGCCTCTTGTCCCCAGCAGCAGCTTCTGTCACCTCTCCCAGAGG
This sequence comes from Fukomys damarensis, assembly GCF_012274545.1. Classification (NCBI taxonomy): domain Eukaryota; kingdom Metazoa; phylum Chordata; class Mammalia; order Rodentia; family Bathyergidae; genus Fukomys; species Fukomys damarensis. The sequence continues at coordinate 80,511,978 of NW_022900928.1, forward strand.
CTCCAAAGGTGCAAGACCTCTTGTTTTGGGGCTGTCAGTTCTGAAGTGCTTCCTTCTACTTCCTGATACTTTTTCAAAGTGAGTTCCCTTTGAAAGCTGCCTGGGTGCATACAGATTGCCCCCTGGTCTTTCTAAGAGCTATCCTTGGGCGTCTTTTTAATGGTCTGACTGTAATTATGTTTCCCTGTATGTGCTGTGGCAGTCAGCATGCAGCTTCACAAAACATTTTAAGATGTTGATACCATTCTTCCCTCCCCCACTACATCTTAAACAGTGGAAGATTTTAAGCCTTATTTTTAAGGTGATTGATTTGGTGTGTTTTCCACTTTCTTTCCTGCTGTGGGGACATTTTGCCTCTATGTGTTCCAATTTTTTTAAAGGAACTTTGATTTTTTTGTCCCCTCACTCTCCACCCTGCTGTTGTGGAAGCAAGAACTAGGGAGCTTTATTCCTCAAGTAGCTGTTTTGCCTTCTCTGATTCTGTTAAGAGTTGTTGGTGCTTTGGATTAGCCATGACCAGGGCTCAGGTCTGTCAATTAACACTCATTTAGGATTTCGGTGGGGTGTTTAAGTGGGCCCTGGGGAAGTGTGCAAAGTGGTCAGAGTTTGCTTTCTCCTTTAAATCTGAAAAATAGATGTTTTTTTTTTTGATGTTATAGTTGATAAGAATTTGTTCCAAAGAGATTCCATGTGATATGCACAAGTGGACCCTTATAGATGCATTCATAGGAAAGTCTCTACATTTTTATTTCTTACCATATAGCTCCTTGATACTATGGTGTAGGGAAGGTTCTTAAGGTGGTGAAAGCTTTGATGAGGACCCAGTGAACATTTGTTTCTTGGCTCACAGTCGTCTACTTCCTCTCTTGGTGAGTAGAGTGGATACCCTGCTCCAGTCCAGAAAGGCGACCTCAGAACACCATGCACTGGCTGAACTCTGTCACTTCTTTCCCTTTCCCCAACTATTGTCCATTTTTCTCTACTTCTTTCTTTTTCAGGCTTTTCCTGTATTTGTGGTTCCAGGGCTTTGTTAAGACATCTTCAGCTCTTCCATCTCTCTTCTTTGCCACCTCCTTTGTTGTCTTCCAACCTCAATTCTCCCCACCCGCTCTCTCAAGCTCTGTGTCTGTTTCCCAACCAGGGAAACATTCCACATCAAACACTCCCACTGAACAAGCTCAGGTCCACTTGTGATGGAGAGATGCATGCCAACAACTGTGTGTCCTTTGCTAATAGAATATTAAGGACAAAATTTACATCCTGGATCAAAGAATGGACAGTTAACTTCGTAACTGAAGACCAGGCTGTCCAGCCTGTTTGTTCTCCAGCACTTTGTACTTTGCAGATGATACATGCTGATCTGATGACCTGATCAGCCCATGGTGGCCTTTGAAAAGAATACTTTTAGCCCTATTTAAGATTTCGGGGCTGGGGATTTAGCTCAGTGGTTCGGTGGCCTGCCTTGCAAGTGCAAGGACCCGAGATCAACCCCCAGTACCAAAAAAATAAATAAAAAAGATTATAGAGGATCTCTTCCACCAAACTATAAATTCTTTGAAATCTGTGCTTCACCCCCAAAAAAGTTCTAATAACCAAGAGCCATTATCAATGTGATAATTAATCATTATCTTTACTATAGGACAGAGCTTTTTGTTTTCTGGTCCTGACCTCAATTTAGGCAGCACTGTGAGTGTGGTGTTTCTGCAGGTCTGCTAATTATCATTCACAACTCAAGTGTGTGGAACTCTCCTCTGCTCTCAGCTCACAAAAATCCCATGATGCAACTCTAACATCCGGGGCATGCGTGGCTCATTTGCCGTGGGACTGCAGGTTACTGAGGTGGCTGTTATGTTGTTTTTGAGGTGGAGAAACCCATTTAAACAAAAATTAAGCAGGAATTAGAAAGATTAAAATGGAGGAAAAAAAACAAAATTGGAAGAGAGGCAAAAATATCTATTTCAACAATATCTTCTTCTAAAGCTGTTTATGATAAAAGAGGATTAGGTAGCTTGAATTCCAGCTATATTAAATTAAATCGCAGACCCCTTTTCTTAGTCCCACACAGTCCTGAGAACATCAATCCCTTCATGACAAAATAGCCCTTGGGAAAAGGAATCCTCCTGGCGGTGTGCCATCAAGCTCTTATAAATTGTTAACCGTGGTAATGAACCAATCCAAGAGACATATTAATGATGACATGAAGAGACACATTTATTGTTGATTGTTGAGACGGTGGCAGATTTATTGCCAGCTTGCCAGGAGGGAGGGCTTGGCCCAGCAATGGTACAATTAAAAACAAATTGAATACAGGGACAAAGAATCAATAATCTAACAGTGCAACTTTTAGTTTGCAAAACACAAATATAAATTAATTGACCTGAACACAGTTGCTAACTGGTCATTAATGCCTGCTTGCTGGCCAATCAGAGCACATAATCCATCCCATTCAGCTGATTGCAGCAAGCTTGGTTTGCCCTCTTCCAGACCAGCCTGCTGGTGCTGCCACTGGGGGAACCTTGTTTGGGGTTATTTTCAACACTCTGAAGGGAAGTGACTGTTAGAAATTGTCCCTAGAAGCTCTAGGTAATGGAATCTTTTTACAGGTTTCACAAAGAACTTGTTTATTCAACACGTATAGTTGTGATACTTTTAGTTTACAGCAATCTGTCCCAAGCACAGAAAGGGAAGGGAATACATGGATGAGTATGTTATTTTGGTGGTATGGCCTCCTTTAATCCTGGTGCTTATGCCAGTAAAGTCTTGCTTTGAGATGCTTATTCTTTCATAAGAGCAATTAATATTTTTCTCATTCTTATATAAGACAAGATGTTAATGAAATGTATTAGGATATTTTTCAATTACTGTTATGGATTGGTAAAATTTAAAATAAGTTTATTAAAGTACTAATTATATGGTCAAGCTAATTCAGGATACTGTGCCTATATGAAAAATTCTGAAGCTACTTCTGGCTTGTGCCTTAAAGTAAATGTAAAATCTAGAGGGAAAAGACAGTTAGATCTACCAATAACCAAAATTTGCAAAAAAAACAAAAAAAAAACAAAAAAAAAGTAAAGCAGTATAGATAAATTGAAAACTGGAATTTCAAAAAGAGCCTTCGTTTTTTTAGACTTAGCCGCTGTTTGTGCTCTGCAGTGTGATAGCCACTAGCCATGTGTAGCTCTTTCAAATTAGTTAATTAAAGTTAAATAGAACCAAAAACCCAGTCCCTTATTTGCACTGGCAACATCTCAGCTTCCAAGTCCTTATGCATGGCTAACATCAATCACCCTGCAAACATAGACCATTTCCACCCTGACAGAAAGGTCTACTGGGCAGCTCAGCTTTCTGTAGGATTTGGAAATCCAGAGTGAAGAAGAATATTGAAGACAGATAAATCATGTGGGAAATGGAAAAGTGCAGGATGCAGGAGATGGGCAGCTGGACAAGGATAAATGAAACAGAGATTTGTAAGATGCAAACATGGAGAAATACGAACTAAGTTGAAAGGAGTTAAAAGGTGCTGCATTGTTCAGCACCTAGAAAGATAATCTAAATTTTGCAAATATACTATAAAAAATCATCATTAATAATTAATTGTATATTTCAGAACAGATGGTAGTAAAGATTCTGATGTTACTAAAACACAGAAATAACAAATTTCTGAGGAGATGGGTATGCCAGTTATCCTAATTTAATCACTGCACATTGTTTGTGTATGTGGGAATGTCACAATGTACCCCATAAATATGTACAACTACTATGCTGCAATTAAAATAAAACATCACAACATCTCAAGTGAGGAGAAGTGACATGATCAGATATGTACATCAGTAATACTTAGGGAATGTTGTTAAAATGAATAAGGAGAGAGATCAAGGATCGGGTATTCCTTAGGAGGTAACAATGGAAAGTCAGTGGGGAATGAGATTCTGCTCTAGGACGGCGGTAGTTGTGGGAACAAAGAGGAAGACAGGGACTTCATGGGACATGACCACCGCTTTAACATGGAAGCAGAACAGAGAGGAGAATTGCACCTTCAGGCCAAGCTGTACCTCAGTTTGGTGTTGCCATGAACAGCACCGTGAATGAAAAGACTAAGAGCAGGTTTTGGAGTAAGGAAGATAAGTTCAGCAGGAGGACTTTAGAACTCCCAAGTTTAAGAGCTCAGGCCAAAGTCAGATATAAGAGAAATCTTGTCAAGGATTAAAACTATACCCATATCTTTTATCATGCAGTAAACTAAAATCCAAGTGGATTAAAGATCTAAATATTAAAACAGAAACATTAAACTTGCTAGAAGATAAGTTAGATAGAACTCTTAAAGATCGGCTTAGGAAAAGACTTTATGAGCTAATCCTCAGTAGCATGGGAACTAGCACAAGAATCAACAATTGGGATCTCTTCTTTTTAAGAAGCTCCTGCACTCCCAGAGAAACCACAAGCAGAGCAAAGAGACAACCTACAATGTGGAAAAAAAAATTTACCAGCTGTTCCTCAGACAAAGATCTACTATCTAGAACATATAAAGATCTCAAAAATATAAAGACCACCCCCAAATATAAAGACCCAATTCAAAAATGAGCATCTGAAATGAACAGACATTTCTCTTCAAACAAGTAAAATCAGTAAAGAAACATATGAAAAAATGTTCAACATCACTGGTCATTTGAGAGATGAGGATGAAAACAACACTGAGATTCCACCTCACCCAAGAAAGAATGGCTGCTGTCAAGAAATCAACCAATAACAAACATTGGTGGGGTATGGGGAGATAGGAACCTTTCTTCATTGTTGGTGGGAATGCAGACTGGTGCAACCACTGTGAAAATCAATATGGAGATACCTCCAACAAATAGGATTAGAAGTCCCATTTGATCCAGGTATTCCTCTGCTGGGTATCTTCCCAAAAGAATTAAAAGAATCATACCACAGTGATGTATGCTCACCCATGTTTATAGTGGCACAATTTGTAATAGCTAAAACTTGGAAACAGCCCAACTGCCCATCAATTGGAGACTGGATAAAGATGATATAATTTTTTATAAAATGGAGTACTACTCAGCCACAAAGAATGAAAAACTAGTCATTTATAGATAAGTGGATGCACATTGAGGCCATACTCTTAAATGAAATTAATGAGACACACATATTTAAATACCAAATAGTTTCTCTGATGTGCAAAAGTAAAAGTATAAATAAGGATTAAAATGTATAATTGATATTGTGTAATAGGAAGAAAAGTCTGAAAGTGTACAAGAAGTAGGAGGGGTAGCAGAAAGGTAAAAAGGGAAAGGAAAAAATATGTTTAAAGGAAAAACATGGAAACAATGTCTTTGTAAATAGGGAAGGGTGGAGGGGCTGAGCAGAGGGCTGAGGAATGGGGAAAAAAAAGCTGATAAGTCATCCATAGGTACAAGATCTCAATGATGAATGTAACTGTATTGTTTATGTAACATGTACCAATAATAAAGGTTTAAAAAGAGATTAGGGTAAAAAATTGAGAACTGGGAATGCAGATCGAGAGCTCATATTAACTCTAAGAAGGAAGTTATAATTACTACAATAACAAAATAGAGGAAGGAGAGAAAATGGATTCTCTGGTTGCAGATCTTGCTTGCAGAGGTGTTAGATGAGGAGAGAACTAGCACATCCATCGAACCTGCCTGTGGGGAAGGTGCAAGATCAGGACAAATACGAGTGCAGAAGCTGAGGAGCACCTTTCATTGCAGAGAGCTGAGCCCAAGTCCCACCCCACACTTCCCAGCTGGTGCTTCCAAGAACTTCCTAGGCCTTTCTAAACCCCAGTTTCTTCATTCAAAAATTTAAGAAAGTCAATCCTACCTCCTGAGCTTCACTTGAAAATAGGTTTGGGTCATGTCTTTAAAGTGACTGCCATAGAGGTTACTTGGTGAATGACAGCCAGAGTTTGTAATTACTAAGAAATCCTTGAATGTTTTTCTTGTTATAATTTTACACATATTTCATTTTTACTGCTCTTCATTTTTTTTTAACCCCTAGAGAATAATTGTCAGTGAAAAATGTAATAAAGCCTTTTTGCTCTATGGGAAAATCCAAAATCGGAACATGTACAATAGATAGTTATTGTGGTCAAGACACTATATTTGATTTTAAAATTTATTAAATAAGAGTTCAAAACAGGGTAAGAGAATGTAAGTTGGATTCTTCAAATATGTGTATATTTACTACCTGTATGAAAATATTAATACTCTGAATTAGTATTAAATATTATTACTCTTCAGTATTTCTGATGCAAAACTATAGTTAACTAAATATATAGACTGTGGGGTGTAAGGTCTGGTGATATACTGCATATGGAATAATACGACTCTAGGAGGATCATGGCGAACTTCGGTCTGTGAGAGAATTTATGGACATTTACTAATTTACCTTCCCTCTGAGATATGCTTGCTCTGTACTCCCAGCAGCAGGAATGCATTAGCAAGCATCTTTGTTATTTACTGGAGCTATTGGCAGACTGACTTCTTAGGGAGGAAGCTGAGATCACCATGTAAATTGAGCAGAACATAACAGGCATTTCATTTTCTTCTCCATCTCTACATCAGTGATGATTTGGAGAACAGGCTTTATTATGACTATTCTGTTTATTTAATTCTATTGCAAATAAGGCAGATGACAAGCTGAGGCCCTGCCACCTCTCCTCCTGTTCCTTGTTTCTGTGTATATCACCAAAGCAGGTGCCAAGACTGGCAGCACCTTCTCAGATCAGGTGCAAGACTCACCCACTTTCCAGTTCAGGACTCTCACATAGAATGGTTGCCCCTTGGCAGACAGCCCCAGGACATCTTGAGCCCCGACAAGGAATTCAAGTACTGGCAAATTTTGTTTTGGTCTCAATCACCTCGGAAAATAACAATTCCTTCACTTTTTACAGTTACTAAACTCTGAACTATTATAAGAGAATTGAGTTTGTCTCTGCCTCTCTTTTAGCCGGAGGCTGAACCTATGTACTGAGTAGAGGGTGGGATGGAATTGCAGAGTATACAGAAGAAAAAGTCATAAAACCTGTGAAAACTGTATGTGGGAGTGTGTGAATGCTTGTAAGGGTTTGTGCAAATGTGTGCAAATGAATGTGTGTATGTGTTATAGTCTTTACTCCTAAACAGAGCAGAACAAAGTACCCTATTTCGCCTCATGATAATGGGAGAAGGGGCCTCTTAAAAGGAGAAAGCATGTTTTTTTTATATAAATATGCTTTGGACCTTGTTGTCTTCAACTGTGCACTTGATATAGAAGGTCTCACAATCTAGGAGATTCGATGGTGGGGAGCATCAGTTTTGTTCTAGTTACACTACAAGTTGAGTAGCACAATCTGAGAACATGGATAGAGGACTTCCTGGGAAGTTCATATGAGGACCTCCTTCTACCCCTGAGTTAGAAAGGAGGCATGAGGCCCAGTGGGAGCTGCAGGGGGAGATTTTCCTCATGAGTGAAGATTCTCAAAATACATTCCTTTACAGAGGTTATTCTGAAGGCAATGGAATCTTTGATTCTTTCTATGTTATAGTTACTTCCTCAGTTAACATAACCCTTCAGTAAAGAATGGATGGATAACACTGGGGATTTAGCTCAGTGATGTTGCCACCTGCTGCTCAAGTGCAAGGTCCTGAGTTCAATCCCTTGTACAAAAAAAAAAAAAAAAAAAAAAAAAAGAATCGATGGATGAGTAGATAAATAGGTAGGGGACATAGTTAAACACACATCACACGCACATATGGACTTTTATATGGACTATGGAGACTACAAATGTCAGAGAGCAACTGGCATAATCCTCAGAATTACTACTAACTAGTAATGTTAACAAGAGGGTCTCAAATCCTAAGGACAAAGGAACATATAAGATATTACGAACAACGTTTCCCATCGATATAGGGATGATATAAGGATCTCCAAATATTATAAGGGAAATATTATAACTCCCAACCTGTTATATGTCTGATATGATGACTCTGTATTATCTAAAATCAAAGAATGATTCTAGGAATAATACATGAAAGAAAGATAGCTTCTCTCTAAGAGAGAAAGAAAGGGACCCAGAAAGTGGGTCACCTGCCTATTCCACTTCCAAGTTTCATAGAACAAAAGCATGAGATGGGTACAAAATCATGGGGTGGGCATAAGGTGGAATAAAACTGTGGTCCACAATTAAGGAGGGGGGCTGGGGATTTAGCACAGTGGCACCATGCCTGACTTGCAAGTTTAAGGTCTTGAGTTCAATCTTCAGTACCCCCCCACACACATACAGAAAAAAAAAAAACATTAAGGAAGATATGGATCAACCACCTAGAGATTAATGCCCATTTAGAATATCAATCTTAATTGTTTATCCATCGGTAAGTAGGGCTAGCCATTTCATCTTTGTCATGAGCCTTGGCCTTCAAGGAACACACCTCCTCCTGCAGTTGCAATGTGTTCTCATTCTCTGTGCCGATTTCTTCAAGGGCCTAGCCCCGAATATTGCCTAGAATATTTCTACCCATCTTAGCTATATATAATACCATTGGTGGGTAAAGGTATACAAGACAGCATGCAGAGAATCCTGCTTACACAAAAATTCAGCCAGAGAATTTACATTTAAAAGTCATTATAAGACAGAATAAGTAGAAAGAATTCCCATACCAACACTGAAAACTTCTTTTTCAAAACCCTGGAAACGGAGCCCAAAGAAACATAGCGAAAATGGCCATACTACCAAAACTGCCATACAGATTCAATGCAATGCCAATTGAAATTCCAAAACTATACTTCACAGAACTAGAAAAAAGAATCCAAAAATTCATTTGGAAGCAGAAGAGACCTAGAATAGCAAAAGCCATCCTAGACAATAGACACATGACAGCAGGTATAACAATTCCCAATTTAAAATTATACTGCAAAGCCACTGTGATAAAAACAGTGTGGTACTGGCAAAGAAACAGGCCTGAGGATCAGTGGAACAGATTGGAAGACACAAAAACAAATCCATATGTACTCAGCTACCTCATCTTTGACAAAGGAGCTGACCATCCTCAGTGGAGAAAAGACAGCCTCTTTAATAAATGGTGTTGGAAAAACTGGATCTCAACCTGCAAAAGATTAAAACTGGACCCCTATATTTCACCATGCACTAAATTAAAATCCAAGTGGATTAAAGATGTAAATATTAAAGCAAAAACACTAAACTTGCTGGAAGGTAAGATAGGCAGAACTCTGGAAGACATTGGCATAGGAAAAGACTTTATGAACAAATCCTCAGTAGCATGGGAACTAGCAGAAAGAATCAACAACTGGGATCTCATCTTATTAAAAAGCTTCTGTACTGCAAAAGAAACCAATAGCAGAACTAAGAGACAACCTACAATGTGGGAAAAACTTTTTACCAGCTGCTCCTCAGACAAAGGACTATTATCTAGAATATATAAAGAACTCAAAACAATCAGCCCCACCAAATATAAAGACCCAATTCAAAAATGGGCATCTGAAATGAACAGACATTTCTCAGACAAAGAAGTAAAAGCAGCAAGTAAATATACGAAAAAAATGCTCCACATCACTGACCATTCGAGAGATGCAGATGAAAACAACACTGAGATTTCACCTCACCCTACAAAGAATGGCTGCTGTCAAGAAATCACACAATAACAAATGTTAGTGGGGTTGTGAGGAGAAAGGAACCCTTCTCCATTGCTGGTGGGACTGCAGACTGGTGCAACCACTGTGGAAATCCATATGGAGATACCTCAAAGAGCTGGGACTAGAGGTTCCATTTGACCCAGCCATCCCTCTGCTGGGTATCTTTCCAAAAGAACTAAAAGAATCATATCACACTGATGTATACGAACCCATGTTTATAGCAGCACAGTTTGTAATAGCTAAAACTGGAAACAGCCCATTTGCCTCTCAGTTGGAAACTGGATAAAGAAGATGTGGTTTTTCTATAAAATGGAATATTACTCAGCCATAAAGAATGAGAAAATAGATTCATTTGTAGGAAAATGGATACATATTGAAGATATGCACCTAAGTGAAATAAATAAGTCACACATGTGTAAATACTGAATAGTTTCTCTGGTGTGAATAATCTGCAATAATACAGAAGATCCTAATAAGATTACTGACATTGTGAATTGGGAAGAAAGGGGCTAAAGGTGTAGGGAAGGTGGGATGGGTAGAGGAAAGGTAATAAGGGAAAAGAAAAAATGTGTGATAATGAAAAGAAGGAAATAAACTGTAGATGGGGAGGGGAGGAGGGGTTGAAGGGAGGGCAGGGACAAGGGGAAAAAATGAGAACCAAGACCTGTCATTTAGAGCTACAAGATCCCAACAATGAATGTAACTGTACTGTATCCTTAAAATGTACCAATAAGCTCAATTAAAGGTGAAAAAGAAATTCTTAATTCTTATATTTATTTTGTACCATGGACTCTTTTGCTTATGTGCTGTATTTGCTCACATATGCAATTTGCAGTTTAGAAAGCCCTTTTTAGAATCATATTTCAAAATTCAAATGTATATTTGTGTAACGTATATCTATATATATACACACATGTGCATATATATGTGTATACGTATATTATATATTATACAGTATTCATATGTATACAGAAAGGAAATCAGTACCCTTGAATTCTGTTCTGCACCCCAGGGTAAGACCCCCAGGAAGGGAAGGTCCTGAAGATGGAAGCCTATGAGGTTCCAGAGCTCCAGAGCAGAGCACAGCCCTGGGAGTGAGTTTCCTTGTGCCCAGACTTGTTGTTTCCCACTTTCACCCTCCTCTGTGAAGAACAAGTGTGATTATAATTAAAATAAAGACTGAATAAATTAAATTTATTTCAGGTTGACTGCTTAGTTTTCTTTAAGCTCATAATTATACATGTTAATTTAAATGACTATGCAATATTTGGAAGAAGGAGGGAAATCACAGAAATAAAACAGCTTTGTTAAAAGGAAGAATTTAAAATAGTACAGGATGTGCCGAGGCCCTGCCTCCTCCTCTCTTCTGTAAACACTCCCACTGTAAACCTCCCCAGGGGCCTGGGTTCCACCCACAGCCTTGGTACCTTCCCTCCTCTTCTATGTTTTTCTACTGTATGGCAGAATTCACCTGCATTAATTTATCTCCAGGTCACCACTATGGCTGGCTCAGGAAACAGTACTGTAGGACATAAAGTGAAACAGATGGCTTAAGAGGTGCTTGGCCATTTCTTCTCCTTTTTTTTTTCATTGTTTATTGGTGCTTTTTAAGTATACAGTATAGTTACATTTATCATTGGGATCTTGTACCTTTACCTGATAGATGTTGGTTCTCATTTTTCCCCATACCCCTGCCCTCCCCAATCCCTATTTACAAAGACTTTGTTTCCATTTCTCATATTTTTTTCTTTTCCCTTATTTCCTTTACCCTACCCTTTCCACTTCTATACCATTAGCCCTTTTCTTCCTATTTCACATTGTCAGTTATAAAATTTCTATCTTATTTACATTTTTAGTTTTTACACTATTCAGTATATACATGTGTCTAATTTATTTCACTTAAGAGTATGGCCTCAATATGCATCCATTTTTCTATGAGTGACTCTAGTTTCTCATTTTTTATGGCTGAGTAGTACTCTCTTTTATAGAAAAGCCACATCTTCTTTATCCAGTCTCCAAGTGATGGGCAATTGGGCTGTTTCCAAGTTTTATCTATTACAAACCATGCCGCTATAAATATGGGTGCAGTGTGGTATGATTCTTTTAATTCTTTTGGAAAGATACCCAGCACAGGGATAGGTGGGTCAAATGGAACCTCTACTCCAAGCTCTTTGAGGTATCTCCATATTGATTTCCATAGTGGTTGAACCAGTCTGCACTCCTACCAACATCAATAGCCTCAATTCACCAATCAAAAGAAATAGACTGACAGAATGGATTAAGAAGCAAAATCCGACGATATGTTATATACAAGAGACATACTTAGTTCAAAAAGAAACTCATAGACTGAAAGTGAAAGGATGGAAAACAGTTGTCCATGCGACAGGAGCCCAGAGAAAAGCAGGGGTAGCTATCTTATTGGCCACTTCTTACCCAGTGGAACTCCTTCAAAGCACTTCTAACTCCCTACCCTCAATTTCTTATCTGGTAAAGTGGTGACTTTCTGCTCATCTTCCAGGGCTGTTATGAAGAATAAGTAAGAGATAATGCATGTAAGTGTCTCACTGTTTGTATTTTGGTAGCTTTTTTAAAAAATTTAATTTATTGGTACATTTTCTAGGTAGACAGTACAGTTACATTCATTACTGGGATCTTGTATCTTTACATGCCAGTTGTTGGTTCTCACTTTTTCCCCTTGTCCCCACCCTCCCTTCACCCTCCCCTCCCCTCCCCCTTCAAACACTTTAATTCCATTTTTACATTTTTTCATATTTTTTTCCTTTTCCCTTGTTCCCGGTTCCGTATCCTTCTCACTGTCCCTACACCTTTGGTCCTTTTCTTCCTATTTGCTAAGTGTCCCATTAGGATCTTGAGTACTATTTTAATTTTTCATACCAGAGATACGGTATCTGCATATGTGCATGGTACTGGCAAAGAAGCAGACCTGAGGATTAGTGGAACAGATCGGAAGACACAAAAACAACTCCAGATGCACTCAGCTACCTCATCTTTGACAAAGGAGCTGACCAACCCCACTGGAGGAAAGATAGCCTCTTTAATAAACGGTGTTGGAAAAACTGGATCTCAACCTGCAAAAGATCAAAATTAGATCCTTATCTGTCACTATGCACTAAATTAAAATCCAAATGGATTAAACATCTGAACATAAAAACAAAAACACTAAACTTGCTGGAAGATAAGTTAGGCAGAACTCTGGAAGACATTGGCATAGGAAAAGACTTTATGAACAAATCCTCAGTAGCACGGGAACTAGCAGAAAGAGTCAACAACTGGGATCTCATCTTATTAAAAAGTTACTGTACTGTAAAAGAAACCATCAACAGAACTAAGAGACAAGCTACAATGTGGGAAAAACTTTTTACCAGCTGCTCCTCAGACAAAGGACTATTATCTAAAATATATGAAGAACTCAAAACAACCAGCACCCCCAAATATAAAGACCCAATTCTATAGTGGGCATCTGAAATGAACAGACATTTCTCAGGCAAAGAAGTAAAAGCAGCAAGTAAATATAAGCAAAAATATTTCACATCACTGGTCATTCGAGAGATGCAGATGAAAACAACACTGAGATTCCACCTCACCCCACAAAGAATGGCTGCTATCAAGAAATCACACAATAACAAATGCTGTTGTAGTTGTGGGGAGAAAGGAACCCTTCTCCATTGTTGGTGGGAGTGTAGACTGGTGCAACCACTATGGAAGTCAATATGGAGATACCTCAAAGAACTAGGATTAGAGGTTCCATTTGACCCAGCCATCCCTCTGTTGGGTGTCTTTCCAAAAGAAGTGAAAGAATCATACCATAGTGATACATGCGCATCCATGTTTATAGCAGCACAGTTTGTAATAGCTAAAACTTGGAAACAGCCCACCTGCCCATCAATTGGCAACTGGATAAAGATGTGGTTTTTCTACAAAGTATACTTCTTGGTAGCTTTTTTTATAGTGATAAAAGCTTAAGGATTGAGACTGGTGGATGAAATGTAAAGCTCTTAGCATTTCCATCATCTCTGGGTGTTTTCAGTCTTTCTAAGCCTCAGTTTCCTTATTTGTCAAATGTGAATATGGTGAGTATTTTGTAGGATAGATGTAAACATCAACAGAGATTAGGTTCATTTAATTCCAATACCAAGTTTGGCTGGTGTGCAGTATGATTTAGGAACAGGCTGGTTGGGAAATTGATCTTTACCTAATAAACAGAATCTGTATAACAACCAGTGACCCCTGAACTAACTCCAGAACAAAACAAACCAGTCTTTTGAGTATAGAGATACTGTATACGATTTCTGTGGACTCTCTTATGAGAAAATTTAGCACAATTCATTATTGCTAACCATATGCATAAAATTGGGTTCTTCATTTCATGAAGTACTTTGTAGTAAACAGACATCTAAGCTAGCTCAGATAGTAAGTGGATAATATCAGTATTCAAGGAACAAAAATAGGCCAGCTCTGCCTATTCTATCTGTTCCTAATAAACACCAACCCCAGCACCACAGACATCTCTGAGTAGTTTCAGGAGGCTGAAGAGTTAGTGATGAGTAGAATGACAATTAGATCATGGGCCCTCAAAGGGACCAGAGTTTCCAGTACTTACATAGGATAAAGTGGTAACATTTAAAATGTATATCCCTGAAGGGATGAGCTACTAGAAAATTAACTATCTTCTTTGCTGCCTCTCTCAACCTCTATCCACCATTTATGGTAACTTTCTTGAGTTTGTCTTTAATTTGTGCTGGTATAGTGTGATATCTGCAAAGGGGAAAAAAGGAAATAAGTAAAATAAAATGATCTATAAGAAACTTGGAGGTTTCCCAATAATCTGGAGCAGAGAAATAACTAGAAATGGTTGGCAGTGGAGACACTATAATGTGTTTGGAAGACAATGATCTTGAAGTCAAGCAGCCAAGTTTCAAGACATCTCTGCCACTTACTCACTGGAGACCCTGGCAGGTCTCCTTCAGGAGCAGCAGTTATCTACTTTGTAAATGGTCATTGTACTGCAGTCTCCCAAGACTTACTGTGAAGGCTAAATATGACAGAGACTGTGATCATCCCTGTAAAGTACTAAATACATGTGTGGAATCAGTGTTATCCCTGTTATAACGCATCCCGATCAAGATGCCTTTTCCTCCAGGGAGCTTTTCTGGTGACTGTCCATGCCAAGTCATGGGACAGCTCATTCCCACCCCTGTTTGCCTGCAGGGGCTTTGTGATCATCACATTCATGCTGTTTCAGGTTTCAGTTGCTGCATCAATGTGTTCTTCTGCTCACCTTACAAACAAACATCTGTTCAGATAGTGTGCTAAGTGCTAAAGATAGAGAAAAACACAGTGTAATTCTTGCTATTCTCAAGGAATACCTAGCCTCTCTCGCTGGGAAATCCATACTGATTCTCAATCACACTTTCTGGTGTCCACTTACACCTTGTCCCTTTTTTACAGTGTCTACTTAATATTTGTGTTTTCTTTATCCCCAAACCTAGTAAGTTGAAAGCTGTTCTTTCCAGGTGTTACAGTATCCTACCTCTCCAGCTACTAGAAGGCCACCAATATTTTCCCAAACTCAAATACATGGGTGATACATTTAATTCTTCCTTTTTCATTGCATTAGGATTAGTACTTTCCATTTCCCTTGGGTAATGCATTTGTTTCATTCTACTTCTGTGAAAAAACACCTGGTAAAAACAACTTTAAGGAAGAAATGTTTTATTTGGCTCTGGATTACAAAGGTTTCAGTCCTAGGTCAGCTGAGTTTAGACCTGTGGGGAGGCAGAAACATCAGAGCAGAAGAGCATGGCAGAGGAAAGCTGCTCATCTCACCAGAGCCAGAAAGCAGAGAGAGGGAAAGAGCTACAGAGGAAAGCCATCAAATTTTGAATCTCTCAATGGATTAATCCACTCCTGAAATTAGAGCCTTCATTTGTGCACCAGTACAAATCCCCCATGATAAATCTGGTCATTATGTGTGGCAAACATGTCACTAATAAAAAAAAATACAAAAAGAAAATAAATGATGATCTGGTCACTGTTCAAAAGCCTCACCTCTGAACAGATGAGACTTTGGGGGGATATTTTATACACAAACAACAGCAGACAACATCTCTTAGGCCTTCCTCAATTTCTACATAATCACAGTCCCCTACTGTCATACCTGGTGAGTGATTCCTCCATTGGTCTTGTCTCCATTTCAGCTCACCCTCCACAAGACTGCTGTATGGATTTCCTAATCTGACTACCCAACTCCGCAGTACCAGTTGCCCCTGCTCTGAAGTCTCCTTAAAATCTGAGTACAGGGTCTAGTCAGTTTATCCCTCATGCTTACAGGTGACTTGAAGTAGTCTCTTTAGTAGCTGAGATGTACCTTGGGTTTCAGTGATCATATTTTAATAAAGGCAGTTTCTTTTTGCAAAGAAACAGACTTGGAAATTAATCTCACTAGAGATATGACAGAAGCCGCCTTATACAACAGTAAAGGACAGGGGCTGAGGTTAGTGGCAGAGCCTCTCAATTCTTCACACTGCCAGAAACAGCAGAGCTGGGAGCCCCAGGGGACTGGACTCTCTCTGGCTAATGGCACCTGGTTGGTGGAAGTAATGAGATATTAACATTCCCAAATGGACAGAAGATAAATAAACGTGTACTTTTTTAAACAGACAAGTTGCAGCACGGAAATTTTTCAGTTTTTCTCATTGCAAAATCAATACCCATCAGCAGTTTGAAATTAAAGGGAAGATTAGGCCTCAGTTTTATACATGCCTTATTGTATTCCAAAGGCTTTCTACTCAGTCAGATAAATCTTCTTTAAGAGGATTAGGAAACTTTCATTATCTTTATCTAACCTGAACTAACACTAAGTCTGAAAAATTAATCTATAGACTGGACAAAAGCTGATAGCTACTGGGAAGCAGGAGAGCCCTTGGTCTTCTCTCTCACTGAGAGCTAGGGTCCCGGTGTGCACCCCTGGTCATTTAATTGCTTTCCCAAGGAAGAATACATTGCGGCATTGTCAGTCAAGAGGGAGGGAATGCACGTCCCTGAGCTGCCTCTCTGTAGATGGAAAGAGCCAAATACCTGGACAGACTTTCAAGGCTAGGGTCTTCCCTCTCGCCTCCACCCACCTGATGGTTTGCACTTGGATTTCATAGGTCCCCTCAGATGGCCAGAGCCACTGAGTTCTTTGTTGGGAATGTGGAGATCATGAGCTTCTCTTAGCCCTGCCAGTCTGCGTGGCGCCCCCCATCCTCTGACTCTCCCTGACCTGAGGCTATGAGGGGGACATCCTAGGTTTCTACATCCTGCCCAAGGAGTGTCTCAAATTATATCATGAAAGGCATCATCACAGAAGCCCTGTACCAGAAGCCCTTTATGGCTTGCATTGACTTTGACTTATACAATTGGTCATATTCCTTGAAGAGTGATAACCTCGCTTTGTCTGAGGCTGTTTCTGTGCAGGACCTGACAGTTATTTTTTATTTCATTGCCACATCTCCAGAATGTGCAGACATTATTGCTGTCAAGGCCATGTAGGCGCCACTGAGGTGTCATTTCCATTGCTGAGAATTTCAGCTCCTCGGAACTAAACCCAGGTGGCAGCTGGGGCAGTGTGAACTGGCGAGCCCTTGTTTTCTACACCCCCAGACAGTTCTAGCCGATATCCAGCTGTATCCAATGACTGAGAAGACTGGGTGCCTCCACCATGCTTTGAAAAGAAAGATTCGATATGACCATCTTCTTTATCTCTAGATAATGGCACCCTTCTGACTCCAAAGAGTAATGATCAAGGAAGTCCTGGGCACGGTGTGTATGGAGAATGGGAATCAGTAGCATCTCTAGATGTGTCACGTGGTGGCCCTTCTGTGCATCTGGAAGCAAGTGAGAGTGAGAGAAGGGCTCAAAGGCTGCATGGAAGCTAAGCTGCAAGCAACATGCAGGTCCCAGAGGCAGCTAGGGAACAGAAGTTGCATCAGACAGATCTCTGGCCCAACATATGCATTGCAAATGGCCCACAGAGTAGGTATGGATGCTGCATTAGCAAAGAGCTGCTCCCACCAAAGGGAAGAATGGGATCCCAAATTGCGTAAGTACTGAGCATGAATAAATGTCAACCCCTAATCAACCTTTCTCCACAAAACCAGCGGAAATGAGTATCATCACAGTTTTTAAAAAGCAGAGATGAAGAAACCTCTTAGCTAAGCAAGGGTG
Organism: Fukomys damarensis; assembly: GCF_012274545.1. Taxonomy (NCBI): domain Eukaryota; kingdom Metazoa; phylum Chordata; class Mammalia; order Rodentia; family Bathyergidae; genus Fukomys; species Fukomys damarensis. The sequence goes on from NW_022900928.1 coordinate 80,529,858, forward strand.
CCATACATATTTCATAATCTAAAAAAAATCTGTGGATTCCATGGCAGATGGAATCGGATAAAAGGAAATTGCTGGGGACTAAATCCTACACAGGGGCCCTTTCTGGAAACTCACTGTGTGTCCCCAAGAAGTGAGTGCAGGATGCTATAGGAAAGGTCTGCTATCTTCTCATCTGACGCAGGAAGCATGCACCTCTGTGGACAGAACTCATCTTCCTGGAACATCATCCCCACCTTGAGAAAATATTCTACAGAAAATGCTTTATATAGCTATGGCAGTTGGATTGGTCCAAAATAAGTTCATTTGGATTGCTGCCTTGTCTTAAAATGGTTCTCATACTCTCAGAACTGTTTTCTGTTATAGGTTTGTAATCCTCAATATTTAATATCAGTAACCTGGAATTCTGATATTTCTTTACCTCTGCTTTTTGCTAAAAAGTATAATTTAAATTAAAAACTATTTTTTAAAATTCACATTGACATTATGCCCTGGCTATATTCAGATTTTTAAGAGATAAAACAGGATGTGAAGCCATTCTCCCCCCACTCCTTTTTAATTATGTGGATTTATTTTCAACAGTGACTGGAGATATTGTCAGGACTGACAGTCCCCTCCAATGTGGTTTTGAGGAACAACACCATGGGTACCCAAATGACCAGAACGCAGAGCCCTATCCAGAACATCCACGGCCAGCCGCAACTATGAAACTATGCAAGTCACATGCTTGGACATCAGTATTGGTTCCTTTTTTAAAAAAGCAAGACCCCAGAAAATCATTAAAAAGCACTTCAAATAGTTCTGTATTTATGTTGGATATATCTTGCTCCAGCTCTAGACAGCTAAGTTACTTAAGAGAAGTCAACTGGTGCATGCAGAACAACTTAGTGATGAAAACAAAATCACTAAAGACAACACTAAGAAGCCTTTAGAAGTTATTCACGTCTTGATCCTGGATTCCACAGTGGAAAATGACCGTTTGTGTCTTCCTATACAGCTAGAACAGTGACTAAATCACTCGCACCCTCCATCACTAAGAGGAGGATCAGGCTTTTGGTCCACTTGTGACTTACCTTGCACTATGAGATGGACTCGAGAAGTTTTAGGGTGATTGTCTGTCTGCACAGAGCAGGTGTATGGACCTTCATCATACACATCCACATTTTGTATCATGATGCTGTACTGGGTTGGCGTGTTGACCAAGATGATCACACGAGGGTCTATGGACCATTTGTCATTTCCAGCATAGAGGATTGTGCTGCGGTTTAGCCAGGCTACCCGGGTGACCCGGTCATCTATGGTACACCTGCGAGGGGCATGAGGAAAGGATGGGAAAGGAGGCAGTGTGACGGGAGAGAGAGAAAAAGAGAAAAAGAAACATGGGAAATTATTTCATAAATGTAGTGAAGCGCATCAAGTAATAAGTGAAACAAATAACAGTACTAAGAGGAAACAATCAATTATTGATGAAAAGTCCTACATTTATGGTAAAGAAGGTACAAATTACCTTCAAGAACAGATGATACAAATTTCCATTGGATTTAGGGACATTATTATGTGAGTATCTTTACTGCACATTTTCTTGCTACCCCCAGGCTCATTTCAGGATTAATTTATGTTTCTTGAACACATTTATCACCTTATGGGAGAAATGGCCCAGAGGCAAAGGGGAAAGAGAATGGATCAGTATAGTATTTCACATAGGTCACAGATAATCCACAAAGCAAATACTTAACTTGTAGTTAGTCAAAACTTGAACTTATTTACTGCCAGAGCCCCAGGTGATGATAATCTTTATATATACCTAAACCACTGTGAGTTTAATAGCACAGATTTGTGACATTCACCTTGAAAACCCAGCAGTATTTAAGGGAGTCAGGGCTGCCTCTCAAGATCTCAGGGGAGAGAAGAAGGATTTTATCAATAGTGTCCTACATATTCCTTTGTGTATCCTCCCTCTGCCCCATGGAGAGGAGAACAACATTGTGACAAAGCAGAGTCCATCTCACCCACTCTCCCCAAACAAAGGAGGCTACAAATGCAATGAAATTGGCCAGTCAGGTGTGTGGTCTGGAGGCCACCAACCCTCATGCAGAAATAAATATGCCTCTTGTGCAGAAGAATATTTGCACATATGCTGGGTAGCTGAGAACCTGAGCATAGAAATAGGAGAGATTAGGTGCTCCTATGGGCAACTGGTCTGTTCCCACCACAGGAAACCAGTGATGCAATGACAAGCAGCAGCCCAGCTGTCCTACGAGCGAGAGGAGGGGTGAACAGAGAAGAGCAGACCCTGGCAAAGACAGCACCCTATCTTGACACAAATGGCCCAGGCCCTGAGTCTCCAGAGACAGCTTCACTCTCAGAAAGGAAAGCACTGAATCTAGTCAGGTCCTGTCTCCTGTAAGCATCAGGGATGAAAACAAAACGAGGTTTCCTTCACCAGGGTCTCCTGCATGCCGGGCCACTGTCATTCAGCAGCAGGTGCAGGTGTCTGGGAAGTAGGAAAAGTGGCAACAGGGTCTTCACTGAGGGGTAAGGGGAGACAGTGCTTTTCTAAAGTTTTTAATGTGCTGTTCTTTCAGGCTACACAAACAAAATAGATATGTTTTAACGTAAACAACACAAAGCAGACAGTAAATGTGTATGTTACAAAGATTCTAAAAATCAAGCCAAGTATTCCCTCTCCATCAACTCCTAGTTTGGGTAATAGACTTGTTACTTTTTCTTCTAGATATTTACTCACATGGAGAAAGTTAGTGAAGATTTATTTTTACCCAAAATAGACTCATCAACTAGTGAAACCTTTCCTCTTTTTTCAATTTGACTATGAGCACCTCTCCACACCAGTTGTTACAGATAAAATTTACTGCCATTCCCAGTCGAAGTTCAGAGTGGTTTCAGGGCCCAGTTGCATTCACAATGGGGATGCAATAATTTAGGGACAGCACAGTACTTCCTTCCTTCCTTCACCAGCATGGTATTGGTATAAGCCACACTGCCACATCTCGGGGGACTTGTTTTACTTTCTGCTCAGTTTGCCTCATTCTACAATAATTTTCTATTTTCTCTGTGAAAACTAATACCCTAAAGATCCCTCCTTGCTCCTCACTTTCAAAAGCCTTTCTTAGGGGAACACATATGGTGATGCCCACTTGGAGAATGAAGCTTTCGTGGCAGAATTCCAGGAGGAAGGAGCCTGGAAGTAGAAGGTGAAATGGGACAGAGCGAAGAGGGTCGGTCACCTTCTGGTCTCAACAGTCGCACACATCTTGGTGACACATGGATATTCCTGCTTTTAGATCACTAAGATTTTGTACATGGACATAAAAGTGTATTTAAACTATAGTTTTAAATGATTCACTTTTGGTTTGTGGAGAAAATTTTCATTTTAAACTAAGCAATGTAACAGAATTCCTCTACGTGTGTGAGCATATATGGCTGCAAAGGTACACATCTGTATATCTATACAATACATGTGCAGTGGGGATTTTGAAAGCGCAGTAACCGATACTCATAATTGTGTACTTTCAAAGCCCATCAATAAGCTTTTATTTAAAAGTAAAGAAAAATGTGTATTGTTGCTTTTAAACTTGAACTTGTACTTCTATTAAATGTTTCCTGTCTGTAGGACATATTTTACACTCAAAAATCTTTTATCGATCACCTATCATATTTATTTGCAACAATAGAGAGACAGATTGAAACTTCAATTTCTTTTATGGGCTATGACCATAAAACTCTAAGTAACAATATTTTACTGACAATGAGTTATCATTACAAATATAAAATTGATAAAGCAACTTAATATATGGCAAATTTTAATGAATAATTAAACATAAAAGTTATATTTTACTGTAAATATAATTTTAATTACATTAAGAAGCTTTTTATAATACTACAAACACAAATATCATTTACTGCTAGAGTGAGAGTGTTTAGGATCAATTCTGCTCTTTTTTTCTGCTCTTGTTTTTGCTTTCAGAGAAACCTCATTCACATAAACACAGAGATGGAAATGAGAATTTTGTACAGCAATGACACTCAATTCTTTGAACGGTTTCTAAGATATACAGCAAAAATCACATAGTAATATACCTTAAAAATTACTTCGATCATCTCACAGCTGACAACTCAATTAGTTCCTTTCTCAATTTCTTTTAAAGCAATGAATTGGAAAATACCTGATATGCTAAGAGGTTTACAACCTGTATTAAGTTCATTTAATTTCTCCATATCTGCAAAGTACACTGATAACATTTTACCAGGTCTTATCAAATGACTGTAAAAGACCTCTTTTGCTAGAAGCATCTTGTTTAATGAATGGACTCAGACATGTTGGTAAAATCAAATTGCTGTTTGTTCTGAAATGCTAAATCTTACTGCCCTCTGTAAGCAAGCATCTCATATAGATGACAGAGAACTCACTGGGTCTGCCATGAACTCATTGCTGGTGCAGTGCTATGCCACTGCTTTCAGTACTTCTCGGTTCTATTTTGGTGGGACTCCCTCAAGAGCGATACCCTGTCAATAACAGGCAGGTGGGCCAGGCTCAGTGGCTCTGCTGTCTGCCTTGCAAGCTCAAGGACCTGAGTTCAATTCCTGATATTAAAAAAATATATAAAATATATAGTAATAATAATAATAACAATAATAATAATAGGCAGGTAATAGACACAAGGAAGCAAGGGAAATCTTATCTTTTGGACAATATGTCAAGTGGGAGCAGTCAAAACATGAAGGTAGAATTGCACTTTCTCAAGCAGATCAGCTTTAGGAAATGTGAGATGTTAATGCAATTCCTTAAAACCACCATTGCCTTCAAAAGTACAGAAAACTGCAGACTGAGGGTACATGCAGCCAGCGAAATTCACCACAAGGTCTAGAAGTGGCTGGTGACGCCACCCTTCTTGGCCAGAACATGCTGTGAGGGGCCTGGCCACAGGGCCCTTGTAAAGACTGTTGCCTCTTCTATGAGCATACTCCCAGGTGGAAGGCTGTGCCCAAACTTAACTTACTCTTTACCCTGGGCCTCTTTAGTGGGCATGGAGTATAAATGGAAGGGAGAAGCTGTATAAAAGCCACCTCTGATGGGCAGTGATGGTTCATACATTTCACAGAGTTCCAGAACCCATGAGCAACAAAGAAACCCAGAGGAACATTGAAGCTGACTGAGGAGAGTTACTTTCCTCATAATGTACCTACATTTCAGAAGAAAGTGGAGTTCCACAGCTTCTTGCTTTTTTCTATCACCATAGGATTCCTCCACAGGTCCTCTGAACAGCAGGAAAGAGAGCTCAGGGCAGGACTTTGAAAGCCCACTTCTAAACTCTGGTTCCTTCCTGCTGTGTTGTGGCAGTGTCCTGGACCCTCTTTAATAAGTAGCAGTTGTTGGTGGGGGGTGTTTCTGATGTTAACTAAGAGAGAGCCAAGAGGCAAGTTGAGGAAGGTTAATGACAACTTTCTGATCTCTTGCAAACTCTTTCAGATATTTGCAATCTTTACACTCCAAGCCAACTGTACCTGCTGATCCTTGAAAAAACAACTCATTACAAATCTATCACAAATAACCTCTACAATTATGTGTTGCTTGTACTGCCTCAGAGTTTATGAATTTCACATGTAACTGACATAAACATAGCTGACCTTTGAGATATACTCTATATTATCCACATTTTGCAGATGAGGAAACTGAGGCACAGAGAGATTCAGTAGCTATCCCAAAATCACTCTGATACAATCAGAGCAAGGAACTCCAGTGAAAGCAGTCTGGGGATGGACTTCCACACTCAAGGGTTATGAGAATCCAAGCAATAAGATCAGCACATTACGACAGGCATTGTTCAAACAGTTCTACTCAAATTTGTAGTACTTACTCAATATTCTCATAAAGGATAAAATAACTTAAAAGAGTAAAGGAAGGATTTTTAGACATGACCTTTAGGCATCTTTAAACCCTCAATGGCCACCTGTTGAGAGAAAAGGTAGAAATAAGAATTGGGAAGCTCAAAAAGATGCCTGGGAGATATCTGAGGGCAGGATCTCACATTTCAATAAGGAAAAAAGACCAGGCACAGAGCTGTTTCCAAGATCATTGTTGTTTGTATTTTCAAAGGAAGATAAGCGGTTGGGGAAATCCACACTCTAAAGCAACTGTTTCAAAATTTCAGTGAGCCTCAGAACTCTGATGCCCCATCCCAGAGATGCTGTGGGCCAGAGGGGATCTGAGAATTTCCACCCTTCTAACAAGTTCCCAGCTGGTCTTGATCCTATTACCCTGGGAACATGTCTGAGAATTGCTCACTTCATTAAAGAAACCGGACAGGAGACAAGTTGGAATTTTTACCCAAATAATAAATTCTTCCTGAAAAGCATAATAAGCACATTGTAGGTGTTTTCTTCATACGACTTATTGTTGTTTTTATTTTTATATTTGTGTCTGAAAATGCAGAAAAGAAGTGCCATAATCCATTCAACTGGTATTTAATAAGCACCTACTGTATACTATACCACTTTCAAGGAGATGAGGATACAATAGAGAAGAGAAAAGCTAGATCTGGTGAGAGACAAAGAAAACTCAGACAATGGTACATCGTGAAAAAAAAAAAACCACGATACGATTCCAGACAGTCACACATGGTGAAAAATAAAGCAGAGTCAGGTATGGGGAAGAGGGGACTGTCTCCACTCCTGGGGCATCATGGTCAGCATGGCCAGCATGGCCCTGAAGTGGTCTGTGTGCCAGGCCTGGAATGTGTGCAGTACTCAATCAGAGTGTAGTGGGTGCTGCCTGACAGTCTGTCTCACTCAAGAATAAAAGCCACATTTCCCACATACACACACCCAATGAGGTCCCAAGCTGGAGAACAAGTCTTTTAAACCAGCCTCACCAACTCTCAGGTATAGATAACTTTGTAGACATTAATGTTAAAACAATTGACATTTTTGGAACTGTGAATGCTAGAAAAAGCTTTTATGTTTCCACTGTTATGTGGATAAAACCTGAACATGGTGCACAGTCCTCCACCTTAGGGAGACCAAATGCTGTTTAATTTCTAAATCATCATTCTAAATCCCCACTCTTTTTATAATGTACTGTTAATATCATCAAATTTACTGCACCAAATTTGATTATTTACACTTTCATTTGTTAGGCTGTCAACACCACATGGATATACTACCCCATCAGAGCCACTCATTCTGTGTCACTGGCAAGTTCCACAGTCCAGCTGGCTGCTAGGAGGAGACTGACATTTACTTATAATGACTAACAGTGTTCGATGATGTTTCTCAAACTGGCATCAAAAGCATGTGCATACGGTGAAGGCTATGTCCTCAGGAATATGTGTGTATGGGTGCCTGCCTGTGATTGTGTACATCATACACGGACACACACACACACACACACACACACACACACACTCAAGCCCAAGGTGTTGTTTTTTTGCAATGTTTCCATTTCTGGAAACATTATAATCTGGAAAATATGATACATGTGTACCCAGGAAGTGATAAGACAACAGTTAGACCTAAGAGTTCAGATTTGCAGTTGGGTACACAATCACACTAGCTCTTTGTCTCAGGCTAATGAGAAAATGCAGAGGTGACTTGCTGTGGTCTTGGTCCATTCCTGCCCATGAAAGCAGATGACACCTAACCTACCATAGTGGCGAAGGCTTCAAGGGTTGGGATGAGCCATGGAGGGAGGGCTTAGTCAAGTCGCATGCTGAATTTAGAAGCAGTGGCCCATGGCTGTCAGTGCCAGCCCCACACTGAAACTTGAGATTTGATTTTAATAAAACTTTATCTGTTCCAGTAAACAAATGTTGCCAATTTAAATTTTATATATGTGTGTTTAACTTATATTTCAGAATTTAGAGACATGAATTGGAATACATTGAAGACATTTATACCTAGTTTTATGATTCTGTATATATAAACATTTTCTAAATGGTGTTACCACTGGAAGTCTTTGAAAAACTTGTCTTCTTCCCATTCTTGGCCTGTGCATTACATTGGTCTTTTATAGGGTCTTCAACTGAAGATGTGTTGTTATGGGCTAAAAGTTAAAGTCCCCAAATGCACTTTTCTAAATTTCCTTTGTTAATACACCTCCCAATATCCATTTTTTTATTTATCCCGTTATTTGATTTTCCCCACAAACCAAGACTTAAGTGAATTTCTGTTTAGAAGAAATTTAATGTATCAAACTGTATTATATAATTTGATATAATACACCAAAATATGTTAATAATGCCAATTCTAAAAATGGGAGGATGAAGATCTTGCTTTAGAGAACTCATACAACAATAGTAAGTGAATTTTTTTACAGGAAAGGAGAACAGGCAAGCCAAAATGAAATATTTTTAGATCAACTCCCAAAGCATTCTAAATTGCAAAAGCCATTCCCCTGGGAGAATTTAACTCCTCAGTTATTTCCTGAGTTACAAATAGAGCCAACTTCCGAGCATCAACAAGACCTTAAATTATGTAAGAGAAAACTTTATGATTCAGATAGTTGGAAATTCAATGGGAGTAATAACTCTGCTAGAGCTAATATTTGCCGATAAGATATTGGTTGGAAATATATAGAAGAGCCTCTGCAGAATGGAGGGAAAAGACTGCTTACAGAGACAGTATTTCAGAGAAGTATTTCAGTGGGGCAAGAGGCCGACTCTGAGGGCTGGCATTCACATGGTCTAGGTCTGTGCTGGAAGGCACTGGCACTCTATTCCCAGTTGGAGTTGCCACAGTATTACGTAGAAAGGAAGTGTGCATGTTTACATGTGTGCTTTTGTGTGTGTGTGTGTGTGTGTGTGTGTGTGTGTGTGTGTGTGTGTGTAGGGGAGGGGAGGGACTTTATGCAGAGGAAACAAATGCATGCAGGGTGAGGCCCTGGGGAAGAGGACCTGAAACACAGCCGAGGAAATAAAAGCAACCTCACTTGAGGCATAAAATCAGTTGCAGGATACTGAAGTGTTGTGTCTTCAACCATGACAGATGATGTATGAGTCCATCAGAACAGTGCTCACTGTGTCCTCGTGCAGATGAAGGCAACTTCTCATTCCCACAAGCGATGTGTGGGTACCACCCGCACACAGAGAACTTGTGAGGCACTCACATGAGGCAGTGGTCTGGAGTTCAGAGTAGAGCATCAGACACAATGAAGGAAAATGAGGAGAGTGACTTGTGTGGAAAGATGGCTCCACAAAGACGTAGAAATTTCTTACGACTACAAAAGGAGAGTCAACCTGTGTGGCTCTGGGAGGATAAAAGAGGAGAATTCTAGCTTGGTAACAAAAATAAAGCATAGGGTAGTGAAACATAATTATGAAAAGAAAAGGTAGGCAGGAATGCAAGAAAAGGCTCCCTGAACAAAATAATGAGGGATGAAGCTAGCTTATTTCCTGTCTTCAAATTACTGTATAAATCCAGAGTGTGTGCTGGGGGAATCACTTTGTAGGTTTCCCAAGGAGACAGAGGCAAGGCCATGATAAAAATGACAACAAAAACCATCATATGATACAGGGCCTGACTTCACAGTACTTATGGACTTAGGCAAATGACAAGAGCACTGAAAAGACACTTTATCATATCCACAGCCACAAGTACAAATTCATACTCCCTACTTTGTAATAATTTTTATTAAGCACTTACTAAGTGCTAGATACTCTGCTCGGCTCTAGGAATAAGCTATTGAGCTCAAAATCAATGTTTCTACCTTCATGGTACTTTCAGGATGGCAGGAGCAATGTGCAAATAACCAAAGTGATGGACGACTACTATCAGATGACAAACAGCTGAGACAACCTCTAGAATGGTCAGTAGGAGGAGGTGTTGTGCCCTTTCTAGAACTACAGTCTAGAGGTAGATCTCTCAAGGGCTGGAAACCAAGAATGAATCCAGGCATAGATATGTGGTGCAGGGAGCATTTTTAATGAGAGGCAGGTGTGTAGGTCCTAGGGTAGAAACTGACGTAGGTTAAAAAAAAAAAAAAAAAAA
>NW_022900928.1:80540004-80577473 GCF_012274545.1 Fukomys damarensis
AAAAAAAAAAAAAAAAAAAGAATGGCCCACATAAGATAAAAGAGGGCATAAGGATGTCCTGGAAAACTGGAGAGAGGCACACCTATATGGAAAAGGTTGAATTTTCTTGATGTTATTGGATTTCCCTGAATAAGTTTAAGTAGAGGCATGCCAGGATCCAATTTAGATTTTCAACACAAATGTGCTGGACTTTCTCTGGAAAATGGAGGGCAGTAGTCAAAGATAGAAAGGAACAGTGAAGGGACTGTTACATCCTGTGGATGTGAGGGTTAAGTCATGTGACTAGAGGGTCTGAATCTTCAGGAAGGGACTCTAGCTGAGGAAGGAAGGGTGAAAATGGTAACTGGGGTAGGAGGTGTTGGTAAAGTTTGCAGCCAGCATGCTCAAGAACTTTGACAGCTAAGCAGGGTGAAGAGACATGAAGTAGGTTTGGTTGCCTTTTTGTGTAGCTTTTGTTGTTGTTCATTTGTTTTAAAACCGGAAACAGTTGGCCATCCATGAATTCATTTTGCAGATATTTATCGAATAGCAACTCAGTTCTATGACTTCTCAAATTTTCATGATCCCCCCAAATCACCTGTGCATCTTGTTAATTCGTTAGGTCTGGGTAAGGACTAAGTTTCTCTGCATGATTCCAAGTCTCTGTAGTTACTGCCATGTGCTGAGGACCATCTGCACTCTGAGTAGCCTGATTGGGGGCACTAAGATGTTGTGGAGGATAAGGGTCAAACTGTTTTACCTTCTCATCTATATCTGTACTGACAAGAATGGTCTCATTGAATGGGAGGGAGCAAGTGGTAATACAGGAGAAAGGGGATTGGTCACAGTGAAAAATTACACCAAAAGTATAAAAGCCTTGGATCTAGGGCAAATGAGAAAGGATGCTTCACCTGCTGTACTTTAGTGAAGGAAAAAAAATAGTACAAACACAGGTATTCTTTTCTGGCTATGAGAAAACAAGGAGGCAATTGAGCGATAGTTTCTATTTTCTCCAAAGTAAATGGCAAAGTTATGAGTTGAAAGTAAACGGGAGAATATAAGGCAGGGGATGGAGGATGCAAGAAAAAGTGTAATAACTACTGCAGAAAATGAGAGCAAAATTACTAGGCAGCTATAGTAGGATTCCCAGGCTGCATGAAGGTTCTTTCTATGGTTGATGGTCAAGGACATCTAGTGACAATGCTCTGACAGCCTCGAGGTAATTTCCTGCAGTGTTCAGTAGCAAGCACAGCTGTGGTTGAAAGGGGTGCCTGGAGTTTGGGTACAGGAAGTGAGCAAGAGAGAAGCCAAGGCTTAGGGACAGGAAACTCTGTTGAGTGTGAGAAGTGAAGGTGGCAGTGGCTCAGGGCACTGGATACCCTAACAAGGTCTGTGAGAGGATGAGTTGGAAAGAAAGAAGCTGCACTGGACAGAAAATGGGAATCTGTGTTGACAATACACTGGTGTCCCTTGTTGAGAAAGGATCCATTTAGAAGTCAATTAGTACTTGGCTAGGTGGACCTTGATGTACTGAGAATGACAGTGGTTACTGAGAATTCTTTATGAACTTTCATGGCATGCATAAAAATTGAAAATTACAGAAATAATACATTGTTGCGCTGAGAGGTCTTAGCATCTGACAGACAAGGGCTGTGCTACTTACTAACAGAGGGCCCGTGGATAGACATTTTGTTTAACTTCTCACCACCTCCATTTTCCCATCTGAGAAATGGGATGGAAATGTTCATATCACAGCATTTTTCAGTATCATTATGAGGACTAAAGGAAGCAAGGCATACACAAGAGGCAACATAAACAGAGCCTTCTCTATTATTATTATTATTATTATCAGAAAGTTTGGTTGACTCATTATACAAATATAACTCAATTGCTATAAGGAGCTATATCAGGAGCACCTGATGCAATTTAGTTTAACCAAGTGGTGCTGAATTCATTGGCTTATCATTTTCATAGAAGTTCTGATTTCAGATTTTAATCTAACATTGTTTAGTCCAGTCTCCAGAAGGGTTTATCCTGCTGATTAATGAACGAGAAATATTATGAGATTTACACTTTCAGCATTACCTATATAATTGGCATAGTGCATTTCCAATCTACATATAGATTCTTGTCTTCTTGCAATGCGATTTTCTTTTTTAATGTCCCCATCTTTAAATTCAGTCGTCTATATTCAGCCTATGTGGAGTTCTGGAGTAGGATTTAATTTCCCTGTGAGGTTTGATTTTCAGTTTTCTGAAAATCCACCGAGACAACTATAACTTTGTATTTTTATCAGGCCTCTGCACCAGGTGTTGACACAGTGCTTGATGGGTTGGTTTCTAGATTGATCACCTGCAGTTGGTAAAATGCTGTATTCTTAAAAATGTATAATTGGGAGATCAATCAATACAATTGTGAGCACTTGAAAGAGAACTCAGTTGGCACACAGGCCCCAGTAGCTTATGTAGTGGTGTCCTTGTCCTGGGCAGTGTTAGACACAATACAATCCTCAGTCTGGAAGAACCAGATGGATTGGGACACACCGCAATCAGTGCAAACTGTCAAGACTGATGATTCAGGGCAATGGGGATAGGCTCACAGGTGAATGAGCAGCATCAGGTCAGCAGTTCAGAGAAATACTTTTGATACTTTAAGAATCATTTTCTGCACACAGATCTCAGGACATTACAGAAAAGTGACAATTCCCCTACTAGCTTCACTCCCACCTCAGGAGACACCAGTAGCTAGTGAGATTGCTTTCAGAGTCAGGGAGGGGGCTGCATCCTAGGATGGAGGAAGGACAGACAGGAAGAGTCCTGCAGAGGTGTGCTCTGCAGAAAGGTGCACATGCTGGCAACTGGTACACTGCTAACTCTCCCTTCAGACTCACAGTCTGGGTTGAGGGAGCATGCTTGGCATCTTCTGTTGTGACCAACTTAAATAGAGAGGCTGTGGCATGAGGCCAAGCAATGCCTCATCATCAAATTTCAGCAGCAGTGAGTCCTGGGATAAAGAAAAGTGTCTTTCAAGATAAGAAACATCGACATCTGTCTTTTCCCAACATCCAACTCCATGTTCCTTGCCCCTCTGGCTTTACCCACTGTGTGTGCTTCCACGAGGGGTTGTAACGAGGGGGCCACTAGGGCCTCTGCAGTCACACCTGCCTACTTGTCTTACAGATCTCTCTCAGGATTTTGTCCTGGCCGATCCACTGTGCTTCAGGAAGCCATCGGGAACAGTTCACAGTCTATGGGGCGCCTGGCTCCCTCTGCCTGCCCTTCCTCCACACCGGAGCAGTTTGGAAACACAGCCTCCTGATTTGTTCATTATACTTGGCAAAGAAGTGAACAAGATGAAATTAAAATGTTTCCAAGCACACGCCATTTTAATTCCATTCAATAGATTATCCTGACATATTTACTCGTGGCCATGTCTGTCTCAGTATCATCATGGAAAAATATAAATTAAAATTTTAAATTAAAAGCCGAGAGTCGGGGGAGCTGGATATCTTTTTGAAGAATGGCGCAAGTCAGCCACAGGCGTCCTGCATGAGTGTCATGGGAGTAAAGACTCCAGCTCTGCAGAAATTACAGCCCATGGATTTCCCTACAAACACCTTCCCTCATATAATGTACGGGATCACGGAATCCCAAAGACGGGCTAAAACCTCCAAGGTCATTCTTCTTCCTCCATTACTGTGCAAAAACAACCCTCTCTCTTTCAGCTCAGGTGAAACTTACCCAGAACTGCTAATGCAATGATTTGTTTATGAAAAAATGACAGACGAAAAATGATTAGTTTCTGCTTTATCTATAGGTTTTCTATGTAACTTATGAGTTAAGAGAAAAAAGACCTCAGTAAGAAGTATATGAGTTCCAGTCATAGGTCTATAATTTACTGAACTCCTGATTCTTTCTAAGCATCAGATTTCTTAATCATAATATGGGAAAATATTTTTTAAAATCATAGACTATGTTTAATATTTAAAGAAACATTGCTTCTATTACTATTTTCAGACATCTGGATCATAGTACACTGTCACTAAATATATGCTATTTTGTTTGTGTAATTACTCAGTTATAATTATGTAACTTTTCTTAATATTCACCTCTTAATCTTCCCCCACCCTCTGTTAAATTAAGTAGGACATGTGTCTTTGGATCCCAACCCATAGACCATCTGTATATATTCAAGTGATTATGGCCTCATGCTCAACTAAGACCCAATTAGTTTGCCTGAATCATACTGTGCTATCCTGAATAGACTACACATCTGAGTAATGCCTGATATAGTTTTTAAAAAATGAATCCTTCATTAAACAGGCAGATGGACTAGGACAGATGGGGGAGGAGAGATAGAGATGAAGTTGTCACCATCTTTACAAGCACTTCTCCATGGATTGTCAGCTCTTTCCCTGTTTAAAAATATATGTTATGTATTTTTAATAAGCCAGTAATCTTCTCCAGAACTGAAACTTATTTTATATAGATTATGCAAACTATCTCCTGTTAAAAAATAAACTAGAAGGCAAGAAAACCTCTTTCTTTGTGCCAGAAAACACCCAGAGAAAGAGATTCCCTGAGGGCAATGAAGTCACATGGTTAACTTTTGCAAATGGTCCCAATTCAGGCCAGAGAGTTGCTGTTTTTAATTTATGTCACCTAGAGTTCTACATCCTGGTGGCTAATATGGGAGGAAGAGGGTATTCTCAGCTCCTGGGAGTCTCAGGTTTGAGCCAGGGAATCAAAAGAGCAGGAAGCCCAATCTAAAAGTTCTTGCATACATTCACATGTTGAGTAAAGGCTAAGACATGTATGTAATAGTGCTCAAAACGTGTGCAAAATGCTAAAACAGTGGATCCTTTCACAGACACTTGTTAACTTAAAGGGCATGAGAAGCAATGGCAGGAAAACCAAATTTCATCTTAGGAAGGGAAGGCTGAATTTTCATAATATAGGTCATAAATAAATTGAGAAAGGAAGAAAAGAAGCAAAAAAGGAAAGAGACAACCAAGAGGGGGGGGAAGGAAAATGGAAAGTTTTGGTGGAAAATGCATAATTTGTACATCACGGCAGCTATAACATCTTAATTGTGTTCCACTCAGGTGAATACTGAAAATACTTATGCACTTCCTGAGTACACGTTAACTACTAATTCCCATTATTCTTTGGCAATTCCCCCACAACGCTTCATTACTTGGCACCCAGCAGATCTTCTGTCCTGCTGTTAAGATGGATCCTCACACTGCCCTTGCTGTCAGTCCACCCAGGCCTCTGACTCACCTTTCCCACACACACCCCACACACGAGCCCAGAGAGAAGAGTCTCCTTCTACTCAAATTAACTGTGGGAAAGCAAAACAGGGTATGGTGAGGTTAAGCCCTAGGGGATTCCAGCAGAGTGGAGAATTACTCCTGTCTCAGTTCATTATGATGAATAATAAAGAGATACTTACATGTGCTTTTTGGTAAATTATTCACTCTGTGTACTGAAGAATCATGGGAGCAATGTGTAAGGAAAACAACTAGTGTGTCTGGGTTCCTGTAATTCCCCAACCCAAGCTATTTCCAAAGACCCCTTTCCTCCTCTCATTAAAGAGGGAAGGAATCAGGGACCTCCAAAAGAAGAGGCTTACATCAGACACCTCAGCTTACTTCCTTGCTCTCGATGCAGCTCCCTGTCAAGTCCAGGCTATTTATAAAGGATTTGTTATTTTAGAGTAGCTCCAATGCCACTTGACACAAACTGTGAAGCTCAGTGGGACTTCCACTTTGTTTTCTTCAATGATCATCAGGATGTAATTAAAAGAGAGAATTGCAAAGTAGTAAGACCCTCTCTACATTCCCTACTCAAACCTTATCCCTGATCCTTCTGTACTAATGGCAGACCCATTATTCCTACAAAAGGCAACTTTCCTAACTTGGTTCTTCTCAGCTGCCTCCTATGGGATTGCACGTTACCGTTATTTGTTCATGCCTAGGCAAAGGCATCTGGAAAATCCTCATGGAGAGCTTTACCACCACCTCCCTGCTAAGGTAAATGAATACAGGAAATGGGATCTATGGCAGCCTCAGATTTCTTGCCTTCAAAACATAAGAGATTTTGCTCTTCTTAGGCATCCACTTATCAAAATTTGGAAAATAATAATTTAAAAACCCCTCAAATCACTTATTACCAATGAGGTTGGTGTTATTAACCTTACATGGTAACGTGTACAAGATTCCTCTCCAGATGATGCTTGGCTGTGTTCCTCGATGTCTGGAGCTATTCTTCTCAATACTGTAGACAGTTAATTATCCATCTGTGACCCCATGCTGTCCTCAGGGATTGTGGGCAAGTCTCAAAATGGATGTTTATAAACAAAACGATAGCAATCATGGAGGTCATGATGATGGTAACAGTGACGACGACGATGTGCTGGTGATGGTGATAGTGGAATGGGGGAAATAGACTAAAGAGAGATGAGGTGATTAGACATCAGAAACACCTCTTCTCCTCCAAACTAAGGGGGGAAAATGAAAGAGTTCAGTCTTTCACGGCAAAAATCAAGAAACATAGCAACAGTTAGAGATGGTGCTTCTGAAGAGCAAGAGGCATCATTTGTCTCATCAATTAAATATGTTTTGACTAGTTGAATTTCTGTTCTGATGGAAGCTAGGGGAGGAATAAGAAGAACCATATTTTTAAAACAGGAAAAGTTCCTCAGAGTTTCAAAGGAACAGAATATCCTTTTTGGTCAATGGATGACAATTTTAATTTTTTCCAGAAGATTTGGGGCCAAAAACTGAATAGCAAGTAGAAAGCATGAGCCCAAAATGTCTGCAGTTCCTCAGAGCTCCACTTCTTCCCCTCTTTTCTGGCATCCCCTCCATTCCTCCACACCTTCCTAATAGCAATTTCCTTCATCTGTGTGACTCCCATTCTACTTTTCTATGTCACCAATATTATGAAAATTTACATTGTAAGCATGCAGGCAGTATATGAATGAAGAGATTTCTTCAAAGCACTCAGAGAAAGCAGACAAGCTCCAACAAAGCTAGATAAAAAGCTGGGCAGAAGGTTTCTGTAAAGGAGTCTAATTAATAATAACGCAATTGTACACAGGCGTTCTCCTCGAGGCATTGCAACCACTTCTGAAGGTAGCTTGTTGTTATAAATTCAAAAGCGAAGCCTTGGTGTTTGGGGCAAATCAGGTAAGCTGAGGCAGAGACGGCTAGAGAGGCTCTAATTCAGCTGTGGGTGGAAAGGCCATCTAGGGGATGGAAACTGGGGCAGGAAGCCCTTGGAGACTCAGGAAGCTGAGCAAGGCTCAACATATGGTGGGGAGCATGACCTTGCCAGTCCAGGCTGAACTGCTGTTGTTGTTTTGTTTTTTTTTTTAATTTTTTGAATCATAAAGAACATCAGGGAACAGTCAGATGTATTGTGTTTTATGTTTTTTAAGAAAAGCACATCAGTTTCCTGTGCTGATCTCTTGACAAAGGAGAAATATCACCAGGTGACGCAGGGTCTCTTATGGATTTTGACCCATAAAATTAGATGGATTTGAAAGACACCTTTTGGTGAGCTCAAGGTGTAACAATAGCTGCTTTTTTAATTCAATATTATTAAATTCTTAAGATCATAGTATTTCCTATAGGTGGTTCAGGAAGCTTATGAGAAGAAGCTTATTAAGCCAACAAAAGCACCTCATGCTAATGTGCACTAGCAAGGGTATAAGAAAGACCTTTTACTGAGCTGCACTTACCGTCCTTTGTCTACCTATATGTCTTAGCTTTTCCCATGGGAATACAAATAATTCCAACACGGGTTCTCCAGAGAAACGCCTTTGAAGATGAAGAAAGCTTCATTATTCACTCTAAATTATTTATTTTGAGGCTAGTGGAAGATTTACCATTTTAAATAAGGTACTCTTAATAAATTCCTTGGTCACATTAGTAAGTTGGTTTGCATGCTTACAAAGTACATCCTACAGAAAAAGAGGCCAGCCTTAAAAGACTGGTTTCATTAGGAAGAAATTAAAAGGTATAATATAGTGGCTTGGTTTTTGCCAGGCTTAGGAATTTGAGAGCACAGATACTCATTTATTTCAAATCTCTAGATATAAGAAATATTTCAGTCTGACAATTTATAAAAGGCTTGGAGGTACACACACACACACACACACACACACATATCACAAAATGTATAATTAGACTCTCATCTCTCCCAAAATAATATTCAACTTATACTTAAGTATGTTCTGTATAAAAGGGTCATATTAACATTTCAATTCAATATTATTGTGAAGGTTGTAGACAGGGCAACTAACTTTCTTCAAATGATATATAGATTTTCTTTATAGAAAATCCTAAGGAATACAGTAAGGAATAAAAACTATTAGAATAAATAAAGTTCAAGGTTCAGGATATAAGATCAATATGAAAAAACATATTGTGCTTTGATATATTAGTGAAAAATCTGAAACAAAATTAAGAAAGGACTTTCATTCACAATAGTATCAAATGAATAAGATACTTTAAATATTTAAATAATGACACAGAAATGAAGCTCTGAAAACTAAAATGTACTTGTTAAAAAGGTACATCTAAGTAAGCAGAAATATAGTCAATGTTCAGAATTATGATTTAATTTAATATTGTCAAGATAGTATCACTTTCTAAATCAATCTGCAGATTCAGTGCAGTCCCTAAAACTTTATAACATAAACCTTATTTATATTATATTCCTCATGTATGTTATATTCCCAAAACTCAGTAAAATGAGAATAGCCACACAGTCTTGGTAAAAGAGAAAAAGTAGGATGTATGTGCACTTTACAATTTCAAAACTTATTAAAAAGCTACAGTAATCAAGATATTGTACTATCAGGCTATGGGTAAATAACATAAATCAATGTAATAAAACTGAAAGTTCAGAAAATGTCATATTTATGGTCAGTTGATTTTTTACAAAAGTGCCAAGAGGAGAGGAGAAAATAACCTTTTAAGCATATAGTGCTGGGAAAACTCAATATTCATATGCAGCTGAATGAAGTTGGATGTCTATACCATCACACACACACAAGAACACACAGAAAAATTCAAAGTGTTTTGAAGACCTATATATAAGAGTTAAAGCTTTAAAGTCCTTCAAAAAAATACACATATCTCATTGCAACCTTGGATTTAACATTGTTTTTAGATAGGACACTAACAGCATAAGCAAAATATGAAAAAATGGATAAACTGTATTTCATTAAATTTAGTAACTTTTGTACTTTGAGGATCACCATCAAGAGTGACAAGAATACTCATGGGGTGTGAAAAAATATTTCTAAGTTATATATTGGATAAGTGACTCATTTCTAGCGCATATAAACAACACTGATAACCCAACAACTTTGAATAGACAAACACTGAATTTTAAAAAGATATAGACAGATCTTTCCCCAAAGATATAGATGGACAGTAAGCACAAGAAAAGAAGCTGCTATTAGTCATCACAGAAATGCCAGTCAAACCATGAAGAAATATCTGTAATAACCATTAATATGGTTATGCAAGGGTGGGGGAGGAAGGCAAGGAAAAATTTAGAAGGCAAAACCATTTCCTTCACCATTCCCTTTCAGCATTGCACTGGAATAAAGAATAAGGAAATAAATAAGACAAGAAAATGAAATGAAATTGGGAAGAAAAAAAACAAAACCATACCTGTTTACAGATGACATGACAATTCAGATAGAAAGAACTGATTAAAAAAAAAAACCCTCCTGAACTAATAAATATCATACCAAGATTATAGGATACATAGTTGATACAGGAAAGTCACCCACTTAGATGCTCCCAGAAACATGTGCAAACCAAAATGTAAAATGCAATATCATTTATATCAGCGCCCAAAAATAGAAAAATTGAGATACCAATCTTTTAAGAGTGCACAAGATCAATATGAGGAAAACTATAAAAGTGATGTAATCACACACTCACCAAAGGAGAGACATTTCATGTTGATATAGGAAGACTCATTATTGTCAAGATTTCAGTTTTTCCCAACTTGGATGTATAAATTCAGTGTAACACCAACAAACATTCTTGCAAGATATTTTGTGGATACTGACAAACTGATTCTAAGGTTATGTGGTGAGGCAAAAGAGAAGAAACAGCAAACACAAGATAGAGAGAGATAAATGAAGCTGGAAGACTACTGCCTTCAAGAGTTACTATAAGCTCCAGTAATCAAAACACTGTGGTATGCAAAAATTTGGGCAGATAACTGGAATACAGCATAAAGCTCAAAAAGAGATTCACAGAAATATTGTCATCAAGTAAAGATAACACTGTGGAAAATAGACAGCCTTTTGAATAAATGATGCTGGAAAGCCTAAATGTCCACAGGCCAAAAATAAATAACAATTTAAACAAAAAACATGAAACAGAAATCCAAATACGTACATTTGAATCACCACAAAAATTAACTCCAGATGAAGAACAAAATAAATTTTTAAAGCACAAAATTAAAAATTTCTGCAGTGGTTGCATAGGAGAAATTCTAGATGACCTTGAATTTGGCAATGACTTTTAGGAATAAAACCAATATCATAATCCACGGAAAAAGAACTGACAAAAATTTTGAAACTCTGTGTTATGAAAGAAACTGTCAAGAAAACCATCAGAAAAGTCATGAGCCAGGACAAAGTGCTTGAAGAGACATATGATTTAGCTCAGTGGTTCCAGTGTCTGCTTCACAAACTCAAGGACCTGAGTTCAATCCTTAGAATAAATAAAAAAAAGACATATGGGATAAAAGACAGTTACCTAAAATATGCAGAGACTCTGAAAACTCAACAATAGGAAAACAAACAATCCAGTAAAACATGAGTCAATAACCCTAATCCATCACGCCACCAAAGAAGATATAAACATGGCAAATAAGCACGTGACCAGATAAGCTCCATGTCAATTACAAACCAATGAGATACCATTTATTAGCACAACCAAAATCCAGAGCCCAGATGAAGGAGATCCAAGCTGAGGTGGCTATGGAGCAATAGGAACCCTGCTTCCTGGTGGGTGCACACAGTGGCCTTATATGCAGGTTCACTTTCTGCAGTTTCAGGTACCTATGGTCAACTATGGTTGAAAAGTATGAAATGAAAATTGCAGGTATAAATAATTCATAATTTTTAAATTGTGTGCTGTTCAGAGAGAAAATAGCAAACAGACATTGTATGTTTAAATTGTGTGCTGTAGCATAATGAAATTTTCATGCATACCAAGGCGTCCTTCCCAGGACGAGAGCCACCCTTTTGTTTGGTGTGCCCATGCTGTCCACATTGTCCTCCAGCTACTCACTGAGTATTCATCTCAGGCATCAGAGGGACAATCATTTTTTTGTGTTACCGTCACATCACTCAGAAGCCCAACAGTAGCCCACAATAATTTCATCATTCAGACTTTGGGTAACTTCATGTCCAGCTGAGAAGAAGGGTAAATATTTATACATACATATATATGTATGTATATATGGAGAGAGGATGACAGAGCAGTCATAATTTTCATTATAGTATGTTGTTATAACTGTTCTACATTATTATTAGTGTTATTTCTTACTATCCCAATTTATAAATTAAATTTTATCATAGGTATGTATGTGTAGGGAAAAAACACAGTATACAGGGCTCACTACTTACTATCCCTCTTTCTGTTTCGGAGACCCTCCTAATGGCAATGAAGAACCATTGCAAAGTCAGTTTGGAAAACAGTTTGGCAGGCTCTTAAAAACAACCACAGACATACTCACAATGTATAGTCCTATAGCTGGCCTTGTTATTATTTTCCCAAAGGAGTTACATCCCCACAGAATCCAGCACATAAGGGTTTATGACAGCTCTATGCATAACTGCTGAAACATAGATGCAACCAAGACATTCTTAAGTAGGTGAATGGTTAAGTAAACTGTGGCATCTTCAGGCCTCAAAATACTATCCAGCATGAAAAAGAAGTAAAGTTTTAAGCTACAAAAAGCATGGTGCTAAGTTAAATGAAGTGTAGCAAATAAAAGATTCTGATCTAAATGGTATATGTGATAATCATATGACATTCTGGAAAAGGTGAAAATATCAGTGGCTGCTAGGAGAAATGAAGTGGTGGGCACAGAGGTTTTCAAGGCAGTGAAACTCCTTAGTGATAGAATAATGATGGATACTTTCATTACACATTTGCCTAAACCCATGACATGTACAAACCCAAGGGTGACACCTGATGTTAACCATGAGGCTAATGATGTCACTGCAGATTCCTCAAGTGTAACAAAGCAGTGGGAGATGTTAAAAATGAGAGAGTCTATAATGTTCTGCTCTGCCTGTAGATGGGGCCACTAGAAGTTCGACCTCCAGAATTGTGAGCTAAGAAAATCTTTAATCTTTATAAAGTGCTCAGTCTGTGTTATTCAATTATAGAAACAAAACCCCTATGCATATGCCCGAGAGATAAAGACATATATTCACACAAAAACTTGTGAACCTTGTGAAAAAATGTTCATAGTAGAACTATTCAGAATAGACAAAATCTAAAAATAACCCAAATGTTTCTACTGCTGAATGGATGAATAAAGATATGGTATATCCACAAGTGAAATATCATTCAGGTATGAAGACGTTTAAAGTACTGATAAGTGACCAAACATGGATGAACCTTGAAAACATTATGTTAAATGAAAGGAGCCACTCTCAAAAGGTCACATATTATGTAATTCCATTTATATAAAATCTCCAGAGTGGGCAAATACATAGAGATAGAAAATAGCTAACTGGATGCCTAGCACTGAGGAAGGAAAATTAAGAAGAAATGGAAGTCATTGTGAAAGGTAGGGGTTAATTTTGTGGATAGCTGCACAACTTTGTAAATAGGTTAAAAAATGAGTGAAGTGAATAGTTTAAATAGGTGAATTGCGGAACATATAAATTATATCTCAAAATCCTGTTATAGACAAAAGCTAGAGATACACTTGTTACTGGAAGAGATTCTCTCATTGCTTAGTTGGGGCACAGATGATCACAGCTAATGTGAGATTATGAATGTGAGTCTCACATGACATTACCCTCAGGAAATGTTTGGAGGTGTAAGGGCCTGGCAAGTGATGTGTATTCATCCTTAAAGTCCTTTTAGGGCTAGGAATTTAGCTCAGTGGTTCCATTGCCTGCCTCACAAACGCAAGGTTCTGAGTTTCATCCCGGTAGCAAAAAAAAAAAAAAAAAGTCCTTTTAGCATACAACAGCAGCGAAGATTTTATTTGATCTTCTGCTCCCAAATTTTCTTTTCCTTTGTGAATTCAAAATGCTTGTAAAGTACGTTTAAGAATTTACTTGGGTCTTCAAATTCACATGGAGTTTCAGTAAGTTAATTTCCATGCTGTGGACCATTCTTGTTCATCTCTGAGCTAGGTGGCCATGGCCAAGTGATTGCAGTGGACTTACTGACACCCGTTCCCTCAGAGCAGACTTTGGGGCCTCCTGATCAGACCTCTGCCCAGGTGAGCTCTACCGGCTAATGCTTGCCTGATTGTGACTTCCTATCACACACCTATTCTCCCAGTTCACCTGCAACATAAGTTCATGGGCTTTTCTGGGCATTTACAAGGTCTACTTGGTAGCAAAGTTATCCCAATGTACAGGATTTCCTCTCAAAGTACAGGCAGTAGAAATCACCCCTAGGTGAGGTGATTAAAAAAATAACCTGCTAAGTAGGCAGCTGCTCCTCTGTCCATAAAGATAGTCTCTGTGCTCCTCCCTCAGGGCTGAGAATAAAAGTTTCAGTTCAGAATTTTAAAGAGAAAAGAGCCCTGATTCTCAGTGCGGCTGTGTGAGAAGATACATGGGTGGTGGCAGGAGCCAGGCCTGCAGGGCCACACTAATCTCTAATTGCTACAATTCTTCATTGGTATATGCTGATGTTGAAGTTTTCCCAGGAATTATTTTGCTTAATGTCAGCAATATGAAAGTAGACAGAGTGGCTAGTGTCACTCTGGGGCCCACTGGGCAGCCCCAACTGGATCACCACAGCAGGAACACCAAGGTCCTTCAAGATACTGACAAGCTGCCCACTTTGTGAAGGATTCTGCAGAAGCTACCTGCCACCTTCAGACACGATCCTTCTTTCCTCTTCTCTATGCAGGGAGTCTGCCATGGGCCAACACTGACAAGCATGGTATTGTAGGGGGAGAGGCCCCTCAGAGGCTTTGAGCAGTCTCCAAATCAACCAGCACCTCTTGAGCCAAGAATGGTGGCAACCTGTGACTGCCTTCCTAAGCTTGAAGAACAAAGTATCTGGATAGGAGTGATGCTAAATGATTATC
This sequence comes from Fukomys damarensis, assembly GCF_012274545.1. Lineage (NCBI taxonomy): Eukaryota > Metazoa > Chordata > Mammalia > Rodentia > Bathyergidae > Fukomys > Fukomys damarensis. The sequence goes on from NW_022900928.1 coordinate 80,554,317, forward strand.
CCTCCTGTTTTGGCACTACATGACTTGCCCTCCAAAATCTTATTTTTTTGTTTGGTTTCCGGCCTCAGCTGACAGAATCACTAAGTGAAATAGCAGATGGCAGGAATGCAGGTGACACAGAGCATGGTGCCATGAAGAACACTCTATACATCATTTGTTTGAAAAATACCTTTCCCTCTTTCACGTTTGAATGCTAAGAGGGTCAAATAGGGCAAGACTTTTTAACACACCTTCTCATAGGAATGGAATTTGAGCATCTGAATTACAAGAGTACAATCAACTGGGAAACAACAATTAAGCACATGTCCATGAGAAAGTGAATTTGGAACAAGGGTTGCCTATGCCAAACCCAGCACAGCTTGTGCTGAGAGAGCTCTAGAGGGAAGCCAGGAGCTAATTAGCTATTATTCTAGAGAGTAAGCAGCAAAGATGGAGTCTTTGGAGTCAAGACCTACTAATCAGCTATAAGTCAAAGTCAGTCATTTCTCAATGAAATATTTTATTATTGACATAATAAATGTCAGGCACAAATTTCTTTTCTATCAACCTTTAAAATGTGAGACCCTCTTTCAAGCTGTGACCTGAATCTTCCAGTTTTTACAACACATACTAAGCTCACATATATTCTTCACCCTTCAGATTTAGGTGCTCAGGTCACTTGGAAGACCTAAGCCTACTCACTTATTCCAATTTTAGAGATGATATTCTCGTCCACTTAACATGCTCCTTAGACTTTTAAAAATAAGTATATCAGTACAGTTTAGGTATTCAGTATAGTTACATTCATCATTGGGCTCTTGTACCTTTACATGACATATCTTGGTTCTGATTTTCCCCCATTCCCATAGACTCCCTCCACCCCCTCCACCATTTGCCATTTACAAAGACTGTTTCCATGTTTCCTTTACTCTTATTTTTTATTTTCCCTTCTTACTTTTTCCCTACCACTCCCACTTCCCCTACTCCTTTAGACCTTTCTTTCCTATTGCACAACATTAATTATATATTTTAATCCTTATTTACACTGTTAGTTTGTCACACCAGAGAAATTATATGGTATTTACACGTGTGTCCTACGAATTTCATGTAAGAGTTTGTCCTCAATGTGCATCCACTTAGCTATAAATGTCCCTGGTTTCTTGTTCTTAATGGCTGAGCAGTACCACATTTTGTATATAAAAAATAACCACATTTTCTTCATCTGGTCTCCAGTTGATAGGCAATTAGGCTGTTTCCAAATTTTAGCTATTACAAACTGTGCCACTATAAACATGGGTGAGCATATATCACTGTGTTATGATTCTTTTAATATATTTGGGAAGATACCCAGCAGGGAAATAGCTGAAGCAAATGGGACTTCTAATCCTAATTGTTTAAGTTATCTTCATATTGATTCCCAAAGTGAATGCACCAGTCTGCACTCCCACAAACAATGAAGAAGGGTTCCTTTCTCTTCACACCCATATCAGCATTTGTTATTGGCTGATTTCTTGATAGCAATCATTCTTTCTGGGGTGAGGTGGAATCTCAGTGCTGTTTTCATCTGCATCTCTCAAATGACCACTGATATTGAACATTTTTTATATGATTATTTGCTGCTTTTACTTCTTCGTCTGAGAAATGTCTGTTCATTTCAGATGCCCATTTTTGAATTGGGTCTTCATATTTGGGTGGCCTGATATTTTTGAATTCCTTATATATTCTAGAGATTAGACCTTTGTCTGGGGAATAGCTGGTAAAAATATTTTTCTGTATTGTAGGCTGTCTCTTAGCTCTATTGGTGGTTTATATTGCAGAGCCAAAGCTTTTTAAAAAGATGAGATCCCAGTTGTTGATTCTTTGTGCTAGTTCCCATGTGCTCATAAAGTCTTTTCCTATGCCAATGTCTTCAAGAGTTCTACCTAACTTATAGTCCAGCAAAGTAGTGTTTCTGTTTTAATATTCATATCTTTAATCCACTTTGATTTTAGTTTAGTGCATGGTGAAAGATAGGGATCTAGTTTTAATCTTTGGTAAGGTGAAATCCAGTTTTTCCAACATCACTTCTTAAAAAGGCTATCTTGCCTTCAGTGAGGATGGGTGGTACCTTTGTCAAAGATGAGGTAGCTGAGTAGGTATGAAACTTCATACTGCATCTTCTAATATGTTTCTGCATCTTCTAATCTATTCCACTGATCCTCAGGTCTATTTCTCTGCCAGTACCATAATGTTTTTATCACAGGGGCTTTGTAGTATAGTTTCAAGTTGGGGATTGTGATAACCCCTGCCACATCTCTGTTGCCTAGAATGGCTTTTGCTATTCTGAATCTCTTCTGGTTTTAAATGAATTTTTGGATTGTTTTCTCTAGTTTTGTAAAATGCATTGGAATTGCAATGGGGATTGCATTGAATCTATATAGGAGTTTTGGAAGTATGGCCATTTTCTCTATATTGGTTCTTCCTACCCAGGAAGAAGCGGTGTCTTTCCATTTTCTTATATCTCTTTGATCTCTTTTTTTCAGAGTGTTGTAGTTATCTATGTGGAGGCCTATTGCTTCCTTTGTTAGATTAATTCCTAGATATTTCATTTTTTTAGATGCTATTGTGAAAGGGATTTTTTTTCTAATTTCATTCTCAGGGAGTTTGTTATTTGTGTACAAGAAGGCTATTGACTTTAGAGTATTTCCCTTGTATCTAGCTATTCTACTGAATCTGTTAGTTAGGTATAGAAGTCTTTTGGTGGAGTTTTGTCAGTATTCTATGTAGAGCATCATATCATCAGCAAATAATGACAGTTTAATGTCTTCATTTCCTAACTTTATTGCTTTTATTTTGTTCTATAATATAACTGCTTTGGCTAATGTTTCTAAAATTATATTGAACAGGAGTGGTGATGGTGGACATCCGTGTCTTCTTCCTGATTTTGGCATGAAGGTTTTCAGCTTTTGACCATTTAATATGATGTTGGGTGTCAGTTTTTCATAGATAGCCTTTATCAAGTTGAGATAAAGACCATCTATTCTAGTTTTCTGCAGGGTTTTTTTATCTTGAATGGGTGTTGAATTTTGTTGAACGCTTTTGCTGCATCTATTGAGATGGTCATATGGTTTTTGTCCTTGGCTCTGTTAATATAGTATATTACACTTATTGAGTTACATATGGTGAACCATCCTTGCATCCCTTGGATAAATCTGACTTAGTCAGGGTGTATGATCTTCTTGATGACCCTCTGTATTCTGTTTGCCAGTATCTTATTGAGGATTTTTTGCATCTAATGTCTTCAGGGAGATTGGCCTGTAGTTCTCTTTTTTGGTTGGGTCTTTCCCTGGTTTTGGAATCAAAGTAACACTTGCTTACAGGAATGAATTTGGAAGCATTGCTTCCATTTCAATTTCACTGAACAGTTTAAAGAGTAGTGGCAGTAGTTCTACTCTAATGTAGAATTCAGTCGTGAAGCCATCTGGACCTGGGCTTTTTTTGTTGGTAAATTTTTAATTATGTTACTTACTTTAGACTTTTATACTTTTAAATATTTTGTTATCATATTATTGAAGCTCGCAGTTAAATATATAAAAGCTACAATTCTTTAAACATCTCTTTTGTAAGCAAATTTGTTAAACGTTGATGGACTGCAGAACAGTGTCCTATAAACTGAGAGGCTAAAATAAACAACTTGCCAAACCTACCCCTAAGGTCTTTGTAAACAATATAAACAGTTTAACATTGATAATAACATTGATAAAATTAGCCATGGTCATTATTTCAGTGCCTACTGTGTGTGCAGGTATAGTGTGCATATTTGTATGTTGTGCCAGATAGGATATTCCAATCATTTACATGAATTCTTTCATTTTATCATTTATTACTGATTTTATTCCCACTTAATAGATTAATAAATTGAGTCTCAGAAAGGTCAGGTTGCTGTGGGTCTTGCAGTTAGTATGTGGTAGTGCTAGTTTGACTGTAAAACTCATCTTTTGCCCCTAATTAATATTATAACCTGCAACTTTAATATAAAGCAAAATATATTAATTGACACACAAGAGTATTAAACCATTTCTGTAGAGGACATAGATATTAAATCTAAATTAAATTTATTTGTTGGCTTATAAAGGTTTTAATTTATATTTTTCTTCCTCAATAGGAAAAGAAAAAAAGGTCCTTAATGCTGTTATGACAATAAAGACTATAACTATAAAGACGATGTGTTTGTTAATTCCACAAGTATGTCTTTAGAGCCTACTAGGTGTAGAATACTATTTATGCACAGAAAACATCCAGACAAAAATCTTTGTTCTTGTGGAGCTTTGTTTTGGGTATGTATTTGCTCAAAAAGCAACCAACAGACAGCCAAATAAATAATTTTGTGGTCATTCTCTAAGATGATGAATATGTCCCCTAGGTTGATTTTCTTTACTTGATTTTCTCATTTGTCTTAAAGTTTTAGGGAAAAAAAATAAATTTAGGTTCAAGATTGGTACAACTAATTATTAGATATTTTTGTACCACTAATAAATTATCTCATTAATCCATATTCACACAAATCACAAATTATCTTCAGACTAATTATACAGGGTTTATTTTTAATTTGATATCCAGACTAATACCTAAACCTGATTAAATTTCCCAGTGTCAATGGAACTTTTAAATGACTATCTTTGAATCAGATTTACATCAAAAACTGCTCTTAATTTCTTCTTTCCCTGCTACTCCCAAACCAATAATCTCTTACGATACATAAACACTGGATTTTCCCTTTCAGTTTCTGTGGCCATGAAAATGGCTCTTAAATACTTCTGAATGTGTCAGTCTTGGTTGATTCCAGAAATATATATGACATCTCCCCCTTGCTGCTGTGAAGGACCTTTAAAATTAGTCAGCTTTGAGAGATTGGCTTTGGTTTCCTGAGTTCTTTGGAAAATAAATCAAAAAACTTCTTTATCAAATTTTGAAGTCTAGGCTTTCCTCTTCTCTAACCGACATCATCTTCTGCTCTATCATTTTTCTTGACACATTGCTCATGACATAGTGGCATGGAGTCACCACTTCTTGTGGTGCAGGTTTCTCTAAGTCAAGCTGCAAGCAACTACAAAGGAGAAGATTGATGCTTTAAAATGAAGTGTTAGAAACATCCTCCTTGGGAAGAAAACATTAATTACATTTTTGAAGGAGTTATAATTGGATTTTACTTCTCCCTTTTTTGATAGTTATTTAAGCTGCGGCATTAACACACTCCCAACATCTTTTATTCAGTCAGTTTGAGAAAAGGAAGAAAGATTTATTTGTAATTATCAGAAATAAACACAGTTCCTGTGAAGTAAACCCAAAGGAACAGAACCTGGCTTGGATCCCACCTTGTTAAAGATGCAAATTAGGAACAGGCCATTGGAATGGGAGGTCTCCTAATCCTTTCTCAACAATGTAAATCATTAAATTAGTCCCTGGTTCAATGGCATCTGCAGTGTGTAACTTCAGATTTAATACAAAGGATCCCAAAAGAAGCAGTAACTTCCACTGGGCCTTCATCGTTGTGCTAGCTGGTATTTATTTTGAGACATGTGGCACAGGCATGTGCACTTAATGCCTATTCCTGCCTGCTGGCATTTATTGTCTATCTATCCTATAGTGCTGCCCATACCTTGCTTCCCATCCACCTGTAATCTCTCTCCAAACCTTCTGGTGATTTCCAGCTGATTAGCATCAGGTTGTCCTTCAGGTGTTGGCCTCACAGTCCCTGAAGCAGATGTGTGCAAATTATTTATTCTCAGACTACAGTTTGCCTTTGGGAAACAAGACAGTTCCAAATACAGCAATACTAAAAATGAAGACAGAAACCACAAGGCCTGGGCTTGGATAGTTGAGTTTTAATAATTATTGTCTAGGTTTTCTCAGTTGAAATTAGTTGAATCAATGCAGTTCTGATTTGTCCTCATGAAAAGAACTACCAAGAGAGGTGGGCAACCCACTGCAGTCCAAGGAAACCAACTTTACGCAATGTAGCAAATGATGGATTCTAGTGGACTTTGTTGAATAAATATTCCTTTGGTGAATACTCCTCAAATCCTTCACCCAAATAAGAAGTTACTCCAAAACATCAATTTATGCAGTTTCAATTTATGGAGAGTACACACATTCTTTGGAGAAAAAGCACAGATCACCTCTTACTATTCCAATTCCTTTGCTCCTCAAAACACATCCATAAGAGCAGCTCTATCTCACCATCCAGTGTTCTGAGCAGGTTCTTCTGTTGTCTAGTAAAACTATGTTTCCAGAACTGTTAAAACATCATGTCTTTTTTGTTGGGAATCTTATTCTGTCATACCCATGGCTATGTTACCCTGTTCTGGACACATCACCCACGATTCCACCAGTAGTGGTTTCTTCTGATCCCTCATCTTTGAAGGATAGCTAATTGAAAACTCTGGGGCACACAAAACCAGACCCAGCTTGTAAATTTCTTAACTGCTGGGCTAGAAAATAGAGACCCATCTTGGCTATCAGAGCCATCTTTATGCTGCTACTCAACTACCTCCAGATATTTCTGGCTAGCTGATGTTTATATTTTGGTTTTATCAGCCACACAAATATAATAAGGTCATTGGACAGAGACTGTAACAAACTCTATTTTAAATAACAGCTACCATAAATGTTGTAGGCACTTGATAAACACTGAATAATAATGGGAAGAATGAGAATTCCCTTAGGAAATTATTTTACTGCCTCATATGTTTGAGTGTTAAGAATTTTTACTCCTCCATATTAGACCAAATTTCCCTTGATTTAGCTTTATCCTGCTAAAGCCATACTAAATATTATGCTGATTTGAGTGTTCTGCTCAAGGTTTGAACTTCTATTGCTCAATCTATGTAGCTCTACAAACTGCTCTGCCTTAAGCTGTATATGTGGATATATTTTATACATCTGGGCAGCAACAAGTGCCATAGCATTGATTTGTAATTTGAGATCCAAACATAAATCCTAAGTTCTTCTGCAAAACTTAACACACAGACTTTCCTCAGCATAGAAAACTAATTTCTTTTATTTTTTTATTTTCTATTCTTTTCTTTTTAATCCCTCAAATACTCTGGGAATTAAAACAGAACTCATATTTAAATCAGCTTCTCCTATCTTAATCTCAGCATTTTATGTCATATCACAGTGTTTTCCATCTGAAAGCAACTCTCCTGTTTGTCACAAAATCAACTTCCAAATTGAAGTACTAAGCATCAAGTATTTAGAAAGTGATTTGGTTCTTGTAATATCTCTAGTCTAATTTGCATCAAGTCACTTTACTTTCTTTTGCATGCAACAGAAAAGCACAGGGCTAGACTTTTTTAAAGTTAAATGTTTGATATAAAACAGATATTCTACTAATTTGCTTTGCAAATTGAGTTCTCCGTGATTTACTGCATAATGTACTCTAAGAGACTTAAAAAATCTAGGGCTAACTTGTGTTATTCCTACAGTCACTAACCCATTCTGGTTTTCACTTTTCCTGTCTGGGCAAAGCAGCTCTACTGCCTATTTCTTTTGCAGAAAGGACATTTATGAAGATAACTAAATGATATATGGAAACACTGCCTTTTTGGAAATACAGTATATATAATAATTATTTTCTTACTTTTATGCTTGGGAATTCTATTATTATATTATGTTAAGTTATTTTATTAAATTATTACACCATTATATGTTTATTATATTATGCTATATTGTTATGCTGTTAGGAATTTTTCATGATTATTGTCAAAAATGTAAAAATAAACTTTTTATAGTCAGAGACACATCATAAACATTTTTTTTAAGAAAGAAAATAAGCTGAACTAGATGAGCACATTTTCTCTCACTCATCCTCTCTGACTATGCAGTGGGCAAAAATGAGGAGAGAAACAGGAGCACTGAACAGGAAGCTGCAATCTACTCTAGACCTTGCTACCAATGTGGGAACTTGAGTACAACCTTGGGATACCAAAAAGCTTTTGGAAGCCTCAGTTATCCAATCTGATGAGATGGCTGCCAACACCTTTCCAACCAGGTGCCATAATATAGGACTTGTCTTGTTTAACCTACTTCAAGGAGTGATAGTGTACTCCACAGATTTGGAGACAATGAAGGAATTGCTGTTTTTTGATGGAATTTGTACTAGGTAACCTCACACTAACCAAAGGGCAAGACAGAATGAATTCAAAATGTAAAAACAATTCCTTCTTGCATATTTGAGAAACAAAGCATTAACGAAATGTGTTGACTGTGGAGCTGCCCCATGGATTATGTGCTCTGTGTAATAAACTCTGAGCTTGTTGTTCCAATCTATAAAGCAGGCCTCCTCAATTATTTTTAACACATTTCTAGGCTTATTTTTGGAATATACAAAGAAAACACTCAATAATGTCATTTAAATTGTGAAGGGCAATTTGACTATTATGTGGGGATTTTCCCTGGATTATGTGGTGCAGTTGCTTCACTTGGAGAGTGCCTCTCTTTCTTCTCGTTGATTTGAAATGACAAATTCGTGAAGAGCAAAGATCGTTCAGATGACTGACAGTCCAAATCCTGCAGTTAACAGAATGATTTTGTTGTGAGGAACAGGGAAAAATCTCTCTGTGTGTTGAAAAGTTTGTGATTCTAAAAAGTCAAACCAATCCCCTTTCTTGGAAGAAAAAAACTGCCTATATCCTCATCTGTTGGTTCAAAACTGGACTCGGTGTCAGGGACAGCTCAGAAGAAAATTCGTCTAGCTATATTTTTTACTGAAATAGTTCAATTTCACAAAATGATGTTTAACATCTCTGGAGGGCAGACAGGAGGTGTCACGAAGCATAAGGAGCTGTGATGCACAGAATTTGAGAGCACGGTCTGTGGGGACAGAGCAGTTGCACTCCTTACGTTCAGCCCTACCACTTATTATTGTCTTACCTGCGAGACCCTGTGCCCGGCACTAAAGCTTTAGAAAAATCTTCATCTCCTGAGATAAGCTTTGTAAAATGCATCAACAGAGAGGGGAAGAATCGTTTTGCTACACTATATCTTACAACGTTTTATAAAGAAGTTAGCAGAGGACTAAAATTTGCCTGATACCTCAAGTAAATATGTAGGGGAAAACTATGAGTGTGCTCACATCTAAGGCTTAGAGAAAATGACTTTTCTTGTAAGAGAAGTAGCATTCAAAGCAGCTTTTGTGGACCTGTGATGGAACCACACTGCATCACACTTGCCCAAGACTAAGGATATCATTCAGAATGTAGGTTTCAATTCCATTTATGCCAGGTTCTCAAGCTTCACTGTTCATCGGAAGCACGGGGAGGGGCTGTTACAACAAGATTCCTGAGCCCCACCTCCTGAGTCTCTGTATCAGTAAGACTGCAGAGGAGCCAGAGAACTTGCATTTCTAACAGATTTCTTGGCCATGTAATGTTGAAGACCAAAACCTTTGATGATGCCCTGCAACCTCCAAGTGCCTTTAAGTCACTGCAGGAAGAGGTCATAATGTAGCTCCAAGAGGATTCACTACATAGAGTGACTGGATTACTTCTTCCTTCCTGAGTACCAGTGCATGAGCCAGAGAAAGAGAAGCGGAATGTTTGATGTGCTTTTATTTTCTTTCACGGGAAAATCGTTCATTTAAATGTTATGTGTGCATGGTGTGGTTCAGTGCATGTGTGCTCACATTAGTGGTGCATGCGTACCACCCTGCTAAGTTCTGGGTAATAGCATGAATAAAAAGAGTCCAAGACCATGGCTCGTGGCTGGGTATAGCCTAATCTCTTCCCCAGCTTTATAAGTAGGGTTGCTTTTGTTTTGTTCCTTTTTTATCAGTACAGGCTTATAATACATTGTGTTTGCATTCCTTGTGTGGAGTTGGTACATGACACATCTTCATTCCTGTTTTCATCCCCTATCCCTTTCCTCCCTTCTCCTCCCATGTCTTGGTACCCTTCCCATTTGAGAAAGATCTACCTCCCTATATCCTCTTATCTCTCTTTTATTCTGCTCTTTATTTATACTTTGGGTTTCTCATATAAGAGAAACCATGTGATATTGATGCTTGTGTGTCTGATTTATTTCACTAAATATTGTGGTTTCAAGGTGCATCCATCTTCCTGCCCCAACTCAAGTTTATCTTTCTTTAGGGCGGTGTAGTACTCCACTGTGTGTAAATATCACATTTTAATCTCAGCTCTACATCAACAATTTATAGGGAAACATCATCAAAAAGTATGAACTTCCATGTTAAAAAAAACATATTAATATAAAGATGACATGCAAAACAGTCAGTATACTACTTTTCAGGTTGATTAATTCATCCATATGAGTACTATTAAGGTGAAACTTTGATATAGGGCTCACTAGGGGGAAGACATTGCTCGACATACATCATCTTTTTAGACCCATAATAGTTATAGGAGGTAGATACTTTCATATTCACCATTGAAATTTAAGGAAACTAAGGTGCAGCTCTTATGTTCTGCACTATAAAGATAATTTTATATCTTATACCTGTATACTTGAGAAAATATTTGAGTACATGAACTATGAAGGAATGAATAAACCAGCATGAATTTCATCCACGGCTCTCCGCTGTGTGGCTGTTCCCAGCCACAATTGTAAGTGAGCCTCCTAGGGGCTCTCCTGGACAATCAAGGACTAGGCTAGAGACCCCATGGAAAATAATGGTCCACTCATTTTCACAGGATGGTCCAAGTCCTCATCTGCCATTGTGTCTCAGTCTGTGCTATTTCTCTCAGAAACTACCTCCAATTCTGTCCCAGTAGGATGGCCTCTGAAGTGCAGCAGCTGACACCACATGCATTTTTAAAATGCAGGATAACAGGTATTGAGTGTTGGCAACAAATCTGGTGCTGGCTGGCCCATCAATGATAGCACCTGCCATGCTCCCAGAGGGACTTTTAAGCATTCTCTGTCAACAACCCACATAAAAACACACATGCACATGCACACACGTACTCATCCTGTTAGCAAATTTGATGTCATTAAACGAAAAATAAAAGGCCTGTGTCTACCCAGTGTCATTACTGAGTCTGATGACCATCTGATTATTTTCATGATTTAAATGTTCACTTATTCAGCATGGGAAAGAAACAGTATTTGAAACCGAGGCTCATTTTCCTCCAGAAATCTTTTTTTGTGATTGTGACCAGCTCATAGTGCTGTTTCACAGGCTGGACTGAAGAGTCCAGGCTCCAAGTTGATGGTATCCACAGATCTGAGGGTGTTGATTAAGGGACATGATATGGCAAAATACCCTCCTGGTTGAAGCCTAGTGTTTGCAGAATCATAAACTTGCAGAACACGTGCTTCAATCAGCTGGCTGTGTAAGAATTCAATCAGCGTTAATCTAACACAATGCAGCACCTGCTCCCCAACTGATTTCTAGTGTTCTTCAATCAAAAGCAGCAGAAGAAAAGCATCATTTATTGCAAGCAATGTCAGCAGACCTGAAAATTCAAGAACCTGAAGCGCAATAAGAAGATCAGGTTTGCCTTCTGCTCCTCTTCCTCTCCTTGGGGATGCTACAGAAAGGAAGAATTGTTGCTTACAAAAAAAATAGTAGGAGAAAGCTGGATAGGTCCAGCACTAAATTTACCCCATATGAAATGAACTCTGTAATTAGGTGCTGGTAATTAACACGCATTGCCATGCGGCTCATGTATCTGTAAGATCAGGTGTCCTGTGCGCCTTGGCTGATTCTCTCTAAGCTACAACATGGAACAGAAAGGACAGATGACACTGGGCTGCTCTAAAGTGAGTCTGAATATGTTGCTCTCTATTCAGTCTCAGACACAGAGCCAGCTGGCCATTTTGGTGGAAAATTAATAAATCAATCATTTGGAAGAAAATTAATAAATTACCCAAGGGATGTACTTTCACTGCTATAGGAAAGAAACCACAAACATATCATCCTTCTCCAGTGTTAAGCTTCCAGAGGCAGAGACAAGTCAGTATCATTTACACCTTCATCCCTGGTGGCTGGATGGTGCCTGGATCACAGGAGGTACTCCGCAATGTTTACTGAATGAATAATTAAACAAAGCAGGCCTCATTAGCATTTCTGTATAAATATTTCTCCTGACATGGACATTGCAAAATAAATAAATAAATACAACAGTCACTGAGTTCTGTGCTGAAATTGATCATGAAACTGTTGTTTCCACTGACTTTAAAGGTACCCCCAATGGAAAAATACAATTTTCCTAAAACAGGCACTTATTAAGAATGCAAATCATGCTTTGTAACTCAAACTTTTAATTTCATTGCACAATGCTCAGTATTTGACTTAAGATAGAAAATTTGTGACTTACAAGTAATGGAGAATTTAGTATCATTGGAGAATATGTCCTCCGTTCTGGCTCTCTGCCCAGAAGGATTATTTTATAGCAGGTTGAATTCTCCACTAATTATCTTCAAAACAGCTGGACTACTGGATAAACTCTATCTTAATGCACAGTATAAGAGCAAATAAGGATAATTAAACTTTGATTTTAGACTAGACTGACAAGAAGAGTAAGTGGGGAGAGTGTTAAAAGATGGAAGGCAGGGGTAGGCAGCACAAGAGCTATCTCATAAAATCCCTTGTCGATACCAAAAGTATAACTCATTGTTAATAAATTACAGGTAATTTTGATAAATTTCTACCTTAGCCTGATTATTTACTTTGCTTTGGGGAACACTTAGTCAACCCCACTGGGGCCCTAGATGATTTAAAACAAATTATTTTTAAAAACGACTTGATTTCATCAGAAACATGCAGCTAACAGAATTAGCACCTAAACATCCTGTGGGCAAAAGCAATATCTTTCAAATGAAAGATATGTACAAAAAGAAATTTCAGCTAAGGAACTTTGAAGCTACTCTTCACGGGAAGTGTTATGAAGCATTCTTGCCAAATGAGAAATCTGTAAATTACCTGCATAAGCAATCAGCTCCAGATTATAATTGCCAATTTGAGAAAATTTCACCAACAATTAAGCAAAATCAAATAACCTATCTGAGGAAGCAGAATGGTGACAGGCCACTACATTTTCCTTCTTGTTAAAGTTTACTATAATTTGTTTTTATTTTCCTTCAGAAATTGAAATTCCATTCTGTTTTATAGGGTGAGGAATAATTAAGAGCCACCATGAAGAGAGCCAGACACATCAGAACAGGAGTTTCTGAGTGATTTGCCTTCAGGTTGAAAATAGGGGTTACATAAGTCGGGCTGGAAATTGTTGTGACCCAGAAATAAGAATCTTAAAATCAAACTACAGGAGAGCACACAATTCATTATTCCAGGTTATCGTACGAGATCAGTTCCAAAAATCAGAACACAAAATAAACTCCCTGCAGGATGGTTGACAGAGACACAGATTTGATTTTCTTCCTGAACTTCCCACCATTCTGCCATACTTAACTATGAATCTTGGTAAGTTTATTCAAAATTGTTGGAACTCGCCTTTCTTCCTTTTCTCTCATGGGAGATTGTTTCTCACATGTATGAAAACCAATGCCATTTTCTTACTTTTTTTTTTTTTTTTTTTTTTTTTTTTTTTTTTTTTTTGCAGTGTTGGGGATTAAACTAAGGACCTTGCTCTTGGGAGGCAGGTATTGTGCCACTGAGCTAAATTCCCCACCCACCAGCGCCTTTTCTATGAACCACTTAATGAATGCTAATAAAGTTCCAGAATTAGTGCAACGTAATGAAGACAGAAAAACATTCCACAACCTGTGAAGTAAGTACTGCTGATTTTTGTCTAACATCCTTGCTCTCCATTTTTACTGGAAAGACTCCAGTGTTGCTCAAGGCAGTGAGTGATGTGTCCAGCCAGAGGTGATCATGTGACTCAATTCTTTTTAATAACAAGTAGGTATAAGTTTACCATGGATTTCTGGCAATTTTGCTTTCCCTACAAATGTTACCGCTATGCACTTTCTTCGTTAGTTGGATTTGGAGCAGGCACCTTGAGAGAAGGAAATGACAAACACTAAAATAAAACCTAAGGATTTCAGGTGGCACAAAGAAAGGAAAGATAATGCTTACAACATTAATGGAATAAATAAGGCTCTACGTAGCTCTACGATACGTATTTTCAGGTATCATTATTGAGAATATTCAATTCCTATTTGGTTGGGTAGTCACTTGCAGCCAAATATAACTGCAATTGATGTGATATTCCCATCCCCTTGGGACACTTAAGGGATTATGGGCACATACACAAATTACAATAAAGTGCAGTGAAGGTTCTGAAAGAAACACAAGGGGAGAGATACTGTGAGAAAAGATATGATGTATGTGAGATACATACATATGTGTGTGTGTATGAAAATATGGAGTCTTGGGAGGCAAGAGGAGTGTTGATGGGAACATTCAATCTGAAGTGAACAATAGCTCAGGATAACAGAGCTCAGCACAAGAGTTTACATTGCATATGAAGCAATTTGGCTTTATTTTGAAGAAGAGATATGAGGATCTTCATGAGGACAATGAATGGCTTCATCAGTCTAAGCTAAGCTTTACTGACACATGGAAAGTGCACTTGGTAGGTCTGACTGCAGAGTATATTTATTTAAAGACACAGGGACAGAGGATTCAAAGTCACAGACAAGCCCGGAGATGCTGAATTAAGAGATCTCAGGAAGCACGCATGTCAGCCATTTCTGCTCTCCAGAACCACTAATAAAATGATAGTAAAGGGAAAAAGGCACAGCTACATAACATCAAAGAGCATGCGAGAGCAAACTCAGCAGACCAGGACTTTCAATAAAATTTGGCAAATATGGAGAAAGAAAAAGCCATACCTCATGACAATACTCTAGCAAACAAGTGAACTTGTCAAACAGAAGAGTAACCTGGAATTGAAGACTGAGATATGAAGAGCAGGAATGGAAGAGGAGGTGAAAGCAAAGGAAGAAACTGGAATTTGAACCACAAACCAATTGCTCCCCAGGCTTTCCTGTCCTTCTTTTGCATGCAACCACAAGGCAACCTGAAAATGACTCAGGCAAATGGAGCAAAGGATTTATCTTTCTAAAAAATTAAACAAACTGCAAGGGAGTTGGAAACACTAAACCCCAAATTTTGTTCTATATCTTTAGTAATAAATGTACAGCCTCTAGTAAATATGCTTAATAACTTACAGCAATTAGAAACTTTGCATTTTATGGGAAAAACTTGATGGGAAAGAGATAAACATTTATAACAACAGAGGAGATGCATCACAGTTAGTACAAAATTCAATCCATTTCCTTACTAAATTTATGTGACAATTTTAAAAAAGCTAATAATGATTTTTCATTTATTTATTTCAAAGACCAACACAACAACTAGAACTGGTCTTAGAAGAAACAGAGAACAGAAGAGAAAGTACTTATTTCCAATATCTCTGATTTGCTTTCTCAGAGATTTGAGATGATACAGTATGAATGAAATACAAAAGAAAAAACTATGAAAAAGTGATAATCAGTGAAAAACAATATGTTCATGGAACTAGAAATATTATCACTGTATTAAAATAAAATTAAAGGAGTATATTAGTCAAATGGTATGAAGTACCAGCTATGCAAGATAAAGTAGAGGGATCACTTAGAAACATAAGAAAAGACAAAAATGGATAATATAAGAAGAGAACTAGTACGTTGAAGTGGTTAAATATGAAAGCAAGTTGCCTAGATTAGAATACTGCCCTTCATTCAATAGCTTACTCTTAATCTCAAGTGGCTGATTTTTCTTAACTTCAACACTAGGACAATATTAGTAGTATCTCTTAGGGTTAAAGTTAAGTGAGTTAATATAAGTGGTATAGTTAGAGCAGTTCTTATTATATAGTAAGTACACCAAGTCTTACACACACACACTCACACACACATAGCACATTCACAGAGACAACTCAGGAATTTCAACATAACCAATAGAAGTTACGGAATTAGAATAAAAATAGAGAAAATTATTAAAGAAGTAATAGGAGAAAATTTAAAAAAAACTATCAGCTGAGTAACAAGTTGGATGAAAAGAAAATGATTCATACATAGACACCTCATTGTAAATTTTGATCAATCATTACAGCGGGTACTGATAATTTTTTTGTTGTTGTTTTTGAATTCTGGACTAAAGAAGCTCAGTGTGTTACATCTAATTTAAAATTACCCCTTACTAGTTTTATCAAGGTACAAATTAAAACTGTATATACTTAAAATATACATGATGTGTTTGTATATGTATACATTGTGATGATTACCACAACCAAGCTAACATATCCATCAACTCCATAAGAACATACAAGATCTACACGTTTTAAAAATTTAATTCTATTGGAACACTTTTAACATACATAATTATCATTCATTATAGGGAATTTGAACCTGTATATAATACATCTTGATTTTTATTTTTCCCCTTTCTCCTCACCTCCCTTCAACCCTTATTTCCCTCTTTGTTTTCAATTACACAATAAAATATTCCTTAACTTCTCTATTCAGTGCTATACACCGGATTTCAATAATTGAGGTTTTTTTTTTTTTTCTGCTTAATTGAAACTTTGTATCAATTGACCAACATATCTCATTTTCCACCTTTACCCCAACCGGTCTTTGGCAACTCTGCTTAAGTTTGAAGTTTTCAGATTCTGCCAGTTTCTGCATTTCTGAGCTTGATTTATTTTATTTAGAATAATGTCCCCCACATTATTGCAAATGACAGAATCTCCTTCTTAAGGCAGACTAAACTTCCATTGTATTTTGTCCATTTTTTTATTAGTAAGCCTCTGGTTGAGTCTATACCTTGGTTATACTGAGTAAGGAAAAATGGATCCAGGCTTGCATGTATACCTCTTTTAAGATACACTTCCATTTCCTTTGAAAATATTCTAGAAGTGAGCATGCTGAATCATATGATACTTGAAATTTTAATTTTTTTAGGAAATTCTGTATTATTCTCTGGAATGGCTATATCAGTTCACACTAAACAGGATTCTCTTCTCTATAGTCTCTTCAATGGTGAGCTTTTATTATTCTGATACTAGCCATTCTAAAAGGTGTGAGATTATATATCATTATTGCTTGGATGTACATATCTCCACTAATTAGTGGTGGTGGCCTTTTAAAAATATACCTGTTGGTCATTTGTATGTCTTATCATGATAAATGTTTATTCAGCCCTTCACTCGTTTTTTAAAAAAGGTTATTAGTTTTCTTCTTAAATTCTCTGAGTTTTGTATATATTTTGGATGTTAACACCTTGTTCGACATATGATATGCAATTACTTTCCCCAGTTCTTTAGATTGTGCTTCGCTCTTGTTTTTATTTATGTATGAAAACCTTTTCATTTCATGTGTCTCATATTTATATTTGCTCTTGTTGCCGATAGTTTAGGGGTAATACCTAAAAATAATTGCCTGGATGGACGTGTAGCAGCTCTTCCACTCTGTTTTCCTCTACTTATATTACAGTTGTAGATCTTATATTTTAGATCATGTACGCTGATAATTGTATATAGCTGTAATAAAAGTCCAAGTTTGTTCTTCTGAATGTGAACACTCGATTTCCTCAATGCCATTTATTGAAGTAATTATTCTTTTCCTACTGTGTGTTCTTGGCATTCTCTTAGAAGATCAATTGGCAGTAACTGTTTGGATTTATTACTGAGGTTTCTATTTTCTACATTTGCCTATTTGACTATATGATGGTACTGTAAGTCATTGATTGTTAAGAGCTTTGCAGTATATTTTGGAATTAGTTTTCTTGCCTAATTTTTCTGGCTAGGACTCTGAATATTGTGTGAATTACAAGTGATGAGAGTGTATACTTTTTGCTATTGCTGAATTTTGAAAAAAAATTTCCACTTTTTCTTTGATGAATATGATGCTATCTGTGGATTTGGCATACATGGCATTTATACAGTTCAAGTATATTCCATCTATACCTCAGTTGTTGAGTGAGTTTATTGTGGAAATATATTGAATTTGCAAAATTGTTTTGCATCTATTGAGACGAGAGGATTTTATCCTTTCATCTGTTAAAGTGGTTCATCACATTTATTGATGGTCATATGTCAAAATATTCTTGTATTATAGTATGAGGCTCTTTTGATTATGGTGTGATCCTAGTGATGCTTTGCTGAATTCAGGTTATGATATTTTGGTGAGGATTTAAATATTAATTCTGTGCATGGTTATTCCACTGTAAATATTTTTAATCACCAGAGGTAAGATTTTTATTGACTTATTATTGTAATTTTCAGCATACAAATTACTTAATCAAGTATAATATTTACAATTCTTACATAATGTACATTTTAGAATAGCTATAACAATAATGCATGTACTTTGCTCCATTTACAATGATAGACTAGGGTAAGACTACATTCATGAATTAGACACAAATCTTCTACATACTAATAAAAAGTAAATGGAGTGTTGGTTACACATTCTTTAAAATGTACCTTTTCACCCTGTAAATTTCTTTTCCTGCAATATTCTTGTCTAGCTCTGGTAGGAGGGCAATGTTTATCTCATAAAATGAATTTGAAAATATTCCCTCCTCTTAGGTTTTTTGACTGACAGGAACAATTGTCATTCCTCAAATGTCTGGTAGCATTCACCAGTGAAACCATCTGTTCCCAGAATATATTTTTTGAGATTTATTTGATTATTAATCCAATTCCTATTCAGTTTTGGTCTGTTTGAATTTCTATTTCTTCAAGATTCTGTCTTGGTAGATTGGAGTTTAATTACTTTTTACAAGTTGTTCAATCAATTGGTAAGTTCATAGTAGTCTCATGGTCCTTTGAATTCCTCTACTATAAATTGTATTATTTCCTCTAATATTTACCTACATATTTAGATTTGAGTGCTCTCTTTTTTATTCTGTTGGCTAAATTCTTGTCCATTTTTTAACCTTTAAAACATGATACTTATAATAACAAGTATAATTTTATAAAATATTAATAAAGTATCAATAGTAACAATACTTTTATTTTTATTATATTTAAGTCCATTTTTTACTTCTCTGATCTTTTACTTCTTTCTATTAAAATTAAGTTTAATTTGTTATTTTACTAACTGAGCTATTAAGTTAGGCTGTTTATTTGAGTCATTTTTATTTGTCTCTTAGTATAGATGATTATTGTTATAATCTTCCCTCCTAAAATACTTTTGCTTTAACTCATATGTTTGTATACGATATTTCCATTACTGTGCCCACATTTTTGAAATTTTCCTTTTTATTATTCTTTGACTAATTGCTATTAATGTTCTGTTAAATTTTCAAACATATGTGAATGTTCTAATTTTCCTCCTATTAATATTCTTACTTTCATATCATTTTCACACACAAAAGAGTTGATATGATTTCAGTCTTGTGAAGTTATTAGAGTTGTTTCATGATTTCACACTATCAATCCTAGTGAATCTTTCACAAGTCCTATTAAGTATTCTGTTAGTGTTGAATAAAATGTTCTGTATTTGTACAATAGCTCCAGTTGGCCTATGATACTCTTAAAGTCTGTTGTTTCCAAATGAAATTCTTTCTGAATGAACAATGGCAGTTGAAAATGGACATTGAAGATCCCTAATATTAATGTATTGCTGTCTATTTTTCCCAAGCTACATTAATATTTGTTTTATATACTCAGTTCTTCCAATTTTGGATGCATTTATATTTGCAGTTGAAATACTGATGAACTGACCTCTTCAGCATTATATGATGATGTTTGTTGTTTCATAACAGTCTTCATAACAATCTGTTTTGTTTGATAAAAACCTAGCCAATTTTAATTTCTTTTGGAAGTAAAATTTCTTGCATGGAATGTATTTTCCCATGTCTTCACTTCAGATGATGTATTTTCTTAAATTTAAAGTGAGCTTTTGTACACAGTATATAGTTGGTTCACTGTCTTTTGATTGGAGATATAATCAGTTTATATTTAAACTTTTTTTTTTGCTTTTTAAAATTAATTAATTTTATTGGTACATTTAAGGTATACAATGTAATGACATTCATCACTGGAAATTTACACCTTTACATAATCCATCTTGGTTCTTATTTTTTTCCCCATTCCCCTAACCTCCCTTCAACCCCTCCACCCCTCCCTATCTACAAAGACTTTGTTTCCATTTTCTTTCTTTTTCTCATGTTAATTCCATTCCCATCTTTCTTTTCCCCTACCCCATTATACCTTTTCTTCATATTTCACATTATCTATTTTACCTTTTAGTCCTTTTTTACACTTTCAGTTTCTCACACTAGAGAAACTATTTGGTATTTACACATACGTGTCCTTCTTATTTCACTTAAGAGTATCATCTCAATGTGCATCCTTTAGCTATAAATATCTCTAGTTTCTCATTCTTTATAGCTGAGTAGTATCATTTTATTTTAAAAAATCACATTTTGTTTATCCAGTCTCCTGTTGATGGGCAATTGGACTGCTTCCAAGTTTTAACTATCACAAATTCTGCTGCTATGAATATTGGTGCACATATATCACTGTGATATGATTCTTTTAATTCTTTTGGGAAGATACCCAGCAGGGGGGATAGCTGGGTCAAATGGAGTCTCCAATCCTAGCTCTTTGAGGTATCTCCATACCGATTTCCAAAGTGGTTGCATCAGTCTGCACTCCCACCAGCAGGAAAGTAGTGTTCCTCTTTCCCCACAGCCCCTTCAGCATTTGTTATTCATTGATTTCATGATAGCAGCCATTCTTTCTGGGATGAGGTGGAAACTCAGAGTTGTTTTCATCTGCAAACTAATTACTAATAGCAAATTATTTCATATTGCTATTTTGCAAGTTTTCTGTTTTATTGTTTTGCTGTTCATTTATTTCTCTTGATGTTTTCCTTTGTGATTTGATGTGTGTGTGTGTGCTGTGTGTTTGGCAATATACTTCAATTCCTTTTACATTATCTTTTGTATATCTACTGCAGGTTTTTTTCTTTGTGCTTACCATGGGACTTGTACAAATCACCCTGAAGTTATAACCCTGAAGTTTAAGCTATAAACAACATCAATGATAAAAATAAACTCTATACTTTATCACTTTGAATATGTCATCCCACTCTCTCCTGGCCTGCAATGTTCCTATTTAGAAATCTGCTGTTTGGACTAGTCCTTTTTGTGTGACCAAATGCTTTTGTCTTTTTATTTTCAATGTTCTATTTTTGTCTTGGAATTTCGATTACAATGTGATTCAGTAAAGATCAATATATGTTTCATCTAGTCGGTGTTTTATGAATCATGGCTGTGGCTGTTCTTTTCCTTCTCTAGATTTGGTAATTTTTCTGAGTTTTAAAAATATGCTTTCTTCAACATTGTCTTTTTTTGCTCCTTCCGAAGTGCATGTAATGCATATACAGACCATCATAACCTTTAATGATTTGATTTAAGACATTTTGATTATAGGATGGTGCAAAAGTGACATATGTTCAAGGAGAACTGTAGTTTGAGTTTTTATTTAGCATTTTTTCCAGGGCCACCATGATCGTCTGTGATTCTGGGGAATACTAGTAAGCTGTAGCCCACAGTCAGCTACACAATCATGTGAATAAACAAAAGATACCAGACAGTGTACTGTGCTACTAAGCTAGGATATTCATCAAGTTAAATTTTTAAATGCTTTCTTGACCAATGATGTTTTAGAGATATGATAATAAGTTTATTGGAATGCATCCCTTTGCAATTTGAGGAGTGGAGTACCTATAATGGTTTGCTTGGTAGTCTCATAATTACTGTAGAATTTTTCAAGTCTTTCTTTCTTCTTCTTTTTTTTTTGTTTCTCTAAATGGTAATTTCAAAGATCTGTTTTTTGAGCTTATGGATTTGCCCCTCTACTTGATTAACTTTATCATTAAAACAGTCAATGGAATTTTTTACTTCAGTCATCGTACTTTTTAGATCCAGAATTTCTAACCCAGGAGGCAAGGCTTTTCATGTAGTTCTTATATTTTTGTTGAACCTGTAATTTTCTTCATATTTGATTTTCTGATTTTCTTCTAATTGTTTTTCACTTGTTGATTTTTTTCAGTTGTTCAGGTTTTTTCCAGGTATTTTGTTCAGTTGTTTATCCTCTTGTTTTTTTCAGCTGTACTCACCTAGAGTTTTCTGAGCTCCTTTATGATAATTATTTTAAATTCTATTGCAGAGTTCATACATTGTCATTTCTTTTAGGTTACTTGCTAGTATATCATTCAGTGATGTTTCTCTGATATTCATGATCCTTTTGTACTTACAATGAGGTCTATGCATTTGCAAACGTGAGCACCTAATACCATCTTTATAGATTATCTTCAGCAGCAGAAGATAATCTGACCATGCAACCTGGCTAGGAATTCTAGCAGGGTAACTAACTTCCTGCTAGAGTTCTCTGTTGTCATGGCCTAAAGGCAAGTGAGCCAAGTGTGTGGGTCTATGGAGACCGACCAGGAACCCAGGTCTTCTGGGGCAGTACTGGAGCCTGTGTCAACTGAGGTGGGTCTGGAGCTTGAATCCTAATGGTTAAATCTAGAGCATACATCCACAGGGACCAATGTGAAGCCTGAGTTCACAGGGCCTTGCCTAGTACTATGGTAGCTTCATCCTGAATCCATGGGTCCAGTCTGGTGATGAAGCAGGCCTAGTATCTGGACTTGCACAGATGGTCTTGAACCTGACTCTACTGGGATTCAGGCTTGCACTGAGATTTATGGGAGTATATTTGGTAGCTGAGACTATGGGGGTATTTCTAGAGCCTGAATATTTTTTTTTTAATTTTATTGAGTTTATTGGTACATTTTAGGGATACAGTACAGTTACATTCATTGTCGGGATCATGTACCTTTACATGGCAAGTCTTGATTCTCATTTTTTCCCCTTACCTCTGCCCTCCCTTCACCCCCTCCTCCCCTCCCCATCTACAAACACTTTATTTTCATCTTTTCATTCTCTCACATTTTTTTCTTTTCCCTTTTTGTTCTTCCCCTACGTATCACACCTTCCCTACACCTTTAGCTCCTTTCCTCCAATTTCTAAATGTCAGTAATCTTATTAGAATCTTATGCATTGTTGCAGAATATTCACACCAGGGAAACTATTTGGTATTTACACATGTGTGACTTATTTATTTCACTTAGGAGTATATCTTCAATATGTATCCATTTTCCTATGAATGAATCTATTCTCTCGCTCTTTATGGCTGAGTAATATTCCATTTT
>NW_022900928.1:80578119-80611542 GCF_012274545.1 Fukomys damarensis
TTTTGAATCGGGTCTTTATATTTGGGGGGACTGATTGTTTTGAGTTCTTTATATATCCTTGATAATAGTCCTTTGTCTGAGGTACAGCTGGTAAAAATTTTTTCCCACATTGTAGATTGTCTCTTAGTTCTGCTAATGGTTTCTTTTGAAGTACAGAAGCTTTTTAGTAATATGAGATCCCAGTTGTTGATTCTTTCTGCTAGTTCCCATGCTACTGAGGATTTGTTCATAAAGTCTTTTCCTATACCAATGTCTTCCAGAGTTCTGCCTAACTTACTTTCCAGCAAGTTTAATGTTTCTGTTTTAATATTTAGATCTTTAATCCATTTGGATTTTAATTTAGTGCATGGCAAAAGATAAGGGTCTAATTTTAATCTTTGGCAGGTTGAGATCCAGTTTTTCCAACACCATTTATTAAAGAGGCTATCTTTCCTCCACTGAGGATGGTGAGCTCCTTTGTCAAAGATGAGGTAGCTGAGTACATCTGCATTTGTTTTTGTGTCTTCCAGTCTGTTCCACTGATCCTCAGGCCTATTTCTTCTGAATCTTTTAATAGGCCTGGATCCTGTATCCATGGGGGTTATTCTGGATCCTGGCTCTGTTGAACTCTAGGTCCACAAAGAACTAAAACTAAATTGCTATAGGCAAAAAAGGACCATTTTTTAAAAATGTGCATTTAAATAAAGTCAACAGCAATACCTAGAAAATTTAGTTTTCTTATATATTTTCAAAGAAAGTATTGAGTATATACTGAAACCAAATAATGATTAAAGTAAAGAACTATTTCCTAGGGTTAAATAAGGGTGAAAGCAATGGTGGAAATAAAAAAAAAAAAGGAGTAGAAACAAATAGCAGTGCCACAGGCCTAGAAAGCAACAAATCTAGATCAGAGCTATAAGTAGTGAGCATGACAAAATGTCCCTAACAAATTGATTATGGCACTGAAATGTAACATGTAAGTAAATGTTGGAGATGCACATACTTATTTTCTTAGCAGAAACAACAACAAAAAAAATGTTTAGAATCTCTAAACAAACAAAAAATAATTCCAATTCAATAGAACAAAGTCAAATATGAAAGAAATGTGAACAATTAATGAAAAATGAGAAAATATCTATTCAGTCTGGATGGTAGGTACATTTCCATTCAAATAGCTGAGAGACTGTTTTACTGAGGCTACTGAGAAGTAAAGGCATTCTACAGAAAATACCATTTATAAAGCTCTAATGTAAATGCTCTTTATTGACTTCAAACCTTTGCAATTGACTGAGAGACAAAGCAATCAAGTGAAATATGGTTACAAATGGAAGGTTAACATCAGTGAGAGTAAATGTTCAGGCAGCTGCCATGTGATGGGAAGAGCAAGGGCTGCTCACTGTGCAGATTCCTTTACATAAGTGGTAAGTAAACAGATAGGGCTGACAGTTAACTACATGCAGCTAGAGTGTCTATTTGTTTTACCTTGAGCATGCATTACATAGATAACAAGGAAAAACACAAAGTTGAATGCATTGAACCTAATTTGCTAGAGTCAGTCATTTTGACACTGATGGAGATTTCAAGTCTTACTGTACCCACAACAGAAGTGGACAGAAAGCTAATAGAGAAGAATAGGAGCAGGGTTCCAGGACTGTCATTTCCATCCCCCACCCCACCAGGCATACTTTCCCTAACTTTAAAGATTCCCTTTCCCTGTTCTTTAAAGATGTTTTTGTCATGTTTCTTCCTTGTTTTCTACCTAGATGCTGAAAATGATGCCTGAAGAAAAAAAGAGCTGTGCTTGAGGAGTAGTACTGATTAAGGATAAAAAATGTAAATCTACTTAGACTTGTTTACACAATGTAGTAAGAGTTTATTATGAAAGCTCTTGCCCTACCACACCCTGGCAGACCCTTTACCTCTTCACAGTTTAGCCTGCCCCTCCCTCTCAAAAGCCCCTGATCCAAATGTGTTAATGTAGAGTACCTGACCCTGCTACCGGAGTGTGTCCATGTAACTGAAAGAGTTCATCTAATTAGGGGTTTATTTGTTTGAGTTGTACATGAATATACCAAATTACATTATCAGATCATAGTTCTGTTTCTGATTTATTCCTCCTTTGTTCTTCAAGGCTTTGTACATCTAAGCAATTAACCTCTCAAAGAGCTGGAGAACACATAATTATCCTCATTTGTCTAAACGTCGCCAAGATGGCCGCCTTTCAATTAACCTTCTAGGGATGGAAGAAAGTTGGAGTGATATAGTGATCATTTTTAACCTTATGTTATGCTTTTTTAATGTAATGTAATTGAAATAGCCAGATGATAAAATAGTCTGATACTGTTTCCACAGGTAAAAGGATCTGGGGGTGGGGGAGTGTTGAAGATAGAAATTACTGTAGAAAGTTGACAAAGCTAATGGAATAGGTGGAGCATGGTATGAGAGAGAGCTTAGGCATAGAAATGTGTGGAACTGTATCACTAAACCTCAGAGCCAAAGCCGATGGAATGCCAGAATCCAACAGCAGTAAGAACATATGCTCCAGCCTTTCATCATCTCCAGAAGACTGTGGGAGACCAAGGAATGAATGATATTACTGCTCAAAGCAGAATCACTGAGGAGGGAGAAAGAAACTAATTGTTCTTAACCACCTGGTCTCTGCCAGCATTCTGCTAAGCACTTCAGGTCAACCCCATACAACTTGATTTAGTTGCATTTCACTGTGTCAAATACCACTTTCCTAGTAGATCCAATCTGAAAAGGAGTACAAAAATAGGGAACACCAACAGGGACTTCTGGTATAGAAACAATACCACATTATTTAGATCTATAGCTAAGAAAGGGTTCAAAATACAATGGTACCTCAGTTCACAAACTTAATTGTGGAAAGAATTAAATTTGTGAACTGAGGTACCACTGAATAGTGCTTTGATCAATTTGAAAAATTATTTCACAAAAAAAGATCAATTACACTAATGTAGCCAATTTTAGATTGCATTATATATACTCAGGAGGTACGTATCTTTCAATTTTGATATGTAAAAGTATACTGCACACTAACTGAGAATAACTCAGATTGTGATCAGATCTGTGTGACTCCTTTTTAACATGGATATTTCTAGTAATCATATCATGAAACAATTCATGAAAGAAGTATATTTGTTGAGCCTGAAAACACTTGACTTGGGACAGATATAACAGCTGTCTTCAAAGGGATAAAGGGCTGTCATGTAAAAGCATAAAATATATTCAGAAGAAATAATCAGATCATGTAGGCAGCATTTCCAAGATGATAGAAATCAACTATAGTGATTTACCAAGATGCAATATTCCACACATTTTTTGAGGTACAATTCTTTATAGTGTGCTCTTACTACAGTGGGTAAAGTAGGAGCCAAATGGGCATTTGGGCAAGAAATACTGGAAAATGGCACCTACACTTCACGGCTAGACTGAAGAAGTTCATTCTGACTCTCCCTTTGTAAACAGTAACCCCATACTTTTAACACGCATGAAGCTAATAATTTTACCTGGAGGAATTAACATACACCCACCCACATGGAGCTTCTTTTATCAGTTAGCCATCGCTGAATATAAGGAAGTATGCTTTTAACACAGGATCATAAATAATAGGAAGAAATTCTCAAATGTCAATATCACTACCATATAGACACATCTCCCTGATTCAGGATGCAGTTTGGGGTAAAAAAAAAAAATCACTGTTTCTTTATACTCAGGCTTGATCAAAGGACTTCTATATTAACTAAAGAACTGAAAAAATCTCCAAAAGTAACTATAGATAGAAAAATCACCAAGTTGGGCATGGTGGTGCACGCCTGTAATCCCAGCACTCGGGAGGCTGAGGTAGGAGGATTGCCAGGAGTTTGAGGCCAGCCTACTACATAGTAAGTTGAGGGCCAACCTGAACTACAAAGGGATACCTTGCCTCAAAAAACAAAATATATATAAAAATTTTTTTAAATAAAACTCATATAAATTCTGTTTACCCTAGTGGTGATATTGAAGAGTAAGTATTTTACACAGACTATGGCAATAGAAAGTGTCAAGATAAATATGAGTTTTGCTATCCTGGAAACATTGAAAATTCCATGGGTGGTGGCACACATTTGCAATCCCAGGACTTTAGGAGGCTGAGACAGGAGGATAACATGTTTGAGCCTAGCCTGGGTAACACATAGACTTAGTGAGACTCTGTTTCAAAAAAACAAAAATAAATAAAAGGGCTGGGGATGTTGCTCAATGAAAGGTTGTGGATCCAAAAAAAAAAAAAAAAAAAAAAAAAAAAAAAAAGCAAGAAAGAAAAGAAGATTCATTATTTGGAGGCCAGATTAAAACTAGGAAACTTTTCAGGACAGTTGCACATAGCTCTAAGAATTACATTCAAACAGTAACACATTTTCTTTACATATACAGATAGTTACTGGTATCTTCAGATATAAAAGAAGACCCAAAAGGCTTCATGCTTAAACCAAATTATTTCTTCAAAAAGAAGCCTCATTTCATTTTGATATATTTAAATGGAACGGCCATCGGTCAGTTTCATGACTCAAGTTTCCTATTTTTAGCCTTATAGGTCATGTAAGTTCACTTTCCTCAAAATAGGAAATGTAGGAACATAATAAATTTAAAGGGAACCTCAGCAGCTGGCGTTCCCTCCTTCCCTCCTCTGAAGGCTCCCACAAGTTGTGCTCCAACCCCGCCCCAGTGGTGATATTCATCAGTAATGCACAGTGGCTAACCTGGCGTCTCAACCTACATCTGTGGAACACCTTTCCCTTGTCTAATGGAAGCAGGTCAGCAGGCAGCATTGTTGGTGATAAAAGATGATGTCTGTCAAGCAGGTACTTTTTATGTTCTTTTAAAAAACAAATAAAAAATAATGTTTTATTCTGTAGTAGTTTTAGATTTATGAAAGAATTGCAACAGTGATATTCTTGTACACCTTTTACTTAACATCTTATAAAGCCATCATAAAGCAATCAAAAATAAGACATTAACATTGGCTCTGCACTAATAAACTACAGACTTTATTCAGGTTTCTCATTTTTATACTGATCTCTTGGACTCCATCTCCTTTCCACACTGCATTTTTTGCACTCTTCCTAAGTCTCTCCCAATCTGTAATAGTACCTTGGTCTTCCTTTGTTGTTCATGACTTTAACTTTAAAGACAGGCAGCCAGGTATTCTGTAGAATATTCCAGAATTTCTGTGTATCTCACATTTTTTCATGATTAGATACAGGAAGCACACAGGAGAGTTGTTGTATATGTTACTGCAGTATAACAAATAAACATAAAATCCACATAACCTGATTTGTGATATCAACTTTGGTCACTTGTTTCAGGTGATGCCTGCCAATTTTCTTGCCTATAAAGTTATTTTTTTGGCCCTTTCTGCTCTATATCTTGCCTATATTTTAAAGGAGGGGAATAAAACTTTGCCTTCTAGACAAAGAGTATCAAAGATTTTACGATCTGTTAAAACTAACACAATGCTTAATAAACACTGGGGAATGATACTTGATACTTAGAGGCTGTGCTAATATCCTGTTTTTCCTTAAGGATTTGCCCTTAAAGTTTTGCCCATTGATTTAAGTATTCATCAGCAGATCTTGCCTGAAGCTGCATTTTTAAACACAAGTTCACTTTAATGGGCTACATGGGTACATTTAAATAAATTACCATATGATATAATCTCAATTAAGAAGTGGTTTTAATGTTTACTAAATATCCATAATATAACCAGTAATCTCAGAAATGTTCCTCATTTGTAATCCCTGGGCACAATGTGTGTGTGGTAAGAGGTCTCCAACATCAGTGTACAGTGACCGGTGTCCAATGTGGAGCTTGTTATACAGGAGAAGACTTGGCTACAAGTAATTTTGCCGAACTTGCATTAAATGTCAAGTTTAGGGTGGAGGATTTAGCGCAGAGGTTCCACCACCTGCCTAGCAAATGCATGGACCCAAGTTTAATCCCTGGTATCAAAAAGAAAAAGAAAAGTCAAACTTAATTACGTGGGCTACAATTGAGTTTAAAACAAAGAACAAGAAACACCTGATTTTCTCAATTAAAATAAAATCAGTCAGAATATAAAATAACATATTATGTATACAGTCACACAATACTTAACAATGGGTCCGTATTCAGAGAAATATGTTATTAAGTAATTTAATCATGGTGTAAACATCATGGAATTACTTACACACCTAGATGAACCACCCCACCACACCCCTAGTTTACATGGTGGAGCCACTGTCATATATTTGTCCTGGAGAGAAATATGCTTATGTGGGACACTGCTGTAGTTTAGGTTTATGTTGCTAACTGGAATACAAACTTACTAAAGGAAGAAGTTGTGTTATTACTCAGATAATCAATAAGTCAAATACTTATTTTACTAAAGGGCATGCATTATAAAGGAGATACTTCATGTAAGATGAGACTCTGCCCAAAGTTGTTCAGAGTTGTTTTGGATAAATCCATTAGCTCAAAAACTATTTATATGGGACTGGGGATTTAGCTCAGTCATTCTGCCACCTGCTTCGTTAAGCACAGGATCAGAGTTTGATCCTGGGTACAAAAACAAAAACAAAGAAACAAACCTGTTTATAGTTGCCAAATGGTCAGTTTTGGTGCTAAATATGAAAATAATGAAAGTCTCAAGAAAGGAACTATGTGAAGAATCAGGAGATACATTGTGAAAGATGCTTGGCTGAAGGTGGTATTTGCAGTGATAGAATGTAGGAGGTGACAGAAAATGAGGATGAGGAGCAAGGTTCAAAGCTGAACGGGCACAATCAATGGCCAGGACCGAGAGGTAAGTGAATGAAAGACATCTGCTTAGGACGACACTGCAAGCCCAGAAATACAAACTAAACTACATGTGAATCAAACAAGGCAGCATCAAAGGGGTAGCCTAGTTACAGGGGAGTTTTAGGAAACATACCCTATGCCTTACAGCCTTTATCTCCTAGCCAACCCTCATATGATTCTCAGTTACCATGGACAATGAAGTGAGGTGAATACTCAGAGTGATCTTGGCAAGCAGAAAAGAAAAAAATCCCACAAATGCCAACAAGCACTGTTAATGGACAGATAACACTTGCCAAAACAGAGAGCAATAGGGATTAGAGCCTCCACATAAAGTCAAGACAAGTTTCAAGAACTTGACAACATTTATATAGCAACTGAAAATGAACTATCTGGTTTTGATTCTCCCAACTAGCCCTTGAACTGGTTATGATGTGTTCACTGACCCCTGAGGGCATTTAGGCTCAGAGAAGGTGAGTTCTTTTTGTAGACCAATAGATCTAAGAGTCAGCAATCAACTCTTCTGAGGTTCCTGTAGTATGAAATATTAAACTACATACTACCACTCTGTGCATGTATATGTGCATGTGATTGTAAGCACAGATGTATGTGTATGTATGCCCATGTATGAGATAGATACACACATACATACACAGATAGATACATAAATGGATGGGCAATCAGACAAACATATGTCTGCACAGTGCATATCTATGAGATGTAATTATGGTGGGTGTGGGTGTGTGTGTGTGTGTGTGTATACATGTGTGTATACCATATATCTGCTCTCTGTGTGTTCAAGACAAAGCAATCATTCCTTCTTTTCCCTATTCTTTTGATCTTACTTTTCCTTCAAATAGCACAAACTATGTATATAATAATGACATACATAACAAGTAGTTGAAAGGTCAAATATTCAACAAAATAATAATCTGTTTTAAATCCAATTACTCTGACTCTCACAATTGGCATAGCATATTTGCAAGAACCTGGAAGCATTATACTGTTTCTGCTTGACCTAACCTACACAGTCCCTCCCTTTCTAAGCCCCCATCCCACAGTGGGGTGGTAGTAAAACCTTCCTGTGGAGGAGGCAAGGGTTGGGAACCTACAGCTATCTCTCCCAGAAATATACCACAGAAGATGAGATTGGATGTTGTTTGCAGTTGATTCTGTCGAGTCAAATGGGAGGATGGATATAATTAGTGGAACTGCGGGGCACTCAGGACTGCTAAGGGTTTCATCAAAGCCATAAAATGTTCCCCAGGCACCCACCTTCCCCCACATCCCTCCTTCCCAACAAGTGGCTGGGCTCTAGCATTCTTTATGCAGAGAGGGAAGCTCACCACTTAATAACAGCTCCCCTTGGAGGCAGAGCTGTCACAGTGAAATCATCTGTATTTATTTTAATAAAAGAAAGGTCTGTTTGCAATAGTGTCTGACACTGGGCATATTCTTCCTCTCCTTTAAACCACACCATCTAATAAATATGTATCACTTCTACCAGAAAGTACCGGGTCAGGCTTGCACCCAAGAACACGGGATTAAGAAGACGCTGTGCTGGCTGCTACTGCCAGCCTCGCTGCTGCATGTCAATAAAACTCGGAGGTTCATCACATTTCATTCACTGACAAGCGTAGCCTTCCAATTCATCTCTGAGCTGCTGCTTCCTGCTCAGCATGAAATCGGACCCACCAAAAAGCAATTTCAGCTTCTACTTCTTGCAGGGCTTCCAGTTTTGATGCCAAGCTCTGGCACTGGGTAGTCTGGCAACCAGGGAGGAGAGGGGAAATAACACGAAGTTTACAAAAAAAAAGGTAGAAAATGAAGTTTTAAATCCTGCTAGCCCAAATTGCTTTAAAGCACGTCTCTCTTCCTCTCTGGTGTAAGAGTTGTCCATCTCCCTGCAACAGTGTGCAAGATTCAAACAAAGTTCATCTTTGTCCCGCAGGGTCAGGATGGGCCAGCTCACCCTCTGCCTTGCACTCTCCTGCACCCTTATCCCTGCTTGACCTCTCTCTCCTATCTGCAAAGGCTGGGGAATTCCTTCAAGTCTTCCAGGGTGCTCCCCACGGTTTCATTCTGAAAATGTAATGTCATCCAGAGCAAGATGTTTCATCATAAAACTATAATGACACTGTGCTCTGTAATTCATCATGTGCTTTATTTGCCAGTTCATTAATTAACCCATCAAAGTTTCCCAGATAATGGTCTCTAATTCTACAGGTGCGATAGTTTGCTGTGATTGCTCTGAATTATGATTATCCTTTCCAGTTTCTAGGAAGGGTTTGGTAAGAAACCATCCCCTTTATCAATAAGGTGAATATCTTTACCAATGTACAATAAGCACAGTTGGGAACTTGCAAGATGAACATTCTTTATCATTATAAATAGGAGTCATCTTTCTTGTGACTTAAGGTACAATATGTTTGTCAAAAATAATGAAAAATTATGAAAATGATCTTATATCACTGTAGAAAATGTAGAATAGAGAAATAATAACCATTCTAAATCTCCTATACTAAAATAAAGCTCTGTTCTTTGAGGACTCCATTTTTATACTTTGTACTCAGATTGGCTCAGCCAAAAACCCAGAATTGGCCAGAAATCTATATTTGGTCCTGTTTCTTCTAGCATTCAGGACCAAGGGTAATTCCCTAAGTGACAAATATGAACAATATTTGGGGCTCAGTGTGAGTGTGTGTGTGTGTGTGTGTGTGTGTGTGTGTGTGTGGTGTGTCCCACCTGTGCATAGCCATTTGCAACAGATGTCAAGTTTCTAAAACATTCACAGCTGCTAACTCAGAATTGCACCATCAGAAAGTAGCACTACAAGCATGATCCTTTTTCTTATTCGGCCTGCAAAAGTGTCATATGAGAACTACTCTGAAGAATTAGTCATTACAATGGAAACCACCAGAGCAAACAGTGATAGCAAATCAGTTAATTAACTTATATTTCCAGACAGATAATTTTACAGACATCTGGAAATATTTATGAAAATTATGAATTATATAGGATTATTTAATTTATAGTATAGCAGATTAAATATGTAAGTACGTGTTGAACAGATTAGTGAGGGAATAAATTAAAATATCTCCTGTGTAAACCCAGTATTCGGCAAGGCTCTGTCTTTTTGTTTTGGGATAAACAGGACCTAATGAAAATACAACGCACACTGAAATAATGTCCAGCAAAATATTATCCTCCTGTATAGTTCTTCTTTTTCTATTTTGGTTGTTTTTCCTGGCAGTAGTAGGGAATGAACCCAGGGCCTTCCCACTGAGCTGTATCCTCAGCCCCCCTTTTAAATTTTTATTTAGAACCAAGGTCTAAGTGGCTAAGTTGCCCAAGCTGGGCTTGAACTTACAGTCTTCGTGTCTCAGCCGCCACACTGCTGGGATTGAAGACATGTTCTGCTGCACCTGGCTTATTCTTAAAACAATGAATACATATCTAATTTTTTAAAACTCTGAGTTAAAAACACTGCAAGGCTATGCATAATGTTGAATAAACAATAAGGGCACTGACTCCTCAGACTTCCTGAAAGGTTATCAGCTTTAAGACAGTGACAGTTTTCAAGCTCATGTACATAATGGGCTAGTCATGGGGAAGCATTCACACCTGGGAAGATGCTTGGAAGCTACATTAGCTTCAAGCACAGGAATAAGAAACCTGAAAAAAGCTAGAGAGCTATAGCAATGCTCAGAATGCAGAGATATAATGAAAGTGTAAAAATGAAAGTCAAAGTATCAATTGATAAATCTTGACTTTGGGCTCTGAAGCATGACAGGAAACCTACAGTGGGTGCTGTTGGTGCTGGAGTGGAAACAGGCCGAGAGCACCGGCTTATCGAAGATTCCTTTAAATGTTTTATTTGAGTAATGGGCCTTGCAAATTAGCACCCCTGCAGCCTGAAATACATATCTTTTCAAGGACACACTGGTTTTCAATTCGACAGGTGATATGGGAAAAAATCCCCAAGGGGAGCTTTGATTTCTGTACTTTTCAGACACAGTTATATTTTATTCCAGCTAGGATGATGTGGAAGATAACAGAGAGCTCCGAGGGTGATCTAAGGGCTTCAAGAGGAAATGGAGCAGAAAACAGCTCCCAGTGCAAAGGAAAGAGGCCTCCTGGGAGAGAAGGAGGGAGAGATGCAGTTTCAGTCCCTGCTGCAATCTGTCACCCCAGCCCTTGAAGGAGTGGTTACTCTGACTAATCTGGCTCTTATTGGATCCCTCTCCCCTCTACTCCCAGATCTGGGAATCCCCAAACAAAAAGCCTCACTGAAGGTTGGCTTTGCATAGGAGATATTTTAATACACTCCCTCACTGATGTGTTCGGCACATACTTACTGAGCATCTACTATGTGTTGGACTTCATATTAAATGCTATGGAGGAGAAGAGAATCATACACAATTTCTTCCGGTGAGTTGTTCACAGTGCCAGTGTCAAGAGCTTGGATTTGGAAAATGAGGAGATTTGTTTTCTATCCCCAGCTCTGCCATTACTAATCTTGAACAATTTACACATCCTTACTAACCTCCTGTTGAGGACTGAATGCTCATGTCTTTTTAGAGTTCATACACAAATGCCTCACACTTAGCCCCATCCTCAGCCTTTTTGAAATGTTTTATTTAGAAAAAGGGTCTCCCTAAGTAACTGAGTTGTTCAGACTGAGCTTGAACTTTCCATCCTGGCATCTGCCTCCAAGGTGATGGCATTAAGAGGTAGCTTTGGGAGGTGCCTAGGTTATGAGAGCAGAGCCCTCAAGATGGAATTAGCGCTTTATAAAGACACACTTGAGAGCTGGCTGGCACACCCTGGTCGCTGCTATGTGAAGACAGAAAGACAGCTTGGCAGTCTGCTGTCTGGTAGAAGACTGTCATCAGAACCCCACCCTGCTGCTGCCAACCTTAGACTTCCAGCTTCCAGCCTTAGCACATTCCCATGGACCAGCACACTCCTGCAGCTAGGCTCTTCATGGTGGCAGCCTGAGCAGACACACTTCCCACTTCTTCATAGAAGCCATCTTCAGAATGCAGATCTGACTTTCCAGAAAAATTTATGTTTTTTAGAAGAGAAGTCAGTGCCAATTAATCTCAAGATATCTATCTTCTAGGTGATTCAGCATAGAAGGCAGATTCTAGTATCTAATATACAAAAGAGAGAAAAGGGGCCCAGCAGGTGAAAAGCCACTCCAAGGGCTCACCATAGCCAGCACTTCCCTGGCAGGTGGGTAATGACAGCAGAGGCCTGGACCAAACTGCAGGCACACCCTCACCCCCAGTGTCACTGCCTGCAAATCCCACAGGCTCACACTATCTAGGAAGCAGCGCATAGCCTCAGTGGCCTATACTGCCAGCAGGAATAATCTATGCCTATCATATATTTATTATCATGCAGCTATCAACTACCAACAATATTCTATTATCTTTATAGTCTATCATATATCAACTGTAATCTTTTCCATATCTATCTAATATCTATAATGCATTTAACATACCAATTATAGCGTATCAACTAAAATTTCATCTAATATCTACCATCTATCATATCTTTATCATCTACCAGCTATATCTATTATCTATAATCTCATCTATCATCTATTAACTATCAGCTGTCCAATATCTATTTATCATCTGTTATCTACCTACACAACACCTATTTATCTACCCATATGTCTAATTTGTAATGGCCTTCCTTTATGCCAACTAAAAGTCTATGGAAAAGTGGGCCCTAAGGGATTATACATGGATAAAACCTTTCATTTAAATCATTTGTGTAGGATATATGATTTAATAGAAGTTTAAAAAAATATTTACTCTTCTTTTTTGATATAAATGTAATAAAATTTACAAATTTTATAATACTGGAAGTAGATGTAATTTCTATTTTCTTTAAAACTCATCACTCTACAGTTTTATTTCAAAAATTTAAATTAATTTTTCAAGTAGACCTAAAATTGAAGAATCATCTATTAGTAGGCTTCACATTGGGAAAACACTGGGAGAGACTAATACATAAACAACATTTCAAATGCCCCCAACATATGAGATAAGAACATTTCTTTTTTATAAATACTTTTTAACTATATCAATGAAAAAAATGAATAGAGACATTAGGGAGTTTCAGACAAAATTTTATGGTTAGCAACCACCTAAATAATGTGCAGTCTTCCTCACTCGGGCAAAAAGTTGAGCATTAAAACATTAGGATACTTTGGATACCTATTATATCATAGCAACAAAAAGTGATGAATAAATAAGTTAAAAATTTAAAAATAACAATAGTAACACTGTACAATGCTAAGAAGGACCTGTGGAATTGGCAATAGTATTTTTGGTTGACAGACAACAAGGCAATATGTTGAATCTAAGCTAATGTGTTGAGTCTAATTGGATGTTTTGGTCCAATGGTCTTATATTTTGGAATTTATTACAAAGAAATAATAGAGATGAAAATAGAGGTTAATGTTTAATGATGATATGAGTAATTTTATAGAAAAATAAAAGCAGTTTTACATTCTGTAAAACACATGAGTTGAAGAATTATGGCTTTGTTATGGAATATTATGTAGGCATCAGAGTTAGGTTTTAAGCCATATTTTGTCACATAAGAAATGTGCATAGAATTGAGTGAAAAAAAAAACAGAATATAAAGTAGGGTGCAAATAACACTGACACTGCCAAAGAAATAAACATGTATAAAGCAAGACTGATAGGAAATGTATTAAATTTGTCGGGTTTTGGTTTTTTTTTTTTTTTTTTTTTTTGGTACCAGGGATTGAACTCGGGTCCTGGTGCCTGTGAGGCAGGCAGTGGAACCACTGGGCTAAATCCCTGGCCTGAATAGTGGCTATCTCCAAGTGGTGGGATTATTATAAGTAAATGTTTGTTTTCTTCTCTCTACTTCTTATAGTTTTCAAATTTTCTAAAATCAACAAGTAGTATAATTTAGAAGTCAAATTCATTTAAATCCTTCCTTATCCAAAAGAAATGAAAAAATGAATAAACTCAGAAAATCTTAGAAGTAGAAGGAAATAAATAGGAAGAGTCCTTAGGAGATTTGATGATTTAAAGGATAAAGGACAGTGGACCAAGTGGAGTCTTCACCATAAATTTTGCCACCTGCTATATGAAGGAAATAAAATCTGAGTTCTAGGAGTTTAAGGATTTTGAAAGGTAGCAACCAAAGTGAATGAGCTGTGCATTAGGACGCAAGGGGGAAATTAGCTGGGAGTCTTGACTGAAGGGAAACCAAGAGCAGGTATAGGGCCGTACAGACTGCACTAAGGGGCAATCAGGTGGTTCCCTCCACTTTGACCATGTTGGAGAACTCAGCCCTTCCAGCCATAAGGTAAGTGGCCACAGACCTGGTATCAGCCTGTGTGAGAAGACAAAGGAACCAGAGGGAAGACCCTCTCAGGATTTCATGACAATTTGCTACGTACTCCTTCACTCACTTCCTTCCAAGCTCCTGAAAGGGCTGCTGCTCCATCTCTCTGTTATCTCACAAGTAGATTCCTCCTTACCTCAAGGAACAGAGTGGACAGGAGCGTTCGTTCTCGTCTCTGGCATGACAGGGAGATCCAGGACTTATGGTATCTGAAGCTTTGCTGTACTTGTTGTTTTCTTGTTTTTTGTTTTTGTTTTTTTTAATTTTGGGGATATATTTCAAGAAAAAAAGTTATGAGTTCTAAATTAAGTACAGCATGAATATTTAGAAAGATAAAATAAGGCCCAGAGTGGTGGAGCATGCCTGTAATCCCAGCCCTTGGGAGGCTGAGGCAGGAGGATCGCTGTGAGTTCAAGACCAGCCTGGGATATATAGTGAGTTCCAGGGCAGTCTCAACTACATAGTGAGACCCTGTGTCAAAAGAAAGAAAGAAAGAAAGATGAGAGAGAGAGAGAGAGAGAGAGAGAGGGGGAGGAAGGAAAGAGGAATCACAATACATACCGCTCTTAAAAAATTGTCTGTCAGGCATGCTTTTGGCTGGGTGTATTTTGTTTGTTTGTTTTTTGTTTGGTTTTTGAGACAGGGTCTCACTATGTAGTTGAGACTGACCTGGAACTCACTATGTAGCCCAGGCTGGTCTGGAACTCACAGTGATCCTCCTGCCTCAGCCTCCTGAGTGCTGGAATTACAGGCGTGTGCCACCTCCCCCGCTTGCCTAGGTATATTTTTAAAGGTATGCACTGCTTTACCGCAGATCTGCCTGACAGGAGCTAGGAGAATCAAAGCCTCCACTGGCAACTTCATTCTCAGGATGGCTGGTAAAGCCCCATGAGGATCATGTTTCCCTTCCACACTGCTCCTTCATGAGGCCTTGAATGATTGTGTCACGTGTCTCTGTGGCTCTGCAGCTCTGATGCTGGGTGAGCCAGGTGGGTTGGCACTCCTGGGTCATCCTGGATCTCGATGGCCTCACCATGTGAGGAAAAGCACGGAATTATGTGAGCACAGACAGGCTTGTGAAATAAGTTCCAGGCTCATTATTCAGTGTCCCCTAATCTGGATCCCACTCCAGCCCCAGAAAGGGGGGAAGAGAGTGAAAAGCTAGGGAATATGATTCCCTAGAGGTAAAATGCCCAGTTTCACAAATGTTCCCAACAATGATCATCTGGACACACTGATGCCCTGCATGGTCTGGGAAGGAAATGTGCACCCTGGCTTTGTGTTGACTCTGGCTGGCCAGGTGGCTCAGGGAGATGATGTCATGGAAAAATCTGAGAGCCTTCTGGGGTCTGCAAACTTGGCACTGGAGACTTTGCAGACTTGGTGCTGTAGAAAGAAAGGGCTTCCCCCATCATCAGACCTAGTCCCTCACTGAAGTGTGGCCTTGCTGGCTGACAGGGCCATGTAGGTCTCCATAACACTTGCTTTCTGTGCAGTGCAAAGGAGTAGCATTCTTTTTGGTGAGCCTGGGAAAGAGGTCACACTCCATGTGTCCAGAAGATGCTGCCTTGATGAATACTTGGTTTGTTGATCATTTCTCATGGCGCTGGGAGAATACAAGAAACACTTTCCTCTGTTAGGTCTGGAAGTAAGTGAGGTACTGACAGAATGAAGTCATGCGTTAGCTTGGCTCCTGACATAAGGAAGACCATTTGGCCATAGCTATAGGATTTTCTCTTACTTCCCCATATTGGAAATAGTAACAGCCCCAGGCAGGTGGACTGGAATGTCTGTGTGCTGGGGCCAGGCCATCTGCAGAAGAGCTAAAAAGGGATTGATTTCTACACAGGTAGATTCTTTCTCACATGTTCCCAGGGCCAGAAAAGAGTTCTCCCTCCCTGAGGAGAAGTAGAAAGGACTAGAGAGAAACGCAGGGGTCATGATCTCTCAGAAATCCCTTTATACTGGAAAAACAGATGTCTTCTAATGAAAGCTATCATGAGAGGCTTATCAAACTTTAGCAGATGGTGAAGAATAAACTAGGTTCAAGTTCTACCAGGGGCTGCACAAATGATGAGCTCTCCCTCTGCATGCAAACCAGGCCTGGAATGGTCCTCTCTCTCACCTAGACTACTGCCAAGACTTGGTGTAAGTGCACTAGACTTGGATGTTGGTAAACCCATTGTAGCTGGAGGACCAAGTTGGGGCAGCCACATGTGCCTGTGGAATCCCTGTGCCACGGGAAATAACCCTTAATAAGTCAATGAAGAAATGTATTGCTTGTTAGACTCTTACGAATTTAGTTCATGGATGTATTGTTCAAGTCAGGCTGGGGCTTGGCAGGACTGGAGACTGAGCTCTGAGCCACATGTGTGGTCAAAATATGCAATGGTGTCACACACCCCAAAGCCAGCAGCCAGCCCCCTACATCTGGCCACACTCTTGCCCCAAAGGACCTGAGGCTGCCTGCTGGGGCAACTCCAGCAAGCCTTCCTCTGGACTCTCTCTGCTTTACCATCTTTACTTAGTGCCAGGAAAGGTTAAATGTCCATTCATTTAAAATTCCAAGTTCCTTTCTCCAAACATTCATTTGAAAATCTCTAGCAGAAGCTACTTTCAGGTAAAAACTGGTTTTCCCAAAAGAGGGCTGTCCATTCAAAGTTGCTGATGAATCCAGGCACTTAAAAGTCTACACGGGTTCACTGGTGTGGCTTTCAAAAATCTCATCAGCACATATATATTTCTCTAATTGGCTCACTATTTACCCAAGAATTTATTCTGCATGGAATTACAAAGAGTTTCTAAATGTCCATTTTATTGTCAACTCTCCTCCTATGGCTAAAGAGTGACCTAGGATCCAATTATTGAGATAGCCGGCAAGAAAATTAGCTAGAGATACAGCATTGTCCATGATGACCTATTTATAAAATTCTTCTTAAAATGTCACACAATAGTGTTATTACTTAATGTATGTCGACTATTTCATAATTACAATGCAACACATGCCTGTCATTTCTTCCTGCCTAATAGCTTTACATATAGTTTTTTAAGTTGAGGCAAAATTACGACTTATAATTCTGGACAAATTAATTAAAATGATCTTCATAGATAATTTAGCCAGGAATTATTCCAAATTCAATTTAAAGTCTCAACCCCTCATGCAGAGTCCCTGTTTCTTCTCATGATACACTTCTACATTGACTGTCATCTTAAATCTAAAGTACAGCTTGATTTCTAAGTCATTCATTCATTCATTCATTTGTTCATTCATTCACATCATGTGGCAGAGCCTTTGTACAGTCCTGGAGATGCTAAAGGAAGACTGCTCCAGGAAGCCACAGCCTACCGCAGTTTGTGTCTTGCAGGACACACTGGGACATTCACATTATATATGCAACATTCATGTTGGGGAAGTCTAGAAAAGAGGAGTTGATGCCTCACATGGAGCTTTTTGCCAGGATAACAAAAGGATCAACAGACAGGGCAAATGCTGGGCCTTGTATAAAGCAATGTCCTGCTAAGGGTGTGGTAGATGTAAGGGCTCAGGGTGGCAGGGTGGAGCATGTGTGACAAGTACCCAGCAGCAGAGGTCATTTTTTAGGAAGGGAATAGGACCTGAGTGCCACAAGAAGGCCTACAAACTCATCTTGGGACCTAGGTGCCCCAAACAGAACTTCAAAGAGAGAGGCATTGAGGTCAAGTTTGCATGTTAGAAAGATACGCCTAGTGGTAGAATGGATGGAGGCACAAAACAGTGTGAGAGACAGCCTGGGGACTTCAATATCTCAGCCAGTGGTGGAGGGGAAACTGGACTGCAGTCAAGAAAGACTGAAAGGGCAATAAGGACACAGAGATGACAAAATAGCCTGGGCTCCCAGCACTTTTATAGGGTGAAAGGAAGGCAGGGAGAAAGGGAGAAGACAGAGACAGGGAGACAGAGAGATCAATGACTGAAAAGCTTACGTTGTGTGGTTCTTTATTTTGATGTTGGAGGTGTTCATGTACTGGGGCAAACAGAGTGTGTGTCCTCTTTAATCTTTCTGATGTGAGTATCTAAACTTGCATCACATGCATTTTATGAAGCTTATTTTTAGAGGAAAGCATTCAGGTAAAGAAACCTCTTCCAGTTTTAAAGAATATGCTCATCTCAAATGGTTGCTTGTTTCTGAAAAAGGTGGGGTGCTCTATAGATAAAAATATAAGCTACTCTGAGGAGCCAGCCCTCTCCTGGGTCAGGAATGGGGAGAAAGCAACAGATATGACAGCACTGGACAAGTGTGAAGGTCAAAGGTGTATTCTTACCTGATAGGCCCACACAGAGGAGCACAGTGTCTTCCAGAAGGATTCACTTGTCTATTGGAATGCCACCTCTCACTGAATATCCTTGCCACTTGTGTGGCTCTCTGTCTGTCCCTCAGTTATTTGTCTGGAGTTGTTAACAGCAAGAGGGAGATGGTTAAGTCTGCTCTTAGGCCTGCATGGGGCTGGACAAGCTTGATAAGAGGAGGCCAAACCCCAAATCTCCACAGGGTTGGGATCACCAAGGCTTCCTCTTGTAGGGAATGGTGAAGAATTTCACACTGCCACTTGAATGTTACTGAAGAGTCACACTGCACTGTGTTCACTTCCCAGTTGTGCAAAATTTCCATGCATACCCTGGATATCCTATGACTCAAAAATCACATCAAGGGAACAATGATTGAAACAAACCAGTATGACTGCAGAAATTATGTTCCGAGGCTCTCTCCACTAATTCACAGAGAATGGAGCATTCTAAACCAAAGAAAGAGCCTGAACATGTACCCACATGAAATGTCTACTGAAAAAAACAACAGAAAAAAGAGCCAGGTTATTAGATAACCATCACTTGTACTTAAAGGCATTCAACACAGCCTGCCTTTACCTTTATATAAAGAAGGACCACAATAACTTTAAAATACACATTTATTTATGATAATTATATCAGAAAGCCAAACTTCTCAATAATATTTTGAGAACATTCATCTGATTTCTTCTTATTTAACTGCACATATTAGGCGAAAGGAGCGTAAAGACTTGTAGCCAAACAGATTCGGGATGGTACACAGGCTCTTCCACTGGTACACAAAATGTGCATATTAGCTACTATTTCTAACCTTTCCTGTTAGTAATATACCTACCTCTTAGGGTGACCTTGAAAAATAAAAGAGCCAATTATAAAAAACAATTGGAACAGACTGTCAGGTAGTAAACATTCAAAAATTTTAGTGGTGCTTTATTAGGAAAGGTGTGGCAGAACAGTGCTCTGTAGCATTTCACTATTTTTCCTGAAAACTGGAGCTACTTTACCTTCCTCTACCCTCCTCTTTCTTTCCTGGGGCAGCCAAGGAATTTTGGCTTCCTACCCTCCAGGCAACATTGTTAACAGCAGATGTGGAAGAGAGCACAGACTTTAATCCACGGCCTACAGTTTCTAAGGTAGACATCTTGCATGGACTATCATAATCCTACTTACGGGAGGGTGACTGCTCTCCAGCTCTTTCCTGTATATCCAGAGGAAACAGATGTTCCTAGGCTGGACAGTGGGGTGGGAAATCCAGAGTAACATGACCCTGTGTTCCCAGAGCGTGGGATGCACAGTGGAAGTGGCTACAAGGGTGTTTTGTGGACAAGGTTTGAGGGAGTCTCGCACCGTCCATGGAGAGCTGCCAGGTTATTCTGACACCTAAGTACCTGAGCCAGGATCTGTAGAAGCCCCTCAGGGTGTCTTAAGCACATTGTATGTGAAGGACTAGAGACCACATCGGCACAAGGAGAAGTCAGTGCATGACTACCTGGCCAGATGATGCCAGGAACAGAACCACTCCCCTACTTGTCTTTCCCTAAGATGGCACTAAACAAGCTCCCCAAACACAGGAACACCAAGAAGAGTGGGGACAAAATGCTGACCAGGTCATTCTGAATTTACTAAGAACAAGTTCTCTAGCCCCCAGGCATAGAGAACACTTATGATAAACCTTTAGCTCAGATCTAAAAGAAATAATAATAAGAGGACCAGGGTATTGCTCAGTGATAGAGCACTGCACTATTATGGGTGAGGCCCTAGGCTTAATCACTAGCACCACCAAAGCAAAGCAAACAAGCAAACAAATCCCAAATGTGCAGCCTCAGTCTATATTCATGGCCTGTAAGATTCTTTCTAGTTACAAAAGAAATACTGAACTGACTCCTTGTTGTCCTGAGGAGATGGTTAGGGAGCGCAAGTATCCATGGGGTCGGCAGGCTGGTGGCCAAGAAAATCAATAGCTGTGGCTGGAAGCAGGACGATGAAAGAAGAGACAGACTCAGAATGTGAATTCTTTGTGATAAAAAAAAATAACAAGGCTACTGTTGGCCTGTTTCTATACCTTTAAGTTATAGCTCATTCAACACACTAAAAGAACAAGGTTCCAAATGCCTGAGAACTTTTCATCCCTCCTGTATCCCTGCCAAACTCCTTTCCTCCCTCCTACTTTCATAATATAAAAGAATCAGACAACAAAGCTCAGTCTTCCTGCCCCCTACATACAGATCCTTCCCTGACCCCTTGAAGAAGGAGCCCAGTATGCCCTGTGCTTCTGAGGCTCCTGGCACACAATACACATTTATCAACACTTACCACCAAGCTGATCACCAACATTTACCAGGGATTTCTTCTGAACCAGCCACTGTTGTGAACTACATGCACACAATAGTCAACTCCCTTCCTCTTCCTTGGGGTCCTTGGGGTTGATGCTGTGAAGAGCTCCTTGATACAGAAGAGGAAACCAGCACAGAGAGATGGCGCCCCTCTCCTGGCATCACAGGGTAGGCCAGTGAGCTACAAGCCTGGGGCTCTGAGCACAGAGTGCCCATTTACCACCGTGCAATTCCAACACTTGTCCTGAGCCCTAAAGGGAGTAGCACTTCCTATTCCCATCTCCTTCTCCAGTAATTTGAGATCCCTCATTTCATTCACTAAATAAGTAGGCAGTGAGTTCTCCTCTGCACGGTGCTGGGCACTGTTTGCCATAGGAGGAAAGAGCTCTCTGTCATGCCTACAGAGCCATGGTCCTTTAGTGCATTCTGCATCAATGGGAGCTGCATAACCTGTCTAGCAGACTCAAGGCACCAGAGGCCACCACAGTCATCCTGAAGTCACCTAGGCATCTTGAAAAATACACTGATGGGCTGGGGGTGTAGCTCGGGATATAGTGTGTACTTACCATGTGCAAAGCCCTGGTTCCATCCCCAGTACCTCAAATATCCATATCCAGAAATATTATTTAACAGGTGTAAGATATGTTC
Organism: Fukomys damarensis; assembly: GCF_012274545.1. Lineage (NCBI taxonomy): Eukaryota > Metazoa > Chordata > Mammalia > Rodentia > Bathyergidae > Fukomys > Fukomys damarensis. Next base: position 80,599,639 of record NW_022900928.1, read on the forward strand.
TGGGCTTTGGGATTCTTTATATACTTAGGGATTGAAACTTTAGCACTGGAACTTCCGAGTAGTTCTCTATCTTGTAAAATCTCACCCTTTAAAAAATGTTTAGGAATAATATTACAGTCAGTAGAGGTAGATGCAAGGCCAGAGTAGGATGGGAACCTGAGCTGTGAGGAGCTGGGACCTAGGCCAGCCAGACACATGTGCATGTAGCTGTGGGCCCAGGACCCACAGGTAGACAAGAGCAGAGCTGAGGAAGTGACAGCTTCTCTTTCAGGGGCTCATTCCCAGGGCTGGGAAAGAAGAGATGTGAGCAGCATGGACATCTGATGTATAGGCTGCACAGGTCAGAGACAGCATGTGTGTCTCACCTTGGAAGCTGCAGTTCCTGCATTTGTCTGGGTGGCCTCAGTCAACATGCCCAGGACTGTACCTGTATTCCTGTTCTCCCAGCCAGGCTCTGTCAGCCCCAGGCAGAAAGGAAGTTGTGAATTGTTTGAGAATATGCTGAGAGCATCCTGCCCAGATGACAGGAGACTCATAAATCACTCCTTCCCTGTACTTGATCTCTCTTTCAAGCATGGTAATGTCAACTCACTGGGGAACCTGATGCCCTGGCATCCATGTGAAAGAAGGTCTGAGTATGCAGAGCTGTGGGAAGGAACAAAAGACTGAGCTACAGAAATGGGGCAGGGACCAGCAAGAAGATAACCCAAAACAACAATGACTGTAATAATAATAATGACTAATAATTACTCCTGATTGCTCTTCCCCTGCCAATATGTAGTTGATTTATTTTCTCAAGTTCTCTCTTCACTTGAACAAAAGACTACATGGTGACAGGGGTCTGACTCAAGCCCACAGGCACCCAAGAGCCTAGCACAGTACAAAGTACACAGGTGAATTAATTAAATAAACCAAGATCTGTGTGCCCCACTATTAGCCCACAGGGACTCATTTAATATTTGTAATAACTCTGAAAGGTAGACACTACTGATGCTACTTAGAAATCATAAAACAGACTCAGGCAGGTAGCAAAATTCCCACAAACTAAAATGTAGCTGAGTAGGGATTCTCATTCAGTTTTATCTGCCACCAAAGCACACACACAGTGCTCTTTCTGCTACCCCAATGCTGTGTCCTGGAGAAATAAAGGAAAAAGGAATAGAGAGAGGCAGAGATTCCTCAGGACATGAATATGGAGGAGGAGGAAGAGGTGGAGAAGAAACAAAAGTAGGACAAGGAAAATAAATGGGTATTAAGTTCAGTGGGAGAGCAATGCTGGTTCAAGCATAAGGTACAGGGATATTTTTGAATGCCTCTGGTGGTAGAGACAAAAGGAAGAGTATCATGGACAAAGAGCACAAACTGGTGAGCTTTCTGCAGATTCATTGGGTACTCTGTCACCTGACATTTTATACTCTTTAGTTTCAAGCAGTTGGGTCTTAGGTCAAAGCAACCAGAACTTATGCATCCCAGAACCTCTTCCCAAAGTCCTCAAGTACCGGTGTTTGACAAATCTTAAAATGCACATTCTGCTGTAATATCATATGACCTAGGGTTGAGATAAACCAAAACTAAACATTACTGCTTCACAGATTATATACACATACTCCCAGTTTTGGACAAAGGTTACATATCTTGACCAAGGTCTAGCAGAGGTCATGCCTGTGTCAGGCCAGAGCATCAAAAGATGCTATTATTCCAGGTGTTGTGTGTCCTGATCTCCCTGACAAATGTACCATCTATCTGCTTTGCTCTTCTGAGGCACCTAGAACTACAGTTTAATCACACATGCCCATTTGGAAAAGAGTTTGAAGTCTCTACATCTATTCAACCAGAAAGAGTCGAAGTTAAGGAAGAGGTTAAGTGGTGCTAAATGCTTCTGAAGATTATTACAAAATGATTTTCATCATAGTGTCTTCGAAAGGCCAGTTCTGTTGGTTTATTGCAAAGTGTGAGACCACCTTTGTTCGACTGAGAGGGCAGTGAGCAGAACCAAATGAAGGAGGCACCCAGGCCCTGAAGCCCCACAGAGATGGGAGCAGAGGAAAAAACAAAAGGGCACTTTGCAAGCAAGGAGAGCATCTCCTGTCTCATCTCAAATGGATGTATTTCAAGGACATATTGTCCTGGGTCTTCATCAGGAAGACAAACACGCTGATTATTAGTTCCTAAAGAAAGTCCAGATGGAGTTTGACATCATGACTTCTGTGTAACCTGCATGGGCAGATAGCAGGTGCAGGGTGCATTCAACTAATAAAAATGTTAGTAAGTAGCACAAATCCACCCATGTCCTAGACATAAATTAAGGCTCTGTTACAATGTTGATTACTTCAACTGTAGTGGAAACAACAATAAAACTAAACCAAATAATCTTCTCTTCACAAAAAGGCATACAATGGTGAAAATGTTCTATAATCAAGTGAAGAAAAATAGCTATGGGAAAATGGCTCTGATCTTCCCTTGATAGATATTACGTCAATTATTTTCCTCTCTGTGAAATGTAATTTTGATAGTATAAAAATGTGGTGATGGAATTTAGGAAGATTGCTCCCTGGAGAAGTGCCTGAGTGAGAGTCACGGAAGAGATGATTCTCTGTGGAGGAAAGCTGATTCAGTTCCTGGACCTGAGAACTGAGCAATGTTGATGTTACCTTCGCTCCACAGATAAGTGGAAAATGTGAGTGTCCCTCAGCCCAAGCTGTGAGACAGAGACAGGTATGACAGAAAATGGCTGGAAACCTGCTTCACCAGGAAAGGCAAGCCCCAGGAGCTGGACACCAAGTCCACAGTCGGCCGCCAGGAAGACTAAAGCATAAAGCCAGCTGACAGACTCAACACGAAACCCGCATGAGCAGGAAGAGAGAATCAGCTGGTGAGTGAGTCTGTAGACTGCTCATGCTCAGGAAGAGTCAGGAAGGATCCTCTCAGGGGCATTTAGGGAAGGAGCCTTTGGTAGAAGGTAAAGGTGTAGTTTGCTTTATTTGCTTTGCTGCTGCTATTGTTTGAATCTAGAGCCTTGCTGTCCAGTAGAACTTCCTGTGATGATGGAACCCTCTGCCATCTCTTCTGTACAACAGGGGCACCACCTATACATATTAGGAAATCGAAACATGTCTCATTAATGAATTGAGTTTTTAACTTGAGCTAATTTCTGGATATAAGGAGACAGTTAAGAGGGTCAGAGATACAAGAGAGAACCTTGGAGAAGGAGGAAGAAACCTAAGCAATTGCAAAAACCAGTAAAACTGTCAGGAGCCAGTCAGAATTAATGAGCAACTAGGTGTATCAGTATCATTCAGCAGGAGTGGAAATCATGAGGTGTGAAAAGGGGGAATCATGGGCAGTGAGGAGACCAGGTGCTGTACCTACTAAGAATCAGATTTTAATTTGTTGGCAACATGAGAAGCTATGTATGTTTTAATAAGTTTGATTTCAAAAGGATCACACGTGTACAAAGAGAGTTATTCATTCTGTATTTGTGGAGGAAGCTGAGGATGTATGAACAGGTATAGCAAGGGTTGGGAGAGAAAGTACATGGGCAGATTGGCTTCTTAAGAAAATTTTTTGAAGTCTGAATGAAGCTTATAAGGCCTAAATTGAATTGCTGCTACAGAATTTAAAGAAGAAATGATTTAAAAAAATATTTAAGAAAAAATGTGCTGTCCTCAATGACTATGCAGGTGAGGAAGAATAAGCGAAAGGAAAATTCATGGACACGTCTCAGCTTCTGACTTGAGTGGGTGTGTAAGATGGATGTCACTATGAGAGAAAGGGGTTCTAGATGAAATGCAAATGGGGGAAAAGTGGCAGGCTTACTGTCAACATTGAGACTGAGGTTTCTGGATGAACCTTTGCACACGCATATCAGAGAAAGAGGTGTGTACTGGAGACAAAGCTGTTACAGGCACAAAACAGTCCCTGCAATGCTGATGATGTGGTGAAGGACACTGAGGAGGGCCATAAGAACTCAAGGTGGACCCTGGCGGAGCCTTCATGTGTGAGGCTACTCCAAGGAGAGAGGAGGTAGGAAACCTAAGGAACTCAAGAGCAGTTGCTGAGCTGCAAGCAAGGAAGAGACAGGGAGAAAACAGGCTGCATAAAATACAGAAGAAAATCTCACATGACCAAGGATGAGATGAGTCCACTGGCTTTGGTGTTTAGTGAGCAGTGATGACTTTTGCAGCAGCAGATTCTGGATAATTTATACAAGGAAATGAACCTCAGCCAGGAAGCCAAGGAGAGCGCTGAAGAGGAAAAACTACTGAGGCCAGTAGGAGTGTAAAGATAAACACTAAACATTGCAACCCAGCTTTTGTGGATGATGAGACAGGAGTGTGGGAAGGTGGTGAGCAGGTATTCATTCCTCTGAACCTTTTAGTTCTTCATCTTATTCAATGACATATTTTACTTTTTAATTAAGACACATAGAAGATAAAAATCATCTTGAAGACAACATAGGTATGGGAGCAAACGTAACACAGATTGAGGCTAAAGAAAGTAGTGACATAGGGTAGAATACTTCAGAAGGATATTTAAAGTCACAGGAAGCCTGGGGATGTAACTCAGCGGCACAGTGCTTGGCAAGTGCAAGGTCCCCGATACCAAAAATATTTTTTTAAAAAGTCACAGGAGGTGCACAGCTCAGGTGAAGGAGAGAGCAAAGAGTCAGAAAGCGAAAGATGGAGGACGTAATGGATGAAGGAATAACTCATGATACATAAGTTTAAAGATGGAAAGAGCGAGAGGCAGTACTGATTAAGTGTGGTAGGAGGAACAATGATTTTGGAGCCTGCAGGAAAGGAAGTGGGTGGAAATAAAATTCTTTGCATGTTTATGTGATTGGAAGAATTGGATAATTCCACTTTCTATGACTAGGAGTTGTGAGACAGAATGTTCAGGAAAAAAAGTGGGGGTTGGGATGGTACTCTAAAAAATGGGACAGATAACTGTCCAAGGATAAGAGAAAAAAATTATTGTGCAACCCAGTGGAACCAGCTGAGGATGGAGGCCGAAATCCAGATTGTGTGAGATTTGCTTCACCTTGCCAGCAGGGTGAGTATGGAACAGAATCATTCCACGCAACCTCAGGCTCTCAATTTAAAAAGTTCTTCTGTAGATAGCCCAAGATAGGCAAAGTCTGGTAGAGATTTGGGTGATTTTATTCTAATATAATTATCCAAAAATATTCATAGGAGACTCACATATTTTTAAAAGAATTGTATTAGCAGGAATTTTTTTTTCAGCCAAGATGCACTGAAAAAATACTGAGACAATAAAAAATAAAAAGGTCTCTGGATGCCCAAATATCTACACATAAAAACAAGTCAGAAGAAATTTAAAAATGCTTGGCTGAAAAAAATAGAGTACCTTGAATGGAAAAAGTAAGATGACTCAAAAGGTAGCACCAAAAGCTTAGAGATCAGAATCAAAAATCATGGAAAACTGTTTCCAAGTCTTAGAATCAAAGTAATGTTTTGTTTTTTGGGGTTTTTTGTTTTGTTTTGTTTTTTTGAGACAGGATTCCATTATACAGCTGAGACTTCCCTGGAACTCACTATGTAGCCCAGGCTGGTCTCGAACTCACAGCCATCCTCCTGCCTCAGCCCCCTGAGTGCTGGGATTACAGGCGTGTGCCATCATGCCCAGCATAAGTAATGTTGACATATGCTTTGCTTTGCAGGATTTTGGAATTGCTATGAATTAGTAACTCCAATACACATCCAATTTTCTCTTCTGGTAAGTGGGCCAATCCATAGTGATTATCCTACCCTTTCCCAACATGGAATGCTGAATTCATACAAAAGGGAGAGTGCGTGTGTGAAAGGGGAGGCAAAGACAATGGTGTCATGTCTTTAGTTCATAGGTCTTCAGATGGAGAGCAACAATACACAAGAGGATATATACAAAGAATTACACCAAAAGCGCACCTTCATCCCTAGACCTGATATGAAGGATGAGATTCTGAACTTCAGGTGTTTGTTGTAAATGAGTGATACTTTCATCACTATGGGAGGCTGAGCGCATTTTATACGTTGGTGAGGTATGCTAGCTAAATTCTAACATGTCCCAACCATCCTCACCTCATGGTGATGAGGTACAGAATCTCCCCACATTGAATTATGTAGTTGCATATGTGCGATACAGACAGACACAGTAAACTCTTGAGGGTGTGTCATAAAATACAGAGAAGCTCTTACCATGACCTCTCCTTTGGATCAATTCCATGTTTTGAGGGCACTCCGTCAGCCTTATGGAGAGACCTGCATGATAAGGCACTGGCGGCTCTTGTCAACAGTCAGTACCAGCTTGGCATGGTGCAAGTGAGTAGATCTTCAGGCCAGCTGCACTCCAGTGTCTGCCTCTCTAAGAGACTCACTATCTGCAGCGACCTGAGAGTCCCTGAACCAGAAGCCCTCAGCTAGGCTGCTCCTTCTTGGAAGACCCATGAAACTGACTGAGATAGATAGATAGATAGATAGATAGATAGATAGATAGATAGATAGATAGATAGATAGATAGATAGATAGATAGATAGATAGATAGATAGATAGATAGATAGATAGATATTTATAGCTTCCAGATGATGAAATAGTAGGTTTGTGCTGTGGAATAGGAATGATGTAAATGAAATGGATGTTTTCCTTTGACTTGAAGAAAATACGTCAGCGTCAAGCTCCATGGAAACAGAGATGACATCTGGCTCGTAGTAAGACCTGGGACAGAAAAACAGACTTTCCTGGTTTCCAAATTCTTCAAGAATATGAGTTGGAGAAATGCAAGCCAGTCAATGTTTATAAAGATGAAGATAGAAGGTATCCTAAAATGAGGCTCCAAAGAGATGGATTTCATCTCCTTTTTTACTTTATAAGAGAGCGCAAGTAATGATGAATGCAGAACTGCATACTGTCATGCTCCAGATATTTCATTCCCTGAAGTTTTGTGGTATCACGAATATGATAGCAGTCATAAAAACAATAGGGAGCTGGGCAAGGTGGTGCATACCTATAATCCATCTATATGGTAGACTGAGGCAGGAGGATCATGAGTTTGAGGAAACCCTGGGCAACTCAGTGGCACCCTATCTCCAAGAAACAAACAAAGAAACAAGAAAAAAGAAAAGATGAAAAATCACACCATCCCATCCTTTTAGCATAGTACAGCACACACTCATTAGGGCTTATGCATGTTAATGTTTGTGGATGTGTGAATGTGAATAATCATATAGCTAGCAGATAAGTAAAATTTATAATTTCCCTTTTTACTGATTACTGTGCTGCAATCATTTACATGGCACTATATATTCTTCATAATTTTTATTTAAAATAATTCCTCAAATAAATATAGAATAATTTTTTTAGCCATTCCCACACTGCTGACTTTTACTTTTTTACCAATTAAAAATCATGCAGTGTAAAGCACTTCCTCTTATTTTGGAGTTATTTCTTTATGAAAATTTTTCTGGAGTGAAATTATTAGTTTAAAATGGCCCTTGCTTATTTTAAATAGCAACATACCAAGCTTATTCTTTCTTCCCCATTGCAGTCCAGATTTCAACATGAGATTAACAATGAGAGGCTGGAGGGATTAGCGGAATGGGAAAGAGGAAAAGGAGATCAGAAAACTACTGTTTGATATTTGAGAGGTCAAAGTGAAAACTGTGTGACATTTGTTGGACCAAAGCCTTTAACATCTCTGTGCTCAGAATATCACTGAGATCTTTCCCATATTTCACCTCTATAAATTGGCTTGTTTTCCACCTCCTCCCTCTCTGATCATCTTGGTCAGGATTAACCAGACAACCTATGTCCTGTAAGACACTTGGACACTGTGCACTGGACACGATTAAGAGAAGAGTCCATACATGTCGCACCGGGTACTAAAGTTGTGAAGTGTTACTGTTCTCACCTAAGAGGAGAGGGCAGAGGCTCAGAGGTTAAGCAGTTTGCCTGTGAATAAAGAAGATCCAGTGAAGCCAGGACCCTAAACCCATGCCTGACTTCATACTGGCACAGCTGGGTCAGTGGCTTCGTGCCTCAAAATCATGGCTGTCCAAATAGCTTGCATCACAAAGGAAATGTTTTATGTTGAGGTTATTTTCTAAAGTCCTATTTATAATGTTGGATTCATTTTACCTCTTTCTAGTGAAACATGTCTTTCAGCCTATGATGATATCCCTACTTCATACTTGGGTGTCCAGGAGCTGCTAGCTCATCTATTAAAGACTAGATCACATCCTTTGGTCTAGGAAGTTTAAATATCTTACCCTACCCAACTCAAACAAGTATACACACTCACATCGACTGCATTTTTTTCAGATTTGACATCTCCAAAGAGGGCTTTGGAAAGATTAATTACATAAAGAGTGCTTCCTTCCCGACTTATGAAGATCACAATATGAAGTGATAACTCGTAGGAATATACAACCTATCTGAACACCCTCATGGATTCCTCTGCTTGGCTGTGCTTCCCACTACAGCTTCCCATAGCAAAGCAGCTCACTGTGTTTTCTATGGATCAACTGCTAAATTTCCCATTCTGTAGTTATTTACTGCCTCCAACGTCTTGAAATTACTAGACACATCCTTTATTGAAAGTGGTTAACGTGAGCATTTTAAAGTTGGATCACCTATTTTACATGAACTTCTCAAACCAAAAAGGAACAGTTATATGTAGTATATTCAACCTGATGTTGTAAATGCTCAGAAAGTTGGAAATGTCCAGAAGGGAATGAAGGGGATCAAAACATGCCACTCTGATATATAGATTTGCACTGCAGACAATGTAAAACAGCAGATGACAAAAAGAGCACCCTCAGTTTGCCTAAAGAAAGGCTTAGATGCTTTATCACCCAAGATAACATCAAATGATAATACCAGGCAGCATCTACACAACAAATCATGCTAAAATAACTCTTAACATCCATTAGTGATATATATATTTTTTTTCACCACAATCTGCTATCCTTTTCCCTGGCCACTTCTGTACAAATATATAATTATTTGGTAAGATGCAATAAAAGTCCAAGTTCTAGCCATCACTTTGAATCACTCTTCTCTGAGTTTCTCCCACTGCAGGTCTCCTTGTCATAAAATCTGTATGGTTTTCTCTTGTTAATGCCTCTGTTGAACCTCATTCAATAAACCTAAGAGGTGGGTAAAGTGTTTCATTGTTGTTTTGTTTGTTTGTCTTGTGGTTTTTTCCCTCCCTTACATTAGTATTCTGGAACCAATTAAACAAAGAGCTGTGTTGCCCACAAAAACACTACCTATCAGCATCAATCCACTATCTATGCCATGAACAGTGTTGCTACCAATGCACAAAATGCCTTGGGGTGGCGCACGTACCATCCTAATAATTGGCTTCTGGAAAATCCCACCAGCTGGCAGCCCATGATAAAGGCATAGCCTATTCCTGTATGCTTTGGATGAAGGCAAAGAAAGACAGTTGCATAATAAGAAGATTGAATGGGAAAGATGAGAATAAAAACTTGTACTCATTATATTATTCGGAGTTCTTGAATGAGGTTTTCTTTCAGTGTATCCAAATTCAATGACACCTTGTTATTATCACCATCCTAACTAGTATCCTCTAAGTCTCTATAAAAGCTTGGCAACATTTAAACCAAAGCTACTCCATTCCTCAGCTCGTAGTTAATGAGTTTGGTACAAGTGTGTTACTTATTCTCTTTTTTGTTTCTTTAACCTATTTCAATGTACTGATTGAGTCTGCTATAGAGATAGAATTAAGAATAAGGTAATTTTTCTTTGATTTTTATTTAGTTGCCTCTCTTAAAAAAACTTAATCAGCATGGACTATCACTCTTCATTTTTTATAGTACTTGGAAGAGTCAGATGTTATGGAGACAAGCATGTGGCAAAGGAAAACAGTCAGGAAAAGATGGTAAGAGTAGAGTATTTCTCTGTGCTACCTACATTTTAACTGGAGCATGAAAAAGAACTGTAATGTATCCATGATGGATCTGTTTGCGCATTCATTTAATTAATGTCTGTGCCTTGCCTGTCCTTTCCCTCCAAAACCCACGGGAGGAAGAGGACCAGGTGAGTGTAGTTCACTGTGTCTTTTGCAGACCTCATCCTGTGTCTGGCACACCATCAATACACACATTCCATTAGTGTATATTTGTTGAATGAATGGATTTGGTATTAAATAGAACCATTTGACTGTGGGTAGAAAAAGCAGCCCCAGGTGTTAAGGTTTTCTTTCCTGAGACATTCTTCAATGTTTCTTCATGCTATTTTTATACCATCTGCCCTAGTAGGGAAGAAAGGCCAAGGGAACTCTCTCAGTATAATTTATTATATTTATGTAGCACCTATCACCTTGCTACTATATCTAGGTCAGTGATTCCCAAGGTTTGTTTCATAATATACCAGAGTACCTCTGTGGGGCCATAACTTCTTAAAATGATCTCAAAATAAAGTTAATTTTATTCTACTTAATTTTTAAAAACTAAACACAGCCCACAAAGTGGTAGCATTACCCACATAAGAATACAATTCTCAACTGTATTTCTATGGACATGGTCATTAGAGCTCTTGCTTATTCCAAACTGTATAGTGTGTTTATTTTTGAACAAACATTAATTGCTTATATCAAGTACTTGAGATATCAAAATGTGTAGCAACCATTTCTTGTTCAAAAGTTGCTCATTTAAAGGACAGTGTGATGGAGAGACATTATAGCACAGAACACAAACATTTGAGTCCAGCACCTCTGGTGATAGCACAGGTACCAGAATGTGCTCTCCTCTGCATCTTACCTTTCCCTGGCATCTCTGGCCCTCACAACTGGCACTACCTGGGGAAGCCTCTGATGTAAGCAGCTTAGGACTATATCTCCTGAGCCTTACAGAATCCACTGCGTCTGACCGGTCCACTTCTCAAAGAAATCTGGGTGACCAAACCCATTCTGTAGCCAGGCACCTCAGAGCAAAGCTAAACATCCTCATCAGGAAGTCAATCTCCTCACCCAAATACGTGCTTTCTTGTAAAGAGGCTTAAATTAAAAATCTGATGCTATAGGATATCAGAAAAGGCATAATTCTCTGAGTCATAAACAGATATATTCCAATCACAGCTCTGTGCTTTGTGTGTGCTCAGCAACACTAGATCTCTTCTTCCAAAAAAAAGACAGTTTTTATAAGCTCTTAGAATTATTATGTGCAATAAATGAGAAACATGTCAGACTCTTAAAACTGTGCCAAAGACAGTGAAGTTATTCAATAAACATTCTTTCCCCTATTTATAAAATAATACAATTATAATTTTAATTCTCATCACTAAAGGTATCCAAACAATGGTATTGTTCTAAATATATTTTAAGATCATCATGCCTTTAAAAAGTCATGTCATTCTTGCAGCTGCTGAATGACTTTCTTTAGTGAATGGTGCAAGATAATGTGTCATCTCCTGAGAAGATATGATCTGTGATGTCAGAGTGGTTTCCACATGGTACAGATAACCAACAGGCCAGGTCACACACAGCAGATTGCAGGTTTGTGATCCCACAACATTCTTATACTACAACAGTGGTACCCAGTGAAATGGCCTTAGGAGGTGAGGCTCTAGAAGGTAGGCTTAGATATGGTCATGATGATGAAGTTCCCACAATGGGATCAGAAGAAAGAGACCAGCAGACATTTCCTCAGCCATGTGGGCACACAGCCAGAAGGCACATGTCTGCAAACCTGGATGTAGACATTAGACACAGCAGAGCCCTGATCATGGACTTCCCAGCTTCGAGAACAGTGATAAATCTGTGGTTGAAGTGAGTACTTTTGTTATAGAGCCCAAGCCAAATAAAACAATAATAATGCAAAAAGTTGTGATGATTCAGTCTTACTTTGTACTGTATATAAGCAAACATATATATATATATATATAT
>NW_022900928.1:80611900-80646936 GCF_012274545.1 Fukomys damarensis
ATATATGTACTTGCACACACTGAGGTTAAAAACTTCCCCAAAATACTGACACATGCTTATGCAAAGACATTATATATTAAGATAAATCTTTCCATCATTAATGCCAAATATATTAGGCCAGAATTCCAGGTTCCAATTTTGTCACATTAAACATATTGTATAAATTTGCCCTCTGCTTCCTTCTCAATTGCTTATGTACTTCTGAGACAGTAGTCATCAGTGCAGAAGGAGTCATCAGTATGACTGATCAGATGCTGGGGCCACATTCCTAGCAGTCAGGGTTCCATTGGGTTAAAATGTCAGGCACTTGAATGTACTCTCTTTCTTTCAGAAATTGGTCAATGAACCAGTCACCTTCTTAGATGTCATTTTCTCTGGGGTTGACAGCACTCCTTATTTCTTCCCATTGCTGGATCACATGGCAAATGACATATACTTAAGATTTAGGCTTAGAAGAAGGTAGGGAGCCCTACTAAGGACACATGCACTGTATTGCAATTGTGCTAAACTTCTGTCTCTGAATGTGTGTTGGAAACTGAAACACCCAATGATAAAGTCATACTTTTCACCCAGCCTCTCTTCATCTTGTTATAGCCTGCAAAAGCCCTTTAGAAGGAGAGATTGTAGGGAGGGCACTAGATTCCATCAAAGACAGAAGATCTCTCTGCGCTGAAAATATTTTAAGAACTGAGACAAAATTAATTAGTGAGATCATGGAAATTTTTTTCCTGAAAAATACTTGCTTCAAACAAAAAGTACCCTTTATATCTTATTGATATAGTTGAAAGAATATAAAATACTTCTCAGAATCCAAAAGAACCCAAACTTCTTTATTGGAATCCAGAATAAGTTACGAGTTAATAAAAAATGCTCTTCTAATGTCTCTTTCCATATTCCTCAACAGGGGATGCCTTCCTGAAGTTATAGCATAATTGCTTTCTACCAAAGACTCCTGCCATTCTCCCATAAAACCCATCTTAAAAATTTCCTTTATATAACACTGCAATACCCACATGCTACTGAGGAACAAAGTATCTGCATACCTTTCATTCTTCCACAAATTCAGCTCCTATTCCAGTACACAAGAGGATATGAAAATAGCATTCTCTTAGCCAAGTCTTCACAACACAGTATAACTAGTGTACCATGTAAGTAATGTAATGCTTTCAGTCATGCACACCTGTTGTAATCACCTCTTGCTGCAAAACCCCTGGGGTTTAAGATCTACTCTGGGCTGGGCACCAAACCTCATCTGCCTTTCCTGCCCACAGTATTAACTACATTTTTGAATGTATTATGTTTTGTGCATAAACAAAGACAGAAAACATGTCCCTATGCTGCAACTCCTCTACTGATTTTAGGGAAACCACTTTCTTTCTGCCAGTTCAGAGCACTCTTGCTCCATATTTTATGCACTTTCCTGTCCATAAAAATATGCATGAATTATAACTGGAGTTTTGTAGCCAACACTAAGATTCTACTTCACTAATTTTGTGTCAATATTTTGGTATCCCTGCTTGGAATTTTCTGGATATCAAGCCCATGTACACCTTCACTTTCTTAAACTGGTTCTTTCTGGTACTTGAACTTAGCTGTGTCTCTACCTATAGCTGTAACTAACATTAGCCAGGCTGCCATAAGCACCAGCACCATGGGATGGGTGGAAGTTTCTAATGCTTACTAGGTAACTCTTTTGCCTATTACTGAAAAAAGCAATAAGTACCAGAGGTTGTAGATGGCATACTGCACCCATCAAGCGTGTCCTGTTCAATGACCAGAAGTCCAGCTCTATCAAGCAGTGCTGGGGAAAAGTACACATAAGACTCCATGGAAATCTACAGAAGCTTAAGAACCCAAGACAATAAATAAACATGTGCAAATTAATACAGTAAAAATTGAGCAGATAAGTGTTGAGGGGACACAGAAAATATGAAGTGGGATGATTCTCCAGAGAACAGGAGTTATAAATTCTCACTAGAGGCTGCAATGGCGAAAGTAAGTTTTAAGTGAAATTCATGGGCATGTTCACTGAAGTGAATGAGACCATGTAAATATTCAGATATTCAGCACACGGAAGAGTAGGCAGTTCACTGAGGAATCTTAGTTGCCCAGTAGAAGTGTCCTCATGCATATCCACTGTGCACCAATGTGCCGTGGTCTTCCACCAACTGTTTAACACTCTGAGCCTCACAAGGCCACACATATACCAGACTCCACAGCACTTAACTGCATGCCAATGACTGCCAACTAACTTGTAGACAGAAGCATCTGGAGATGATGGCTTAGGAACAAACTCTGTTATGTCAAAGCCTTGAGACCCATGGTCCAGCATGCCAGTCACTTTCTTCCAAGTATCGGACAGGAATTCACTTACAAGGCCTTGCTCCATAAAACCCATCAGCGCAAGTCTTTGATGGAGATGAATTATAGTTTACCAATGATTAAATATTATTAATAATGATATCAAGGTACTTAAGGCTCTGAAAGGGGAACTTTGAAAATGAGACATTACCAGAATCTCTGAAGTCTTAAGCTCTTGTCAGTTGATGTTTCTAAAAAGCACATTAGTTTTATCCAGTATCCATATAACCTTTCTCCTCTCCCTTGCTCTGTTTCCCTGGCAACCATTTAAAAGTGCTGCAAAAGGCCCTGCTGTCTCGAAAAAAAGATAGGAAAAGGACAATGGTCTGAGGCTTTCTCTCTTTTTTGAGGGTTTTGCTCCATCTTTGCAGCCACTTTTCTGGCTTTTGGAAGTTTCAGTCCCCAGAGCCATCTCACCTTAAATGTGTGAAGGCTGGGTAATTAAGGAGGTGGGTGTCAGGCCAGCGGAAGCAGCTTCTTTGAGATTATGGAGAGAGACACTCAGGTCAGCAGGAGTCTGCAGACTGGGTGGAGCAGTACTTAGCACAGAAATGCAGTGACAGAGGCTTCCTCCAGGCTTCTCCTGGCTTCAAACCCTGCATCTGAGTGGGTGTGAGAGACAGGGACCATGGCTGTCTGCAGCGACTCTGAGGGAGCCTGCACTACAGATGACAGGGGACCAGCACTGGCCCAGGTGGGGCTGATAGACCTAGCAACAGTGCCAGCACCTCACCTTTGCTCTGTGTCCCCACCACTCCCACAGACCTCTTTACTTTGTTCTTTTAACAGGAATGTCTTTGTCTCTCCCGTTCTAACTTTTCCACTCCAAGAAGCATACAAGGTGAAATACGATGTTCTACAGGAATCCCTGTCATCCTCAGGACAAAGCTGCAGCTAACAAAGGTCAAAACTCACAGCTTTATTCACCATTGGTGAAAGGCTTGTTAAAGACCCCCTTTCAAGAAACCCAGGGCAAAAATGGACCGCCACATGTCAGGAACCATGTTAAAGGATTTACACAGCAACTCTTTCAATCTCCCAACAGCTCTGTAGCCAAATTTTACTTCCTTAACATTTATACTTCTCCCTTCTTCCAGCTTCTGAGAGTATAAGCTGTCTGCCGGGGATCCCATAGTATCTCTCAGCTGGGTTTCAAACAAATGGCAGAAAGCTCAGCAGTCTCAGGAGGCCTTGCTGCCTCCCTGATATTGATGATAGAGGTGGAATAAACAAAGATGGCTGGAGGAGCCAGGCATGGTGGGGTACCTGCAATCCCAGAGGCTGAGGCAGGGAGATCACCCCAAGTTCTAAAGACAGCCTGGGCTATATAGTGAGTTCAAGGCCGGCCTGAACTACATAGCAAAGTTTTTTGTCCAGAGGTTAAAATGAGAACTTTTCATTTGAAATAGATCTGGATAAGCCTTTTATAATTCCTTTAACCAAGTAATCTGGCACCAAAATGGGAATCTTACAGAACCTACTGGTAACTTATGTGGCATCACAGAAATAGGCTTTAGAAAACTTTGATTTAAGGGTATGTATAAAGGACTTTTCATATGCTTGGTATTCCAAGAAATAAAAACAGAAACATGAGATAAAGTATCATCCTTCAGGCTAGGGATACAGTTCAGTGATGGAGCACTTGTCTAGCAAGTGTAAGGTCCTACAAGCATGAAAGAAAAAAGAAAAAAAAAACTACTCTTCTTTGTAGGCAAGGGTGGCTCAAGTCCTGAGAGGAGGACAAGGGCCCTGGATAGCCATAGAGGAAGGAGGATGAACTGCTCTACCACTAACTTCACGGCCTTCAACAAGTTCTCGGAGCCTCAGGTTTCTCGTCTATAGAATGGTAACTCCAGGAAGCCCTACCTCAGATAGCCATAAGAATTAATGAGACAATGTGTCTAACACAGTCCATGTTAGGCACAATGATAGCTGGCATCCTTATTCACTCATATGACTACTGCAGCAATGATGATGAAACAGAAAGGCAGGTCAGAATAGGACATTCTAAAGTCAGAGGTTCAAAAAGTGTCCACCAGTGAGGTGAATATGAGCTCGTGTTCAGGACAAATTGATAAAGGAATTGAGCTCGACTGTGGAATTTTAGAAACAGAAAACCCACAAGGTATTCTAGGCAGTTACGAAACTAATGAGGCTCGTGAAAATTAGGTTTAGTCAAAGAAGAGTGACGGTTTCTTATGAAATAATGGAAGCAGAAAAAGGCGTAGAGGGAAGATGGGGCTGGTCATAGAAGGTTTTAAAGTTGGCACTTGTTCCCACAGATATAACAGCAATTTTCCAAGTAGGATCCCCACACACAGAGCCCATTGGTGTATTGGTCAGTTTTCCTGTTGCTGAGACAAAATACTCAACACCTGCCATTTAAAGGAAGCGATGATTAGTTTGTCTCACTGTTTGCAGATTTCAGTCTGTGGTCAGCTGGTTTTGTTGCTGTGCAGGAAGTGAGGGAGAACACTGGGGCAAAAGGGTGTGACAAAGCAAAGCTTCTCACGGCATGGTGCTGGGAAACAGGTCACGGGGAAGAGTACATGGAGAGATAGGCTCTTCGAGGCAGCCCCAGTGAGCCACCTCCCACCAGGCCTCATCTCCTAATGGCACACAGCTGTGACCATCAATGCATGAATCCCCTGGAAGTACAGCTCCTCCAGCGGAGTCTTTCAGTCCAGAAAAGTGGACAGCTCAGATTAACTGACTGTGGCAACTCTACCAGTCAGGAAATCTCTAGTCAGGAAAGCCTGGGAACCCAATGGAAAAGGATGCAATTATGAGGAATCACCCCGGGCATCTTGTTCCTTTCTGTCTTTCTGTGTGTGACATCTCTTACACTGTAACTCACGGGAAAAACAAATAGAACCTCAGAAAACAGAATTCTATAGGAAGGGAGAAATTTGAGGAGATAAAAAGATAACAGAAAGAACTTAACTTCATATAGAACTGAAGAATAATTAGTTCTGTAAAAAGAATTTGTTCTCTGAAGAAGATCCCAGACAGGTTAATGGAGGGTACAATATGGTAACTTAGGGATATTTTAATGGCTTTAGCAAGCAAGTGCTTAAAAGAGCTTGTGCCATCCTATACCCAGTCCTTATCTTGCTCCAACAGGTTCTTTTATTTTAGCCATCCTATTATATATTATTTTATCCTCCAATTGCCTGTCTATTTTAAAAAATAAGAAGAGGTTGAAAGCAAAACTGAACCTGAGATTATTCAACACAGATTCTTCCCTAAAGTTATCATAACAAATTTGTCCTGAAATGGGTGAGGTGCTTTGTGGAACTGTGGAAGCCCTGACTAATACAGGCTTTAGAATTTGCTTGATTACATTTAGCTATGTTGACCTGGATTTCAGCTGGCTTTGTGGCATCTTATCTGGTTTGTTGCCTCTTCCTCTCTTCTATGCCCTTACTCATTCCCAAAGATTTATAAGATGACTGCTTTCTGCAAGGAGCTGTCCTAGGGCCACACTACAACAGAGTATCTAGCTTCATGGAACTTATCTTCTAACAAAGGAATTATGTTGAAAAATTTAAAATATTTCTACATGATTCCTTCAGAGCTGAATGTGGGCCACACCTGTGTAAAACACAGAGGGAGTGGCTGAAGGAGGGTGAGCACCAGTGCTGGAGAGGCAAAGGGAGCTGCATTCATGCAGGGGATTCCTGCAAGACTGTCTCCCCTTCCTAGGACATTGCTCTTTAACAAAAACGGAACATGGCTGAAGAATTCTAAACAAGGAGGAAGTAGGAGGGGATCTTTCTATTAGCAAGATTGCTCCTCTGCTCTTCTGGCAGGATGTGTACTAAAGGTCACTACGAGAGGAAGCAGGGAAACCAGAGAGGAACGGACTGCATATTGGACTGCACACTGGACCAAAGAGGTAGAGGTGAAAGATCTAATAAATGCACAGACTCTGCTTAAACTGGTGGCAGATTGGAGACTGGATGGTTTATAGCCTGAATGCTTGATTTCTCCCCACTACCCAATATGCGTTTGCTGAAATACTAACCCATAATGTGATGGTATTAGTGTACAGGCTTTTCAGAGGAAGTTAAGCCATAAGGGTGGAGCCCTTATGAATGGAATTAGTGCCCTTAGCAACTTTTCCCTTTCTTTCTGCCACTCAAGGACACAATGAAAGGACAGCAATCCGAAGGCCAGAGGAGATCCCGTAGCAGAGCTAGGCTGTGCTGGTACCCTGAGCTTGGACATCTGGCATTCAGAACTGTGAGAAATAAATGTCTGTTGTTTATAAGTCTATGGTATGCTGTAATAGCTTGCTGGACTGATGAAAGCAGCGTGTACAATATAAAATGACAGTCTAAAATAGTTGGCTGAGCAACAAGAATGGAATTGTCACCTGAAGAGGTCAGGGAGATTGGAGGAGGAGCAGATTGGCAGCATGGCAGGTGGTAGAGGTATTACAATAGAAACTCAGGAGGTTAGTTTTTGACACATTGAGTTTAAAAACCTGTTAGACAATTCAAACAGAAATGTCATGAAGACAGTTGAACACACAAGTTTGGATATCAGGAGATATTCTAGGGCTGAATATATAAATGGATGCATCCTCAGCATACTGATGGCATTAAAAATCATGAAACTGGATGAGGTCATCTGAGGAGTCATCAGAGACAGAGAAGGAAGAGCATCAGAAGCCAACTCTGACAACTCTGATGCTTAAGAATTGGAAAATGAGGATTCAGTGAAGCAAACCATTAGGAGCGAAACAGGAGGTTGTAGTGGATGCCCCAGTGGCTAGAAAAGAGAAAGTCTTCAAAATGAAGCTTCAAAACATGCTTCGACCATTAAATTTGGCAGAGTTGAAGTCATTAATGCTGTTGTCAAGAAAAATTTAGTCAACTGGTAGATGTGTTTTAGCTCCTGAGCTAAAACTTTTGCCCTCCAAAATACATATATTGAAACTGTAATCACGAAATCAGTAGCTTTTGGAGCTGAGGCCTGTGAGAGGTGATTAGGGTTATATGAGGTCTTGAGAGTTGGTCCTTGTGGTAAGAATAGTGTTCTCACAAAACACACTTGGGCACCTCTTTCTTTCTCTTTTTGGCTGTCTCTCTCTCTCCCTTTCCCTCCTTCATGTGAGGACACAGTGAGAAGGTGGTCTCTATAAGCCAGGAAGAAGGCCTTACCAGGAACCATTTCAGCCAGCATTCACCTCTTCCAGAACTGTGAAAATAAGTTTGTTGGTCCAGCAACCCAATCTGTGGTAGGCTGTTATAGTCACTCAAACGGACCAAAATAGTATGGAGGCCTGTTCTGAGTAAGATGAAGGGAACAAAGGATGAAAGAAACTGAAAACAATGAGTTCAGAGCATTTTCCTTAAGACTTTATAATATTGCAGAGCTGAGATATGAAGTAGTAGTGTCAAAATACTCTACAAGGTTTTTGAAGATGTGAAATTATACCATATATATGTTTCCTGATGGGACAAATCTCAGAGAGAAGACAATTATGGTGCAGGCAACAACAGCTGTGGGAGGTGGGGGAAGGATGCAGAACACAGGCTGAGGATCAGCTTACAGTGAAAACCAAGGTTTCATCCTTTGTAAAGGAAAGGAAAGCAAAGTATTCAGGTAGATCTGGTGTCCAAGACATACGTATGTTCTCTTATTATGACAGCTATATACCCAAGGAAACCCCAGCAAACTAAACATGAGGAGGGAAAGCAAAAGTTGTTGATCTAAAAATCATTTTATTGAATGTACGTGCATACTTACTTGTCTAGCAATAGATCTGAATACTCTGTTCTAATCCATGTACAATATTTTCAGAAAAGAAGGAAAATAAGAGATTTTAACATCCCTAAACAGAAATCCTAATTTAGGGACACATTTCCACCTTGGCAGTGCAGAACACTTTGCCTGGTCCTCCCACCAGAAGTACTCCAAGCCAGCCTTGTGAGTGTTACCACCTTGTTTGGGATAATCTACTCATTCTGTAGGCAACATCATCTAATCATAGGCTAAGGACAACTTCCAAATCATTTAGAGGACAGAGCCCAAAAATATCCTCAAGTGCTGTAACGTTGCTGAGGGACACAGGGCAAGAACAAAACCTGATCATGGTAATGGTCTAGTTTGTATCAAAATTCAAACCTCATTGTGTTTTCCTTTCACCAAACTCCACTCATGTACTTCTCATTGTGCCTCCGTACTCTATCCTTTGTGGCCTCTGGCTATGTTTTGGGATCATTTCCCACATGCCAAGACATTGTGGTGGATTAAGTACTGTGGTCAACATGGAAAGCTCAGCTGAACTGAATCTGCATAGTCTGGGCATGGAAGCCCCACCAATTGTTGCCAATAGCTATAAAAAGAGAACTGGATGAGAAGGCATGGGGTGTTGACTTTGTAAGAGAAGCTTGCTGTGGATGATTTTCCTGAGGCAAACTTGGTTGTTCTCCCCAGAAGAGGAGCTTGGGGCCTTGCTATCCCTGGGAATGGCTGCTCTTCTCATCAGTGGAGCTCTAATCTTCACTGTGAGCATCACTTCCTGGATCCAGTATAGATCCTTCAACCTGGGGCATAAATCCTTCATTCCACCAGCATAGGTTTTCTGGCTTCCACCACTGTAATTTGGGCCTTCTGGGTGCAGATCCTCAATACCAACAAGCATGAGATACTGCCATGGGCTCTTGGCCACTGGCTGGAGATGTGGAGGACATTGCCTTGGACTCTAGATCTTCATATGGGCTTGTATAGGACACTGCTGTGGGATCCAGGTCCTTGACTGGATTTTTCGGGTCTCGAGTGTGCAGCTAATCTCTTGTACTCCTCCGTATTTGACTTTTTGGGTAAGTAATCTTATAAATTAGGTATAATATATTAAATGTTTTCCTTTGACAAAACCCTGACTACAACAGTCATCCACAAAGTCAGAATAGACAGTTCCTGAGCATCTATAATGATACAGGAAGATACAACTGTAGGGGATGGGACAGGGGTTCCAGAGCACAGTGGAGCTCAGCCTAGGATAAAAGCCGAGGTCCCACTTATTCTGAAAGGGAGGAAGGCCAACTGGAATGTGGTAGTGCAGTGCAGATGAGAATCAGAATTCTTGGTTGTGGGTACTTAGAAGTCATTAGATAAAATACAACCCACCACATGGAAGAGATTCCATTAAATACCAGGTTCGCTGCCAATACTAGCAGAACAGAGGCCAAGGATCTGAATAGAGTAAAAACAATTTATTTAGTGGGCACTTTTTCTTTTTGACCCAGGAAAGCACTTCAAATACATGGTCTCATTTATTCTTTACTCCGACTTCAACAAATTGGAATTATTAACCCCAATTTCCAAATGAAGAAATGTAACTGGGCTGAGTTCGGGCTGCTATTAAGTGGCAGAGCTGGAACTATACCAAATTCAGTCTGTATCCAAAGCCCCATGCTCTTAATCCAATATTATTTTCTCAGTCTGTAAGCACTCTGCTGAATTGTTTCTTTTATTTTGTTTTGTTTTTTCAAGAAAGAAAAGTGCCAGTCAATGCCGGAGTTGCTGGAGGTAGAAAGTCCACTACTTCCGATTCTTGGCGTGTGTGTGCTACAAGTACTAAAGAGGAAAATCAGTCCTTTCAAGGCAGCGCCCAACAACACTATCTCTGCCTCTCAGTGGGCAGACTGAGAATTGGACTCTTGGTCCAATCAACCCACATACAAGCACAGTATTTAAAAGGCATGCAGTGCTACAAAAGAATATTTCTTGAGAAACAAGATGTTGGCAAATAGTGAAACCTAAGGACCCACAACCACAAAAGTGGGCTTGGACGTGATCAGGCATGATATGTGCATGGGGAGGATTGTTGTTGTGCAGTTTGGGTTATAGATTGGTTGTGTTAATTAATTGTGTATTTTGAAGTTTGCTACCACTTCACACTAAGCATCTCCTTAAAATGAGAGAGAAAGAGAGATGCAAAACAAAAAGCCTAATCTAATATTCAGCAAACATTCTGCACCCAAACAGCACATCTTTGTCTGAAACCTTAGTTCCAAAAACCACTTACAGGCTTTCATCAACACATTATAATATTAATCAAGACTCATAATGCAGAATGATTTGCATGCCAACAAATATATTTACACTGTAAATTGTTTGTTGAGGAGCCTTGGAGAGAAACGCAATTCAGTGCTATAGAACTGAATAGTAAGGAAAATCCCCCACTAAAATCTGAAGAAAATACAGCATCTGTAGAAGTTGATCCTCTGGAGCCTTGAGTGAGAGATTCGTTAGCATTCTATCCAACTCCTGACAAAGAATTTAGCTCTCAATACTTCAAAAGAAATCAGTTTTGCTGTAAGTTTCCATACCATTTCTCTCCTCTTACTGACAAAACTGTGCCACCATACCCTTGTAGTTTCAGAGGGAGACAAATGGACAGATGACAGACAGACAGACCCTCTTCCTGACATTCCCATGAACAACTTCCAGGCCTCCCACTTGTGGCATGGCAAGTCCACCTTTTCAACTGTGTCAAGATTATCTGCTTCTCTCTGTTCCCATGGCCACCACTGTAATCACAGCTTCCCATCAGCTGCACCCAGGACTACTGAGATACTGGCTTCTGGCTCCCTGAGTTTACTCTTGACTGTGGTTCCAGTGTAATAATTTATAGAGCCCAAGTTCAGCTTGGCTGATATGAGACGAGTCTGTATGATGAATTACATGGTCACTCTCCTTGCAAGGACTGTCACTGTCTGGCCCCACAAGCTGACTACTTATCACTCTTCTCCTGTCTGACCTTGTAATAGCCCCTTAGAGAGGCCATAGTCTGTCTCTGCTTCTAGCCTTTTTCAGGGACTCTACTGATATACTTTTCTAGCACTCTGTACTTCTATTTCACAGCACTTATCACTGAGAGCAATTAAATAATCATTTTAATTCATTTAATTTAAAATCTATTTCCTTCATTCTGATTCATTTTCATAATGTATTCCTGAAGTATAAGAGACGCAAAGTTCAAGAACAATATACTAAAAAAGTTCTACTGAAAACACAGTCGTCTTTACTCATTTTCTCTTTTGGCTAATATAAATTTAATAGCCATTGTACACAAGTATGTTATGCTACCTAAACCGAGATAAATACGTAGATACACACATACATACATGCATCTCTATATCTATATGTATCTAGAGGATGATAGACTGATGAAAAGACAGAGATAGCAAGAGAGAGATCATCTTTCCACCTACCTAAGTTCATGATGAGTGTGCACACACACACACACACACACATATTATTTATACTAAAAAAGTTCTACTGAAAACACAGTCGTCTTTACTCATTTTCTCTTTTGGCTAATATAAATTTAATAGCCATTGTACACAAGTATGTTATGCTACCTAAACCGAGATAAATACGTAGATACACACATACATACATGCATCTCTATATCTATATGTATCTAGAGGATGATAGACTGATGAAAAGACAGAGATAGCAAGAGAGAGATCATCTTTCCACCTACCTAAGTTCATGATGAGTGTGCACACACACACACACACACACACATATTATGAGTCTCAGAGGAGGTCAAAATCCTTTCAGGAGTTTGATCTGTGAAAATTCCCTATGGCAAATGTAAAAAAAATATTGCTTGACTAGCATGACAAAACTATCTCCACTGAGTCAAGATATTTCATAGGCACATGAAAATATTAGTAATAATAATAGTAAGAATCCTTTAACTCCCAAGTGACTCTGTTTTGTATTTACACCTGTATTCCCAGATTGTGTTACTGTTGTGCCCATCAACTTTGACTTTATTTCTTAGTGGGCAAAGAAAGAGCTACCTTAAGTGGTATGGGAAGAATACTGGTAGACTCTAAGCCCAGCTTCATGTATTCATTCACCCCACGGACATCTATTCAGTTGTGACTGTGCGCATGTGTCCAGCACGTCAGCTTCACCAGGATGGCCATGGCCACCCAGATGCTGTGCAGATGCACGGCACAAAGGAGGTGGAAATTGGCCCTTTGGTTTCAACTTGTGACAGTAAAGGACACTTCAGAAGATTACACACACCAACAAGGTGCTGCTCTTGCCATTGAGCGACCTGATTGGTCAGGGGCAAGAAGCTTGAAGACGTGAGTGAAATGGCACAGAAGATCACACTGAGGAGGAAGGGAGAGAGGACAGGTGCAGCAAGGACTTGGAAACCCCTGCGGCCAAGCAGAGTCTGGGATGAGTGGACATCAGAATGGTGCAAGGAACTGCGGTGTGTTGGGCAAAACGAAAACTCATGGAGAACACAGGAAAAGACTTGGCTCGAGTCAGGAGTGCACTCATAAATGGCTGCACTTCCGCCTCGGGTCCTGGGAGTGGGCAGGTGGGAGGAGAGAAGTGTGTTAGAAGTGAGGACGGCCAGGGCTTCCTGCCATACTGAAGTGCTGTTCCTGGAAGTCTGCTACAGACAACAGACACCTTTAGAAAAGCTTCAAGTAAAACAATCAAATACTGTATATAAAACAACAGAGACCTGTAGAGATTGAACCAGAGGAAGTGGCTATTGCTAAATAAGATATTGTGTAACCTGGCAATTTCCTGTGGTTTAGTCTAATATGATAAACACCTGCATACCCTCATGTGGGTTTTGCACTTACTAGAATTTTGTCACAGTGGCTTCATCTATTCTTCTGAAATATATTAACGTAAATAACAAACACTAGGCCATATCTCCTATAAATATTTAGTATACACCTCTATGAATGTAATGCTTATACCAAGACACAATGTTTATATGCTTATTATAATAAATATATCCTTTCCTACCACCCAACAGTCAGTCCATATTCAAAGTCTTTCAGTCTCCACAAACATACATTTCACTCCTGCTTTATTCAAACTTGGTTCCTATTCCACCTGTGTTATTACATTCCTTGTAAAAAGGGAACTTTAACAAGAAAGCAGTTTGGAGCAAAACTTTTGAATTTGCTGTTTTATCTACAAAATAAAAATTATAGTATATCCTAGGGGATAGAATAATTCATGTAGTTCATAGATTTATTCCTAAAATAAGAATTACACAGTGTGAGAGATGATAGAGATCTAGTTTTAAAATATGTTTTTCTTCATTTATGAAATCTGGGGAGTAAGAGTGACATAAAAGTAGAAAGGAGACTATCAGATAAGATGAAGGGGGTCAGGAAATGGGGTGGAGAGAGAAGGGAGAGTTTTAGCAGGGATGGGTATGAACAAAGTATGTTATGAGCATCTGTGAAAATTTTACAGTGTAACCCAAAATGCAGTATAATTTACACAGATAAGCACATTTTACAAGAATTATATAGTATAAGTCTAATTTTCAGTTAGGTGTACTGAGGTACATTCATCTCCAAACACTCAGATGCTGACAGGAGGCTTCACTCACACAGAGAGGTGGCCTTGGCACAGCTGGGCCACACAGTGGGTAGCAGCTGACACATGCAGGTGGAGTGCTCCCAGCTGTTAGGCCAGTGCAGGAAACTCTGTGTCCCCAGTCTGATGAGTTATTTGCACAGCCAACCATGTTCAGAATTTTACAAATGGCACAAACTCAGGCAGGTCAGTTATAGTCAGCAATTGTGCTCCAGAAGCCAGTGGTAATCTGTCCCCATGCTCAGAGAAGTGATGGCTATGTGGTTAATGCATCAACTGTGCCAACTAATTAGATGAATGTAGATACAAAAGTCCCCGTTGTGTGAGTGGCCACACTTCATTGTCTGGTGCCAAGACTACCAGTTAGCATCTGGGCCATGGACATTACTGAACTCATATATACACATGCTCATATTTATGCATGATAGAGTATAATTTATGTTAGGCAAAATAAATATTTACAATCATAATCAAGTATAAAATAGAACAATTATAACAATACACTAGTAAGTTTGCCAGCGTCAGTACTCTTGTACTTTGGGATTATTACTAAGTAAAATAAGCATTACTTACATATAAGCTCTGTGATACCATGACCAGTCATGACAGAAATGGCTACTAATGACTAACAGGTGAGTAATATATACAATGTGGATACACTGAACAAAGGTTCTTGTCCCAAGTGGGGTAAAGTGGAACAGCCCGAGATGTCATCATGTACTTAAAAACAGCATCCAATTTTTGCCTTATGATAGTTTATTTCTGAAATATTTTATATAATATTTTTGGACCAAGCTGACTACAAATAACTGAAACCACAAAAAGCAAAATCATAAATGGGTTACTGCTGAAGATGTGCATGAGTGTAAACTCCTATCTAGTTCTTGAAATGATCTGATATTAATGCTTCTTGCCATATTACAATACTGTGAGTTGGATCATTAAAATAAGCACACACAAAAGAGAAGTAATTAGGAGACAAGAAATAACTAAGAATCATGGAATAAAAAGTTAGTATTTCTGAGTGCTAAATTAGCTAGGTTTCTTGGCAGCCAAAACAAAAAGGGATCCACAATGAGCATATAAATTCTCAGGGTTATACTTCTTTCTATAAAAAGTCAGTATGTTCATCATCATCATTCTCATCCTTTATCACTAACAACACCTTTATCATTGTCATGTGACTCCTAGATATAATTGTGTAAAATGTGCACTCACTGAATTTTGTTCACATGGCATTGAGTTTGACAGCATGAAAAATAAATTAACACACTATGGCTAATGTCAAAACCATCAAAACCATGAGACATGTTGGTGGTTGATTAAGTCATTTTTATAGCAATTGAAATAACTATAAGGACCTCTCTACTAAGAACCTGAACCCATTGCTGAGTGTCACATCTATTACCTCATTTAATGTACCTGACACACTGAAAAGAAAGTAGTAGTCTCATTTTATGGTGGAGGAATTTGAAAGGCAAAGCACCTCGAGCACTGACTCTGCGAGAAGGTAAGAAAGAGGTGGAATTAGGATGAAATCCACAGTTGCCTGACTTGGAAAGCAATGTTGTTTCTACTCTACAGCTTCTTATAATCAAAATGTTCTTTCAGGGCTGAGGATGCAGCTCAATGTAAAGCAATCACCTACCATGTACAGGGATCTGGGTTTAAACCCCACTCCCACAAAAAGATTTTTAAAAGTTTTTAAGTTCCAAGTCCAGGAAAGTTAGAAAAGGGACCTCTAGGGAGATACTATTAGTTGCAATGGCCACATCTGATGTCATGAGTTGTAAGCTATAAATATCTGAAAGGAACTAATGATCACACAAAGAAGAGAGGGAAACAAGAAAACCCTGGAACACCCAAGTTTTCACAGTGAAGAGCCTTGGAGGGAGTCACTGGCTGTATTCACACAGCACTGCCCTGCTAGCAAAGGGGCTAACATTCCCAAAAGTGTGGCTACCTATACTGGTGTCTTTGGCTCCTCCTAAGCCATTCCTTCCCTTTCTCATTTCTAATTCTACCACAAAGGCTATGCATTTTGTTCATAAACATGGAAATCCAATGTTAAGTGAATTAACGTATGAATATGAATGAAGGCAACATCTTGTGGGCCACGGTTTACTTTGGCTGGTGACAACCAGGGCTCTGGAGCTCTGGAACTCAAGGAGATTATGACAATCACTGTCACGAGGGAATAAGAATGAGTATTTGAGATGCTCTTTAAACTGCTGGATGGCTCGTTGATGTAAGGCACTGATCTCCAAAAACAGATATGCTCAAAAGAAGGAGAGAGAAAACAATCAGAAAATCAAAGTAACTCTCTGATAAATGTCTTTGGTCTTCAATTCTGAATAAAGACTTATTATTGCTACGCCTGTGGCTGAGGAAGAGAAGACATAGAAAGTGTTAGGCTCTGTATTTAATATGCCCAGTCTTGAGGCACCTCTACCCCATCACTGCTTTTTTCCCCCAACCCAACATGCACACGCTCAGCCCATGCTCCTTTCCTCATTGCAGCAACTTACCATACTGCTGGGAAGTAGTGTCCCCATCACTGGTGACACTGGTGACTAACCACATGACTACAGGCAGAAGACCTAAAGTAGTGGAGATTTTACCTTCCCCACATGACCATGGGATACGGCTTAACCTCCCGAGTCAGACTCCCTGGCTGTAAAATGGAATTATTTTAATATCTATTTTGTAAGATGGTTGTGAGAATTAAGTCAGATAATGTATAATAAGCTTTCACCATAAAATTCTGCAAACGGTGAGCATTTAGGAGAAACTGGGATCTCTCATCCCACCCTGTTTCTACCGAGGACTTCTGCTCTAGTTAGCAGAAAAAAGGACTGGATGGACACATCCTTTCAACCTCTGGAAGGAGGACGAATGAGTTCACCGATTGGTGAGAGCCTGTCATTCCGTGGGCCAATTTAAGGGCAATTAAGTTTAAATGTGGATTGATATTTTTCCCTTCACCTTGTCAAATCTACCTTCTGGCAGTGTAGCATGTGGTTCTGCTCTATCTACCAGAGTGAGACCCATGTCTGCCTTCTGCCCTGGCTGGAATCCCAGGACTTTCAGTCTTGTTCCTCTTGCTCTTCGTGGGGCAGCCCTCCCTTCAGAAGGCAGGTGTAAGGGTGCCTGCTGTCCCAGTTTCTGCCCAGGGAGAGAAGGCTGTAGGCCCTAAAGTGCATGAAGATAGCAAGAGGCCTGAGGTGCATCTTCCAAGAGTCTATACTTTGACCCTCATCCATATTCTTATTTTTGTTCTTATTTCTTAGTTTCCAAAGGATTCCAGGAGCAGGGATGAGGCAAATAATAAGTCAAACAGAAAACATACAATATAATTAAATTATTACATACTAATAATACATTTATTACATTAAAACATTCTCTAAGGTAGAAGTCCTCCCGGGAACTTCTGCCATTTTATGTGCAATTTCTAAATGTGTGGCAACAGAGACCATAGGGCAGGAGAATTGAAACTAGTTCTAAATACCTTTGGACAAGGTCTTCTGTTATTTTCTCCTCATATTTCCTGAGGTGGGCAGCTGCTTATCCTGCTTGTCCCTGAAATGTTTTACCTTCCAACTGTATCAGAAGACCTAATACAGCAGAATCAAAACAGTGCAGTTGCTTAGATAGAAACAGAGTCCAAATTCATAATAATTTTTCTCTTCAATGAGGAATATGAATGCAAAGACTGTAAAAGATGAAAAACTATTACAGAAAGCAATTTTTAAGACTGTCTCACATCTGCCTGTTTCTGCTTTCCAGAGACAATGATGCCCCCAAAGCATGAGACAATGACACACACCTGCACGTGACCCTAGCTGCTAATTGCCACACGTTATGCAAGAGAAAATGATGTGCTTGATCTTAGGACAGGGGAGGAAATGGCAGAAGATTAATCTACACTATCCTGTGAATGGAGAAATGAAGTGCTTATGGGAGGTAAGGATATAGGGAGCAGCTTGATGAGACACCCACTGCCAAGCCCAGGATAAAGAAACAAGTTACTTAATCTGATAATAACTCATTGAGTAATGTAAAATGTCACAATCCCATACTGTTCTCTAACTTAGTAAGCAACAAGTAAACAAATGTGGGATATTTCTCTCAGAAATATACCAACTGATCATGCATAAAGAATGATGGCATTTTAAAAAAATCACCATGTTACAAACATATCACTGATAATCAACTTAGGTGAGAATCATCAATAGATGCTAGAACCAGTGGGTAAAAATTTTCTGAAAGAAAGTCATTTACATCAACTCAGAATATCTTTTTTGGGGGGGAGCTGGGAATTGAACTAGGGTCCTTGCACTTGCAAGGCAGGCCACTGAATCGCTGAGCTAAATCCCGGGCCCATCTCAGAATATCTTGCTAGAAGTCACTCATCTCAGTAATGGTGAATCCTTGCAGAAAGCACAAGGGTTGCTGCTGACTGGTCACCAGCAATGAGGGGAACCTCCGCAGCATGTGTCTCCTAGGAGGAGGCGTGACCCCAGGGAGAAGGGCGCATCAGGAAGTCCTTTCCTATAAAATCGCACAGTAAAGGGGTCTGCCATCCCTTTTGGGTCCACATTATAAGGCCATTAATCTCTTGTGACTTAACAATATCACAGAGGCCTCACCCCTGATAGCATCATATTAAGGTTTAGATCTCAGAATATAAATTTGGGGGACACCCGCACATTCAGGCCATAGCAGAGCCATTCTACAAAAATGTCAATGTCTTGAAAGAAAAAAGAAAGGCTTGAACACTATGATGACTGACTGATGTGTCAACTTGAGTAAGAGAAACTCAACTAAATTGGCTCAGCAATTGTACACCCTAGCATGTGGAAGACCCACCCAAGGGCGGCTTGTTGCCTGGATGGTATTAAGGGAAGTGAAGAACAGTGGATCTGCTTCTGTTTCTTCAGAGGAGCTCCCAGCTTCACCTTCACCTTGGAAGTCCTCTCCTGGCTTCCAGCACAGACTCTTCAACCTTTCATAGCAGACTCATCAGCTTCCTGATACAGACTCTGAGATCCAGACCTTGAACTGAATCCTTCAGTCTCCAGTGTGCAGACAGGCCCTCTGCACACCTAATCTGCTTCTGTGGGTGGCCACTGTAAGCCAATCTTATAAATTCTTATATATTTGTATATCTTGTGTTCTATCTGTTTTTCTAGTAAATAGACCGATATAGATTTTGGTACCAGGAGTGGCTCTATAGAAACAGCATTATAAAGTTGAAATTCTTTAATGGCTGTTGTGATACTTGGAATCCGCTCTCTAATCTGATGGTCTCCCCTTCTAATTTTGTGGGAAACACCTATGGTCCTTGGCATGGACTGTTTCAACTAATATGCTATGTAGATCCATTTGATTATGGTAATTCTCCACTTGTGAGGTACAAGGAATTTAGTAACTCCATACATGAGAGTTTTGAATATTTTTGGATGATTGGGAAATACAATGATGCTGGCTTGTTAGCCATCTCTGGACATAGTATCATCTCTGGACAAACTAATAAAGGAAAATAAGGAGCTAAAAGATTCAAATTCTCAGCTCTAGATACACAGAAGAAATTTAAAAGTTTCTAAGTATGTCCTGAAGGAAAATCCCTCTTTTAGCCACAGGACTGAGGTTACAGAAGCCCAAATGCAGGCCCTCATAGTTCAATTGGATAAACTACAACGTAAGTTTAATACCTAGCCTGGAAAGGGTATCTGAAACAAAGGTGAGGGCACTGATAGGAAAAGAATGGGATCCCATTAACTGGAATGGAGATGTCTGTGAGAATCCCAAAGCTGAGGACGTTGAGTCTCTAGATGCTGAGATTATTTTTACCCCAGGAAGAGATTTCCCCACCTGCAGTGGCAGAGGCATCCTCACCCTTTCCACTTGGTGTTGCCCTCTCCTACTACATCTGAGAAAACTGATGCTATGTTGTACAAGAATGATAATACTGACAATCCTCAGAAGCCACCCTCACCACCCACTTCTGCCTCTAGGCTATCACCAGTCTCAAATTGCATTAGGATCCTAAGGATAAGGTATATAATGTGGCCCATGAGGACGTCTACTATTCTCCCAAAGAACTTCCTGAGTTTTCTAACTCTTATAAGGACAGGCCCAATGAGCAAGTGTGGGAATGGATTTTATAGGTGTGGGGTAATGGTGGCAGAAATACACACCTCGATCAGAATGAGTTTGTTGATATGAACCCATTAAGCAGTGATTCTGAATTTAATGTTGTAGCCGATGAAGCAGAGAAAGATGTAAACAGTTTATTTGGCTGGTTGGTAGAAGTACAGATTGAAAGATGGCCAACTGTAAATGAGTTAGAGATGCCTGGTATTCCATGGTTTACTGTTGATGAGGACATTGAGGTGTAGGGAAAGGGAATGTTGGAGTGGATTTGCCATGTTAAACACAATCCTCCACACTGGGATGACCCAGAAAATGCACCCTTCACTAAGACCTTGAGAAACATATTTGTGAGAGGAGCACCAGCATCCTGGAAGAGCCCTGTCATTGCTCTTCTTTTTATGCCAGACCTTACAGTGGGGACTGCAGTCACTCAACTGGAAAACTTACTAGCAATGGGCTTTGCTGAATCCTGGAGTGGCAGGTGTTAAGTGGCAGCACTTAATTGCCAAAGGCAGGGTGTGTGCACTTACTCTGATGGACACCAGAAGCAGAGCAGTGATCAGAATGATCTGACATGTGTAGAGCTATGGTGTTAGCTGATAGTGTTCTCTGAACTGAAATGTACATGAAGCCTACAAAAATTTTACTAGATTTATATAATCCAAAAAAATTAAGGGCAATTGAACAGAAACCTACTTCAAATGATGGCAACAGGTAACTATGGCCCCTCAACCAGTTCCCAGGTTTGAGTCAGTTAACAGACACAGGATCCCTTGAATGAAAGGGAGGCCAGGTCCCCTTGAGAAGGATCCCGATGCACCAGAAGTTTATACAGTCAATCTTTCCCCCATCTTTCCCCAGAGGAACCAAAGGCCTTTTAACAATGTGACTTTAGAATGGGGGAAGGGAAATGATCAGACATTTTGGGGACTGCTGGACACAGGTTCTGGACTAACACGGATTCCAGGGATCCAAAACATCATCATGGCCCTCCAGTAAGAGTAGACATCTACAGAGGTCAGGTGATCAAGGGAGTGTTAGCAAAAGTCTGGCTCACAGTGAGTCCAGTAGGTCCTCAAGTCCATCTTGAAGTCATTTCCCCTGTTCCAGAATGCATAATTGGGATGGATATACTTAGTATTTGGCAGAAACCTCACATTCGTTCCTTAACCTGTAGTGTGAGGAGTATTATGATTGGAAAGGCCAAATGGAAGCCATTAGAGCTGGCTTTGCCTGGTAAAATAGTGAAGCAAAAGCTGCATCAAATTCCTGGAGGGACTGTAGAGATTAGTGCCATCATCAAGGACTTGGAGGATGCAGGGGCGGTGGTCCCCAAATCTCCATTTAATTCTCCCATTTGGCCTGTGCAGAAGAGAGATTGCATCTTAGAGAATGATAGTGGATTACCATAAACTGAATTCAACAAAACAAACCAGAAAAAACTCCAGTTCCACTAGGTATAGAAAAAAAGATGCAGCAGTGGGAGGGGAGAATCAAAAAAACTGTAGAATTAATGCATACTCAGGTTGCTGCACAATAGAAACCTTTCTATACCCTAATGCTGGACTTTGAAGAAAGGGTTATTGATGAATTTTTTTCCATTAAGTTTATCAGTACATTTTGGGTTTACAATACAGTTATATTCATGGTTGGAAACATGTACCTCTACATGATGTATCTTGGTTCTTATTTTTTCCACATTCTCCTGCCCTCCCTTCAACCCCTCCACCTCTCCCTATTTACAGAGACTTTGTTTCCATTATTTCCTTTTCTTATATTTTTCCTTTCTCTTTTTCCTTTCTCCTACCCTTCCCACTTCCTCTTCCCCTAGTGTAAATAAGGATCAAAATGTATAACTGTTAAAGTGATGACTTTTAATTCAGGAAGATACCAGTAGCTACCAGTCAACAGATTTGCTCTCAAAGAAAAGAATTCCTGTCAAAAGTCAAAGATACCTTTACATGTTTTGAAGATCATGTAGAATGTTTCTCTGTCACCATTATAAGTAACTTTTTCTTAAAGCAAGCCAACTTCTTGTTTTATTTGAGACTAAAAAGGATTCCATTATGCTTACTTTTAGACTATGTTCAACTCTACTCTCCTAGGTTTATATGATATAAGAGCCCTGAAGGAAATATACAATTCAGAGGTGGGGAAGGATTCTAAGCTCTCTATCCATAGAATCATGTAATCTGTAGTAGGATATATGTGATATGTTCAAAACCTCAAGTCCGTGACCACTGAACTATCCATTCTCCAAAATGGTTAATGAGTTTCTTCAGTTAAGTTCAACTAAAGCAAGATGGAAAACATTGGGATTTCTACGATTCCAGAGGCTGTTGCTTAAAATAATATAATGACAGATCTATATTGGGTCCTCTCATTTTTGACCTGAGAAACAATTTCCTTATTTTGTTACCAACTGTTAGCCATGTGAGGGCTCTGAGTGCTCAAAGTAAATTAGTTCTCAGGTTTGGTCTGAACTTCAACCTAGAAAATGTAAGACAGAATCTGATGCATTTCAAGAAGAAGAAGAAAAAAAAAAAAACTCCACCATTTTCTACCTTCTTTATCATCATTTTCTCTCTAAATAAAATAATGCAGACAGAGCATACACCTTCTGCTCTGGACATCAGTCTGCTCCTGACTAGAGCCAGGAGTTTCCCGGCTGCCACCCCTTGTGCTCTGCATCTCTGTGCCTTGAAAAGCCTGTAGGTAGGCAGGAGATGCCAGTGGGAGGAGGATGCCAGGGGGAGAAAGAGGGCGTTGATAAAAGCAGCACTTTATTTGATAAAATTGTAAAGAGCAGCTTGTACTGTGGAGAAAGAATCTCCAAGTAATAAATGTCAGGTTTATGAACAATTGAGCCTCTCTATTCCAGACTGAAATTGCTCTTTAAGGTCAGCACCTTAAGTGCTCCTGCAGGTGATGGGCTTTCTGCTGAGTGGGTCTGAGAGGCCATAGGGAGGGGGAGCCAGGGGTGTTGGCTTTGCCCATTGTGTTATTTAGGTCTGCACTGAAAGAAGTGAGGAATACATGGAGCAGTCTTAATAAGAGAAACTAGCCAGACATCCACATATACAAAAGTGTTTGTGACTGGGGCCACAGTGTGTGGTCATTCAACACTAGAAGCACACCAACTGAACAGGGCAAAATAAAGTCTTCTGCACCAGGCATCTGCTCCCATAGCTCGAACCCACCTGCCAATGGATAAAAACAAATGCAATGAATGATGTGGAACCCTCCTTTCCTATCTGTCCCCTAGCCTCAAAGTGAAAGTTCCCCATGGATGTTAAAGTTAAGCAGGAAGACCCAGCAACATGCACAGGGGAGGAGGGTGGTTGGATGAAAGCAGGCATACATGTCCAAGCGCAATGGAACACACACACCAAACTGACTTTGGTCTCTGGAGGTCAAAGTGTGGGATTCCCCCTTGTTTAGTCTGTAGGCCAGGACAATCAAAACTTTCATTTTACCCCCTCATATCTACAAAAAAAGAACAAAAAGGAGAATCTGGGTTAGGGAAATTGATAAGATCCCAGTCTGCCAATGCCCTGCACATGAGAGTAGAGCAGCATCTCTTTGTTATTCACGAAGGTGGGGCACTGCGGGGAGGGCATTAAGATAAGGTCTCCACCCTCCCTGGGCACTTATGGTGTTGAGTGTCACCCTGAGAAAGGAAAGAGAATAAGCACACTTTCAGCCAGTTCTGAAGCGAGAACCTTCCAATTTCATTTTGGGGTAGTATGAGAAAAAAAGGAAAAGGTTTAGAATTTCAACTTGTAGTTTCAAATGTGATGCCATCATTCAGTTGTCCACAGTGCTTGTTGAACACTCAGTGTGTCCGCAACACTGTCTTAGATGGTGGCATACATTAGCATGAGACAGGCATGGATTCTTGCAGTGAGGTTCAATGTGTTTGGCCTCGTTACACCCTTACTGAAAAGAAAGCAAGCATTTGAATCATTTAGCTTTGTGCTGAAGTAAAAGCTTTAAGAAAAAGGAGGAAAGGAAAGAAGAAAGGGAAAGAGGGAAGAAGGAGGAGAGATAAGCAGGCCAGAAAGAGACAGTGAAGCATGTCTGCTCCCTCAAGTGCTCTGTCCCCATGACAGGATCCAGGTCTATTTGCTTGCAGAGCACTCTGAAATTGGTGAGCTAATTTCAAGTCCAATTTTACTGCTAAGGTAGGTGAGTCACAGATGTCTAAGTTCCCTGCTTTAAGGTTAAGCTAAAGAAAATACATCACTTTTGTAACTATGAGCCATGGAGCCCTCAGGATTTTCCTTGTGCTGTTCAGCCACATGGCCATCTTGGAACAAGTTCCCCAAAAGCTTGGTGGACTCAGTGGCAGCTGGAATTGAACCAGCTACTGCAGAAAGAAGCCTGTGGCAAAAATTAGTACAAGAAGGACACAGAGCAGGGGGATCTCAGCGGCCCATTGACTGACGCAACAGGAAGCTGAGATGATGAGCAGCTCTGTGAGTTGATTTGTATTTCCTGGGGTTACTGCAGCAGGGCCTTGATAGACCATATGGTTTGGCCTTGACCCTTAAATCTCTACATGCCTCAGAGCAGCAGCCCTCACCATGGCTGGCTTCTACTTCTTGTTATTCTTGGCACTAAGAGTTCCAATCACAGGGTGGTTCAATATCAAAATCCAAAGAATTAGATAGAAACCATCTGGAAGAGCAACCAACTTTAACCTTGAGGGCTACTTGAAAATAACCTTCATCCACTGAGCCCTGTGTTCACATGGAAAAAAAGGTTATTCCGAGCCAATTTGAAAAGTCATCAGGGTCTTGGGAGCCATCCACCTCAGAAGAGACCGGCATGTAACCAGCTCAGCTTTGATATCTATAGAAAGCATTTTTCCCATCTGCTTAGTGCCAAGTTTCCAGTTATGTGCACAATGGAAGTGTAATCAATAGGGCCAAGAAGGTAACAAAACTCACCACAGGATTCTATAGAATAGAAAGCACAAAGGCCACGCCTGTAATAAATCAATTAGCTGATTATTCTATAGAGCAAATGTGTTGAAACAGACCAGTGGTTCTTACTCTAGACTCTGAAGTCAGAGAAAGGAACAGGTGAGCAATGGAAGTTGAACAATTAATCCTATTCTTTGCATCATTTTCTTTGTGTTGAGGTACCTTACATTTCCCACTGAAGTCTCCACTGACCATACTCATATCTACACAAGCTTGCTGGGCACCTTTCATGCACACAGCTCTCTCAGCCTGGGGCCTATTCCCCAGGGAACTTACAAAAATTCTTCAATTAACAGTATCAAAATGAAAATGGGATTCTCCATAACAGCCACAGAGGAAGTCAATGAAAATGCACAGAATATAAACTCTAAGACCTGTTTTATGGTCCTCTGACTTAACTATGCAGACGATGACTCTTCATAAGAAACCATCTCTTGTCAAGGTGACTCTTCGGGAAAGTTTTATGCTCTTAGAAAAAAAAAGTTCCATCTCATGTCTATTTAACTCCACAGGAACTGGGCGCTGGTGCTGCCTCTCGCTGTAAATGAAGCATAACTGTGCTCAGCTAGGCTGGATGTTATGAGCAGCTCAGGAATGAGCCAGGAATAGCGCTTCTGTTCTCTGGGTTGTAGCCATGGAGCGCAAAGCCCAAAATCCCACCTGGGGCACCATCACTGTAGGGTGAATGTCATTTTCTACAATACTGATTCTTAGATCCTGAACATTTCCACTGCCTGCATTGCTGGGAGATGAAACACTGAAGAAAACAAGTTTCTAGGATAAACTCTCCTTATCACCTGATAAGAAAAGGAGAGGAAAATTAGTAACAGCTACTATTTTTTGTCAAAATCCATTTCCAGAATAGTAAAAACCTTATAATCAAAGATCTCAGATCTAAAGTTGTATCCTAATTGTGACGAGTCAGGAAAGCACATGAGAAGAAGACAAAGACACACCACAAAATGCTGAGTAGCCTTGCCATGGTGATTAATAGACATACTGGGAAATAAGAGCCTTTTCTTCAGAAAATTTATCAGGACTCTACCTTAGAATCTGGGGTTAAAGAGTCACAGCAGAAACAACCTGCCTGCCCTCCTCTACTAATTCACAAGGTACCCTTATGTGACAGTAAGAGAGGAACCTTTCCTTGGGGTGTCACGGCCCTGTGCCCCAGAGCAGGGCAGCCAGGCATGTGCATATGGTGGCCCTGGGCCCAAGGTGCAGCTCAGGGCACTGACTCCAGGCCACCTGGACCACCTTCCTACCTCATCCCAGCTCCCCAATAAGGACATATCCAGTTCTATTTTATACAGCAAGATTACCACTGCTCTTTTGTTTTCCAGACAATGACTCCATAATTTAAATGAAAATGTTGATAACCACTGTGAGAAACAGTGGTTGCATTAGATTTCAAAATAATCTCCAAAGGATATTTCCCACATTATTAGCTAACTTGCAAATGACATTGGCATAATCTGGGAAGAGACTTTGGACTCAAGCCCTGGTGTGACAAAGCCCAGCTCAGTTTCCCCTTTAGTCACTGACTCACCAGACCTTGGAGAAAGGAAGAGGAGCCCTTCTTGGGCCATGGCATTGGACCACTTGCTGTCTTGCTCTGATAGGAGATAAGAATCGAAGGCAGAGAAACAAATCACAGAGGGGCCAAAGGAAGGAACACTGATTGGCAGGCAGGGTACTCACCCAGAGAGGGAAAGAGAGACAGACAGAGAGCGCAGCAACAGAACCACCCTGAGAGGTGACATCTGATGACACATCCTCTTTCCCAGCCTGCAGCTTCCTTCTAGGAAAAAGGCCAGCATAAATTCTTGCACTCAGCAGTGCCCGGACAGACCCGAAAGAAAACAAAAAGGGATTCATCTCGGCATTGCAGATGCCCCTCAACCACTCTGCTAATACCTGCCTTCCAGGGATGGTTTGATTTGAAGAGGGCTCTGCCAGGGGCTGAAACACCCACCTCAGGTGCCCCTCCTCTCCAGCACATTTCATTTCATTTCTATCAAGCAGGGCATCTGATTGCCTCACTCTGGAGGCTTGGCAGTGGTACATTAACCTGCTGGATCGTGGTGAGCAATGTGGGCTGCCAGCCTGGCTATCAAAGGGCCTCTTCTGTACTTGCTGACTCCTGGAGATGATGACAAAAAGTGGCAATAGAAAAACCTCAGATTCATGGTGGCATTTTCTTGCCTCATAATTAACCTTCACATTGGAAAAAAACACAGGAAGCTTTGCGTGGAAACTTTTGCACCTCTACACTCAAAGTTTCTGCAGTTTGAAAAGGGGTACAACACATAACTCATTTTGATCCTTTCTCTTTGGATGTCATGGGCTCCATTCTTTCCTCTTTCCCACATCTAGAGATGTCCTTGGCCCCCTCTGGCTTTTTAACTTTTCTTGCCTCTCTTTCTCATCTATGAATGAGCTACAATGGGTTAAGTGACTGCACAGAGCCAAAACATACTCAAAAATAATTCTTTCAACCACCACAGAGCACTGAAAGGGGAGATTATTGCCCATACACACTTTAATTGAGGTTTGTAAAGGAAATAAAGGAAAGGCTCTGTATTTGCACCCACCAGTCTATAGTCACGGTAGAATAGAAAGGATTTGACTTTTCCAAGATTTCTGGTCCCAAACTATGTCCTACAATGCAACCTGTCTGGATAGATCTGGTGTTATGCTGTCACATTTTACCTATGTGTGACTCATTCTGAACAGACTGCACTGTACACCAGGGCCCACTTTACACGTAGCGCTTCCTAGAAGGTTATCTGATATATACAGATGCACTAGGCAGAGGTTCAGAATATGCAGCCTACTCCATTTCCCCCTGCTGCTCTGATCCACTCATCAAAATAATTCCCACTTCTTGTTAACTCTATTAATTTTTTTACTAATGCACTAAATGGCATTCTAATGGCTTAAGAGCAGTAAATTATCTCCCCAGATACCTTCCATTGATCTCCAGGGTGGCCCATTCATCATCCTGCCTCTGACCAATAAGAACAGGTAGTGGTATAAGCACATGATGAAGGTGGGACATCGAACCGGACATCCAAACGTCCAGCTGTCTTTCCAGCTTTTCTCATACCAGGGATGCTCACACTTAAGCTTTGCTGAGCCTCATGCTTCTTAGCACTGTGTGAAGATTCATACCTATATCCCCCCAAGGTAGGGAGATTGTAAGTGCAAATGTGGTGAGCGAGCTTGTTGCACAAAACATTAGCCACACGAGAACTATTTCCCTGATGCAAAATTAGCTTCTTCACTTTACTTTTCTTCAGCCATCACCGCCCGATGTCCTATTTCTTCATGCCATCAATATGTTCTATGCCATCTTAATTTTCCAGAAGACTGTAAAATCTTCCACACAAGGACTGCTATTCTGTGTGTCCCCAAGACTATGTACATCATCAGGACAGAGCACATAGCAGGTGATTAGCAAATTCTTATCAATTAATAGAAATAACACCACACTGACCACACAGGATTTTCATTAGTTGTTCGCATAGCACTACCCTGAATCCACTTTGGAGAACAGGAACCATTCATGTACAGTATTCTCTTATTTCCTTGAGACTAGCCTTGACAGAGTCTGGTACAGTGAGCATCCAGGAAGAGGTACTGTCAGGAAGAACAGGAGGGTTGTCACACTGCTACATTCAGTTGATATTTTTTTCTTCTAATTCATAGAAGATCTGAGAATACTGTTAAATGGTTAACTGAATCAGCTGGCTTGCTAGCTGCTGGAGCAGCATCTTTCTGGATGCTGAATTCTCCAGCTGGGCTGGCAAAGCATGTCATGGATACTATAGCTGGGACGAGTTAAAGAGCTGATTTAAGGCTATCAGACCTACTTGTAGTTGGAGCTTTGCTTGATGACACTGAAGGTTTGCTTGCTTATTGGGTTTGATTATTTGCATTGCGTGATTATTAGGTATATCACTCCCAGAATTGATTTGATGTGTTGTGATTGCAACAGCGTTCCTATGTGACCTGATAACTGATGGGTTCAAGTGAATTTCTCTGTAGAATGACCTAATCATCTTCCTTCAATAACTATCAAACATACAAATGGACTGTGAGGAACAATGCCAATCTAGACCTGTGTGACACTCGTCACCTAAAGCTCCTTGGCATTCTGAGATAGGATTACCACTCCCTGGAGTGGGCCAGTAGTCAAGTGCTTTGCAGAGTCTCCTCTGCTGTGGGAGGCGACATTCTCCCATTGAGATTTCTATCCTTATTAATATGGCTACTCCTTGGTCAGCTTTCACTAAAGATGCCACAATAGGCTGGACCTTTGGCACTGCAGAGGATCATAGAACACAGTAGGGCTTTTCAGCCACTTTCAAAGAATGCTGCACATGACTCCATAGAGTGTCATGGCACCAGACACTGGCTACATGCAGCACATGGTACAAATGCTGCCTGCCATGGTTAACCACAGAATGTTTCCCTGTTTGGTACATATATTAAACACAGCCCAGAAAGAAGAGATATACTAGACAACAATACCTAAGATAGCAATTGTTTCCTAATTCTGGGATATTGGGAACTCCTTCTAGAGATGTTTTCTAGGT
Source organism: Fukomys damarensis (assembly GCF_012274545.1). Taxonomy (NCBI): domain Eukaryota; kingdom Metazoa; phylum Chordata; class Mammalia; order Rodentia; family Bathyergidae; genus Fukomys; species Fukomys damarensis. The sequence continues at coordinate 80,641,401 of NW_022900928.1, forward strand.
TCTTCCTGTCCTGAACAAAGAATTGGGCAAAACAAGCTCAAAGATAGTGAGGTTTTACATGTATTAAAGGTAGGAAAAGAAAAAAATCTCTGTAGAGTGAGTGTAGGCCAGTTAAAGGTAGGAAAATAAATGTACTCTGCAGGATGAGAGTACAGTGCCCCAGAGCTCAAGGGCAGCTGTCTTTTGGTCCTTCACTCCTCACACTGATGTCAGGTCTAGGCCATCCTGCCAAAAATCTAGATCCAAATTGTATAACTGACAATGTGAAATAGGAAGAAAAGGGCTAAAGGTATAGGGGAAGTAGAAAGGGTATGAGGAAGGAAATGAGGGAAAAGAAAAAAATATGAGAAAAGGGAAAAATGGAAACAAAGTCTTTGTAAATAGGGGAGGGAGGAGCGGATGAAGGGAGGGCAGGGATAAGGGGAAAAAATGAGAACCAAGACCTGTCATGTGAGGGTACAAGATCCCAGTGATAAATGTAACTGTACTGTATACTTAAAAAGTACCAATAAACTTAATGAAAAAAGTCTACTTGATTTCTCTGGAGAAGAATTAAAGATAGTATTTGCTGATTGGTTCCAGCGGCAGAGTTTGGGCTAATGTGTCCTGGATCTCCATGCCCACATGCCCAGTCATTTTTCCCCACCCTAATTTCTTGCCTTGGGAAATCATAGGACTCCACTGCATCTCATCTCAAGAACATCCCTTAGGGTTATATAATATGTTATGGCACAGCTACAGACACGCATGCTTAAGCACTTTATGAATACATAACAACACTGGTGGTGGTGTCCATCCATTTCACAGTGACTTTGTCACTCAGAAATGTTGAAGGATTTGGCCAAGCAAGCAGCTTTAGAGGCAGTACTGGTCTTGGGAACAGTTGTCACTCATTACTATATACTGGGTCCTGTAGAATTTAACTCCAGCAAAGGCCCAGAGGGGTTCTCTCCTTAGCCCCATCATCATCACCAAAGGGATGAGATACAGAAAAGCCAACAAGATAAATGATGATTAGCCATCAGGTTGGGAAGACTTCTCATGTTAGCCTTTATCAAGCTCTAAAGTTGAATGGAGATTTTTGCCGCCTCAACTAAATGCTAAGCTCACGTAGAACTAAGCCCGTTTATTGATTCTGCTGTCCTCTCCAAGCACCAGCAGAACATTACATACAAACATTCTCATTAATCAACAGTGGTTACTTACACTAAGAAAAGGAGTCCCATCAGTTGGGAGCTCAGTCCAGAAGAGACCCACTCTGGAACTTGCGACCTTTCTACTAACACACTAGTACTTCCTTCAGGGAGCTGGGTCAGGGCTGTGGGCTCAGGGGTCAGCTCCCAAAGGAAGCCAGCCAGAGTACTACATGAAGAGAGCTTTGTAAAGACCACTCATTGATGTCCAGCAAGACGACCCCTTGAACTGTAAAGAGGATGAGTTAAAGCCAGTGGGCCATTACCTGAGAGGATTCCAGCCTGGAGCTCCTAGAACAGTCATCCAGGGACATGTGCTAGACACCAATAAAGTTATTAATAAATGAACTTTGCCACTGTTCACCCATGCTGCCTGCTGACTTTTATACTATGTTGCACAATTAATCTGTCAACATTCTATGACAGAGCATAAATATTAATAATATGATCAAACAGTTAGCTGTTCCCTTTAAAATTCAGCACTGAGGAGTTAAAATGGCCACTTAATCTTGTTAGCTTCAGAAAAGGAGAGGAAAGAGTGGCAGAGGAGGTGGGGACAGGAAGGCGAGGGGGAAGAGGTGGAGAGCTAATTGGAAATGGGAGCTTTCTTGTTTGAATCTGGTTGTGCGCATGTACTTTTGGATAGATGTTTAAAGGCAGACCATGCTAAAGCTAGCTTAGTTCTTTTATTCTCACATAATAAGATGAAACCTTTCCCTCTTGCTTTTCTTTGTACTCAAGGGACAGGAGAGCTCTGGTTTCTCCATGTGGCATTCTTCATCTCTGGATGTGCATGAGCAGTAGTAAATTCAGTAGCGATCTAAGTTTTGTTTGATGAAAGAAGGGAGGTCATGTTCTCCTAGAAAGCTGACCAACAATAATTTAGGAGACCCACACAATAGGTGCAGCTTTCAGATGAAGAAGCAAATAGGTAAACTACAGAGAGAATGCATGTTGTGTCCTTACAGTTTTACATAAAGTGTGCTTTGCCATTTGGCTCGCCAAGTGTTCTCTGTATTAACAAAACAGCTCCTAAAAACTTAGAATGTCCAAGAACTCAGGTGAAGTGTGATTTCAGTGCCATACGCATACACTGGCCCCAGGCCACTGACAGAGGACTTTTCCCCTGCTCCTCCCCACTCTATTCACATGTACATTTATTCAACCCCAAATACTTCTTGATCTCTATTTGGTAGTTGGTATCATATGAGGATCATGGGACATTACAAATAAAAAGGAAAAAGAATCAAGTGCAAATTATGACTTCAAAGAACATAAACTTTATGTGAAGATAAAATATGAATAGTAGCAATTGTTATATAGATAGGAAAATTATTCATACAGCACGAAAAATTCAGAAGCACTTTACATTCTTATTTTTCTGTTGAATTTTATAGTCTCATTTTGGTAATTATTTTCTAGTTGCATCTTTCACCGATTTCTCCATTTTGATATCAATGATCTCTAAGGTGTTAGCAGGAAATGAGAATGTACAAATGAAAACTGACATAGAAGTTCAAGGTCATCTGGTTGGACCATTTCACAGATCAAGAAATCAAGCCTGGGGAAATTAAGTGAGTTTGCCACAGTTTCAGTCTCAGTTCCTAGGAGAGGCAGGGTGAAATACAGGCTCTTCTGCTACCAGAACTACTTTTGAAGGTGAAAGACCACCAAAGTGAAAGAGGACAAATAAACTCAGGGCCTTTTAACTTGCAAGTCATTAAAAGCACAGTTTGCATTTTCCTCTGAGGAAGTCAGGGACTAAAAACTGTTTTGCTGTAAACAGTAACTCTTCCCTTGTGTCTACATATGCCTAACAGGTGACTAAAAGGAGAAAGCTTTGCCTTCATTTTGTATCTGTCTCCTTCACTACCTAGATCCTGTTCCACTCTGCAGAGATGCAGGTAAATCTGTTAGGGAGTTAGTGTCTGTCTGAAATTTGGGAAAACAAGTTTGACTGGCCCTTGAACTTACATAACCTACCTCAGAAATTTCTAGTCATTGCTCTAAACTTCAAGCCACTTTGGATTCCAGCAGAGCCTCTCCAAGACTGAGACTGTCTCAGGCAGAGACAATCATCTCCTGGAGACTAAATTTCGCAGAGGCATCTTGCAAAATCAGAACTGAGATGGTCAACCAGACCCTAGTTCACCTCAACTAATACAAAAGTGTGGGGCTCCTTCTTCTGTGAATAAGCCAGTCTGGTCCTTTTCATCAGAACTGTTATCCCTTCCAGCTGAAGCCCTTTCCTATTTGAGGTCTCTTCCCTCTTCTATTATTTTCTATCTCTGCCTAATAAATCTGTCGCTGCTTCACACTGGCTAATCCCGAAAATCTTTTCTGTAGCAACTTAGAAAGTCTTCACCCACAAGGTAAAGTCCCCATCTCCTTTTGGGGGAACCTCCTAAGACCCATCCAGTGACACTTTCAGTGCCAACATATCTTTGGATAAAAGACACATGGTAAATGAGAGAATTTTAACTAAATATGCTTTTCATCTAATTCCAATATACAATTACTGACACTGTGAGTTGTATTTAAATTGTATGTCTCTTTAAGTTCAAATGTGCCACCAGATATATCCTGTTGGTACTTTACCTATAATATACAGATTTGGGAGTTATATCAGCTTTCTTCCTATTCTTAGCTTCAAAGTCCATATATAGGCTTCCAGGGAAGGGTCCCTGCATTCTCTGAATGTTCATACTTGAATGGATAATTTTAAGTGCTTTTGGGAGGAGACAGGAACTCTTCAGAGATTTTATCATATTCTCCAAGGATGCATGATGACAGATAGATGGGTAGACAGACAGAAAGACAGATATGAAAGGAAGGGACCTGCTGGTACTATTATCAAGCTGAGAGAGACCTCAGGGTTGCCCCAACTTTGCTGCTGAAGCTTTAATCACGAATGTGTGGTCCTTGACTCTGGTGGAATACTAATGAGGCCAAAACTGCAGCCTGCATAATACAAATAAGAAGCAAAGGCAGATCCTGCCACCAGCTCTCTATCACATTGTTTTACAGGGTGCAGAAATGAAAGGCATACTTTAGATTAAAAGGTTTGTCTAATGGTCTGATTAATTCATTCCAAACAGACTAAAATTGTTCAATGATTCTCCTTTTACTCTTAACCTTTCCAGCTTGCTTTCATGTGTGCTGACTTCCTTCCTCCCCTCCTCCTTCTTATTCTTCTTCCTCTTCCTCTTCTTCTTCTTCTCTTCCCTGTCCCCTTCCCTTTCCCTTCCCCTGTTTAATTTAACATTCAGTAACTGCTGTTCTGATGCAGGTGTGCATCCTATGAAATGTGTGTGTGTTCGTCTGTGTGTGCGTCCCAGGAGAAGAGACCAAATGCTTCTGAAATTCAAACTTGCCGTCACAATACTCATCAAAATATACTGTCAGGGTTTAAGCAATCACTATGGAGCAAAGTAAACAATAAAAGGGCATGGGCCTCTTCTGACCTTCTGTACTATGGACATGATGAGTCCATTGCTTGTTGCAGTTTGTGACATTAATTAGTGGTGTAGATCTCTGCCTCCCATTGTCCATGAGACACTGAGAGGGACTTGCTGGCTCTAATAAATGTGAGGGCTTGTGAGTAGGATCAGCAGGTGTCTACAGTGGGAGGACCCAGTACAGAAGCTTTTTGATGGGGCATTGAAGGGCTTTTCACCCTAGTTCATCAACAGTGGGTTGTTTGTCTCCCTTTTAGATTTTTTTGGTAAATACTTCATTCATGCCCCTTTCCAGTTTGATATCTGGGAAAGGGCTATGATCATTGCTGATGCTGTGAGGTTTTTAAAAGTGGATAGTGAGAAAAATGTGGATTAAAAATCACTGGTCCTATTCAGCAAATTCATTGTCCACAATCTAGAATGCACTCGGGGTAGGTGTGAGAGGCATCAGCTTGGAAGAAAGTAGGAGCTTTAAAGAAAAGTGATAAAGCAACCGAACTCCACGTGGAAGAGCAAGGAGTGTCAGTGTAAACAAGTGTGTGTTCAGCATCATTTGGGTTCCCTCCACACTTTGGCAAATGTAGGAGGGGCTAGATTATTTCATTTATTTATTTTTAGAAACTTTTAATAACTAGTTAATTGCAAATTGCATTCTTAGTCATGAAACAAAAATATACCTAGTCTATTTTAAATTCTGGATTACAGGGGCTTACAAAGAATACCTGGGAAAGTTATATACACAACACAGTTGTGCTCAAATACTGTGAATCCCACAAACTTTATCTATTTATCTATATTTTCTATTTATTTATTTATTTACATCTAGTACCTTTTCAGAAAAAACTTGAGGCAGTCAATCAGGTACTACCTATTAGTGAAGACTGC
>NW_022900928.1:80647134-80663491 GCF_012274545.1 Fukomys damarensis
CTTGCCTTGGAGCATCTACAAAATCAGCTCACCTCATTGCTCACCTTCCCAGTCTTCAGAGCAGAAGAAAAATATCAGCTCTCCTGGGTCTCCAGTTTGCCAACAACAGCCACTAAAGCTCCTCAGCCTCCAGATTTCTATGACTCGGTTTCTTATAATTTTACAAATTTTATCTTATTGATTATTTTTAAGGAGAACTCTGACCACTGCAGCTAACTGTGGGGTGTTTATTGCTAGATGGGGGTGGGCCAAATTGACTAGCTCTTCAGAATAAGAATAGGAAACATATAGAAGAGAAGGCTGGTGGGGCACTTTGTTGAAATAAAAAAATAAACCAGGTTAAATAAATTTTTAAACAAAGCCTAGGTACAAATTTAATACCCCAGAGTCCACAGACACCGAATTAATGCATTTGATGGTGTTATCAGTGACTTAAGTGACAGAAATAATAAAAATATGTTTCTAGTTGAGCTGCTATGACTGCCTCAATGTTCTGAATTGATTCAAAATGTTTTCCTTTCATGTTCATTTTAACTGAGGAAGAGCTAGACGTTGCACTGTGCCAGATCCAGTGAACAAGGTGTACACAGACACACCATGTATTTTTACCAGCCTGCCTTTCCTCTGGATGGCACTCAGCAGCAACATTCACTTAATTTTTGATCAAACTTCATAAAGATACAAAAGAGGGCTTCTAAAACTGTTTCAGAAAGTGGCAAGAATAATGGGACAAGTATGTTTGCAGTGAGGGGGAAGGGGGATTGATGGCAATGTGTCTTTATTATTTAAACATACACACATTTTTTGATTAGCTCTTGTAGCTTAATTACTTTCATACACACACACACACACACACACACACACAGAGGTATGTGTATTCTCAGTCTCTCACTCTCTCTTTCTCTCTCCCTCCCTCCCATCCTCAATCAAGAAAGTACACACATTTTTTGATTAGCTCTTGTAGCTTAATTACTTTCATACACACACACACACACACACAGAGGTATGTGTATTCTCAGTCTCTCTCTCTCTCTTTCTCTCTCCCTCCCTCCCATCCTCAATCAAGAAAAGAGCAGCCAGAATAATTAAGTCATTCAATTCAGAGAGGGCTGCCATATCCTTGGTTTCATCTGCAGCAGCTCTGTACTACTTTTGAGCCTCTGCAAATTTCTGAAGTGGAAGTTTCATTTTCCCCTCTGATCAGCACCTTGGGCTGCTGTCTGAGAGTCAGTGGTGACAAATTGACTAATTTAATAAAAAGATGTGAATCAAGTGAGAGGACAGGAAGTGAGTGCATGGAGACCAGAGAGCTGCAGGTGTGTCTCCTTGGAACCATCACTCACAGATGCCCACTGGGTTGCCAGGGAGACAGCTGAGCACAAGGCACCCAGGCCAGCCCATTGGTGCCTCACATGGCATCTGCATACTCACCAATGGAGATAGAATATGCAAATGAGGCCCAGCTTTTCTGCAGTTCTCATAGGTTCTTTGCCACAGGATGAGTAAAGAGAATGCTCAGCAGTGAGGCCACAGCAGTGCTAAATTTGGAAAGGCATTTAATTATACTAAATATGACCTCACTTACACATGAGATCATGGACCTGGCTTCTCCACGCTTTACTTTTTATTTTTTTTCCTCTATTCTTTTTGGTTACTGGATGAGATTCAAGAAATATAAAGTACAAATGACTTGCTAAATTGTACCTTCACTACTCAGAAGAATAAAAGCTCTCTTGAGGAATTCTCCTATTAAGGATAGGGAAAAATGCTCCTCTTACTTCTTTATAAAAATAAGTGGGCTGAAGCAAGGACTCAAAAGAATAATTGTGTTGTTTAATATGTGTGTATACACATATTTACTATATAGATTTGCGTCGTGTGTAAAATTCCAGTTACACTTCCATTACCTAGAGGCAGACACAACAGCTTCTCAGGGTGGAGTTGAAACCAGATTCCTGCCTTTGGATCTGCTTTTCTGTCACTGCGAACTTGCAAAGGTCTGTTGACCTCTTTGGGTCCCACTTCATTCATTTTAATTTGAGGGTTCCGAAAGTGCTGAAATCCCAACCTTCTCAGGTGAAGCAAGTAAGAACAAAGCATCCAGGTAGAGAGGGCTCAAAGCTAGGGGGAGGGGGGTACAACATGAAAAACCATCACTAAACCTGGCTTATTTGCCCTCATGATATCCAGAGTCATGGAATCTCCACTTCACCTCTTTATTCCTTCAGTTTATCAACCTCTGCCTTACTGGACATATTTGAAAAATAGACTAATAAATGCTCTGAACACAAAGGGTCACATTTATTTTTATTTATTTCCAGAATTGTTTATTATATTGCAACAATGAACTCTTGGTTTTTCTAGGTGGTATTTACTCACAAAATTTTACTTCTAAACAAGTTAATTTCTACAAGTAATATATTTTAGAATTCTTTTTCTGCAAGAGATCTCTAGAAACACAAATCAGTCTTAAAAAAATCCTTAGCAAAAATGGAAATACAACTGCTTCCAAGTACCCATGGTGGGTCGGTTCCAAGAATCTCACAGATACCAAAACTACTGGCTTCTCGAATTCTTTATATAAAATGGCATAGCACTTGCATCATCTGTGCATACCCTCCTGTATGCTCACAGGTATGCACCACTACACCTGACACTTCATTAATTTTCTGATGTATTATTGCTTGAATCTATGGACATAGAACCCAGATACAGAGGACCAACTAAACATTCTACACCAAAAATACAAGGAGAAAAATAAAGAAATAGTATCTCCCAAAAGGATCATTAAACAATTTCCTAATAATGTGTTCTCTTCAATGATCTAATTTATCACCACTCCCCAACTTTAAGAGCCTAGAATTATTAGTTTCACTTAGATTTTTAATAAATGTAGCTAAGAAAAAAACCTTCCTATGAACCCAGTGGGAGAAAAAATGCATTAGAATAAAGTCTGAAATCAATTTGATCAGAAATATTTATTCATTTAGCAACTACACTGGGAATATTTTTAAATCAATGCAATATTATAACTTTTAGGAAGACATTTATAACTTACAGAATTTTTAAGTATAGTTTTAGCAGCTCTGATTTAATAATCCAATAGTAGATCTGATTAACAGAAATCGTTTGCTACCGACATTGTGAGGGGCTGGATATGCAAACAGACAACAGGTGGAAAACTGTCTACAACCTGTGTGAAGCAGCTTTCACATGAAAACACCCTGCTCTCTGTGGTGCCCCAAAACTGGCGGAAGTCAAGTAACTGATCTATCAATAACCCAGGAAACCAAAGCATAGCCCAGAAACAATTAGTCCAACATGGCCAGGAACTGGCTTCATACCTGACAGCTCCCTTCATTTCTCTCCAACTTCTAACTTAGGAACCAGCCAGAGAAAATTAGGTATGTGCCCCTTCCCCATCACAGAATGTCCCTTCCAATGAGCACTCACACAGCTTCCCCATGGCAACAAACTCTGCCCAGGGCACACCTGAAGCTTTCCCTCTTTCCACTCTGCCTGCCCAGGACACAATCTCTCAAAATGAAAATGAAGGTAGCTGATTCCCTAGCCCCAGCAGGATCTAAAGAGGCTTTGCCCATTCTCATTTGGGTGCTCTGTGTTTATTTCCACAACGATACATCTTTTTAAAATTTGTTTTCCTTCCATAAGTGAGAAAGTATCCTTATTTGCTGAGATAATTGTTTCTTATATGGAAAAGAAAGAAGGAAGTTGAGTCTGAGACATTTTCACTAATAATAATGATGGTGCTGAAGTCAAAATGGCCACCACTGTGACAGTGGACAGCTCACTGTGACTCAACAATGCAGAGCACTTTACATGGAGTCACACTTTTACACCTCAAAAGAGACCTGGGGGACAGGCTTGTTATTAGCTCAATTTAACACTGGAGGGTCTGGTGACCAAGTGCTCACTCAGTCCCTCCAGCTTGTCAGCAGCTGTCACAGCCTTCCTAATAGCACACTGTCCCTCAGTCCATGCTTTGTGCCCATGGGCCAAATTAATGAGGTGTGCTGGGAAATGAGAGAAGAAATTGCATACAAGTTTCCTTAAAGTCACAGCAAAAACTTTTCATTTAAAAAAGGCAAAGCCAGGCATGGTGGAGCAAGCTTGTAATCCCAGCACTCTTAGAAGCTGAGGCAGGAAGACTGCAAGTTTGAGCTCAGCCTGGGAAATTTGGCAACTTAGTGGGACCCTGTCTTTTAAAAAGCTGGGGATTTAGCTCACTGAGAAGGCCCTGGGTTCAATACCCAGTTCATGGAGGTGGGGGATGAGGGGGAGAAAAAACAAACCCAGATACAATGTAATGTTTGCCGTTAAACTGTATTATCCCTATTGTTCTGCATAGTTCCTATTGTTGGGACCAAATATTGGACACCCACAACTTAAAGGATGAGAGGTTTAATTGCCTCCAGGCTTCAGAAGATTCTACCCCTGGTTGGCTGGCTGCAAGTCAGGAATGCCATGGCAGAGCACAGCTGCTTAGTTCTTGGACTGGAGCAGAGCCAGAGAACAGCACCCAGCAGAGACCGAAGGCCTGGAAGCCCTCTGCAGAGTTACTGATACGACTTCACCTTGAAAGGCTGAAGAAGCCAGAGTCTGAGGTCCACAGGAGATGGCAGTAGCCAAAGTTCATCCCCCTCCCCAATCAGAGTAGAGCCTTTGCAGGCAGACTTCCTCTTTCTTCTCCTCTCATTCCATCTGGGCTGAAATCCTATTGGATGTTGCCACCAATAACTGGGGCAGATCTTCTCTCAGTTTGCTCTCCTGCATGTCAATCACTTCTGGAACCACCCCACCAGGCACACCCAGAAGCACACTAGACATTTCATAATCAAGTTGATAATTACAATTAGTAGTGACATAAATATATGACACCAACCAGAATTATCTACAGAATAGGAAAAAATTTAAATGATCTAAAAGAAAGATTTTGACAATATTCTAGTACCCCCACCTACAGTACAACAGAATTACATAGAAATTTAAAGGCAAGCACATGCATAAGGCTGGCCCCAAACCTCTGGAATTTAACCTTCTCCTGACAATTCTTACCAAAATAAAATAAGTAAGTAAATAAATAAATAAGTACTACATAAAGAACTCCAGAGATTATTTCAATCTTGAAAAAGAAACTCCTTAAACTCACAGATTTCAGTGTACGGATAAAGACATACATCTAAATTTTCCAAATAGATAAGCAATCACATAAATCGTGCAGTGAATTGATTAGTTGGCACCGATAAAAGATTTTATTCTGTGAATTTGGCTTGTCCAACAGTACAGGGATGGAGGCTTGGATTTCACTTCTGGTAGAGCCAGGTTGGGGTGGCAGTTTCTTCTCATGTAGATGAGAAAGAGTGCAAATACTGGAAACAACAGCAGAGGTTCTCTTTCCCATACCTCATTCTCCTTCACCCCCAATTCATCCTGCCCTGACTCTAATTGTTCTCCTTATAGACGACAAGGGTTTGTAGAGTTTTCCCTTTATTGGATTTTTCTGGCTTTGAATATTTCCACTATGTGGTTATCGTGAAAGGGAAGAGTAATGAAAATTGTCATTAATGAAAGTAAATACTATTCATTACTTCAGCTGTAACTAATCTAAAACCTAAAATGACTTCATAATTAAAGTGCTAGCCAAAATTAGGCATTAAAGTATAATAATTAATTTAAAATTGCACGCAATAGTACAAATCTAAGGTAATAACTAAAATGAAAAGAAAGAGGGGAAGATATTAATGTCATAGATATCTTCTGGATAAATCAAATAAAATAAGCAATTTCCTGTCACTTCTAAGGAAAATGAATAGCTTAGATTCTGACATCTGGCATTTCCCAGTGTGATTCCCTTTACCTTTTCTTACCCACCTGGCAGGTAAAGATAGTAACATTTACCTTTTGTGCTTCTCAGGAATATTAATATTTTTGAAGGACTTTGAGATCACTATGACAGAGACACATTAGGGAGCAATCATCATAATATAGATTTAGGCCACTATAATTTGTGGACTTGAGATATGTCTGGTAGGTCATCTTTTAAAATCAGGTCACCAGAGGTGCATGCACTAGTTGTTCAAGCAGTGTCTGAGGAACAGAATACATTTCATATCTTACATATACATTTTATTTGTCATTCTTGGAAATTGATGTGCCACCACTGGAGTTACAGAGAGAGCCTTTTCGATTCTGTGCCCCTCAGCTATGTGATGGGAAATGGAATCCAGTCTGTGAAGGGCCAGAAAAGGCAGCAGAGGTGGGAGGCTCTAGACTAGACTCCAGCTGGGTGGGCACTCCGTTATGGAGAGGCCATACAGACAGAAACTGGGCCTTACATCTGAGTTGCTCCATTGGGAGAACCATAGTAAAGCCTGGGAATTTGCAGTTTTGACAAGTTCTCGAGAGATGCTGGTGCTGCTGGTATGAAGATCAGACTTTGAGAACCAGTAGTCTATATAAAAATAAACCTCCAGTGCTCCCTGGTAACTGCAGGTGTGCATCTAGCAACCACTGAGCCATAAACAGACTGCATCCCAAGTTCAATATGCAAATTAGTGACAGAAATTCTAATTGATTTGATGCAAGAAAACGTCTCTGAACCTACATTTCTTTCCTGAAACAAAATTACACACCCACTTAATGAATGGACATATAATAGTATTTGCTTACTTTCCAGGTCCTTCTGGTTGTCAACAGTACTTTATGAATACTTTCTATAAATAATTATCTTTATCACATATATTTGCTCCATTTTCATATCTGTGGAATAGGAACTACAAGCTTTGACTGGGCAATGTAACAGAGTCACTGTGAGGAACAGGTCAGCAGATGTTAACAAAGACTATTTTATTATGTTCCTTCTCACAACTGACCATAAAAGATACCTCATTTTCAGACTGCTGTGCTCAATTCCTAAATATGTGAAGTTTTAGAACTCAGCCTAGGGCCCTCTTGTCTCCTAATTATATCCTTGAGTGAAATTGCTCAATCCAAATTCATTGCTTAAATAAAACACCACATGCGTATCCCTGGATCAAAACTCTTTTTTTGTGCCCCTGACCTGTATGTTCAAAAAGCTCTTCAAAACTGAGCTCTTACTCTGAAAATCTGCCGTGTTCCTTCCTATGCTAACTCTGTTCATCTCACTAATCTTGCCAAAAACTCAGAAGTCATCCTTGACATGTTCCACACATTACCAAGTCTAGTAATTCTATCTCCCAAATATATTTCTAATTCATTCACTTCCTTCCTTTCCTCTTATTGCCTCCTTGGTTTAGGGTAACACTGGCTGTCTCCCAAAGTTATGAAAACCTCCCTCTTCATGAGTGACATGATTTCCCCTCTTTACCTACACACCTGTCCTCTCATCTCTGATCACGCCAATCTCCCCTCCAGATAGCAGATACTGGGATCCTCCAAAAATTCTTTCTCGTCATTAGCATCACTGTGATTTTTGTCATCATCATCACATAGCACATCATACATAACCCTTTCTACAGTGATGGGCACCTTCCTCAGAATTGTGTCTCCTAACTTATAGAGAACATCAAAGAAACATTATCAGATCCCCCCTTTTTAGAACTAAATGAACAGAGAGGGTAAGTAACTTGTACAGAGCTAAACAGCTTGTAAGTGTTAAGCTGCACAACAGACCCACAATCTGGCAGGGTTCATCCGTGTTCCTCTCTACAGGCCTCCCACATGTCCCTGAAAAAGCCACCACCTGCTCTACACCACATAAAGTCTTCCCGCTGCTATTAGGATCAACATTGCTGGCTTTTCCAGGAGTTTCCTGGTTCTACACAACCTGGGCTTGCCTTCCTCTCCAGCTTCACCTTCTGCCTCTCCCTTTTGGGTGCTAGCAGCTTCCCACAAGTCCACTGAGTTATGCAAAGATGTCAGTGTGCTTCTCCAAGGCCTCGGAACAGGCCTGCACTGTTCACCTGGAAGAGGCCTTCTCTGACCCTACAAACCTACAATGGGCTTTCCACGTGTAGTGTGTATTATATGTGCCTTTTCTCTGATAGCACTCAACATACCATTTTACACACATATTTGTATTTGTTCAATTGTCTCTCTCATATCTGGCTCACGAGAGCAGGGACCACTCTGACCTTGTACACCACTGTTTAGGAAACCTGATGAAGCAGGCAAATGTGGGTATGAAAAGCTGAACAGAAATTAAGCAGAACACAGAAAAGCAGCTGCAGATACACTGGGGAATAAGGTGATAGGAAGGGTGGCAGATTCTTATAAAGAAGTTGGAAATGAGTAGTACTCCACAGTGTATAAATACATTTTCCTTATCCATTCCTCTGATGATGAACAGACATTCTGTTTCCAAGATGTAGCTATCACAAATTGTGCTACTAAAAACATGGGCATGCATGTATCCCTGTAATATGATGACTAATTCTTTTGGCAAGATATCTAGAATGGGGATAGTTGGATCAGACAGAATTTCTATTTTTAGTTTTTTGATGAGTCTCCACACTGATTTCCACAGTGGAAGATGAATTTGAAGCATTTCTGGGTAAATGGATGCAACCAGAGAACATAACGTTAAGTGAATTAAATCAGACACAGAAGCTTAAATACAACATATTGCGGGGGTGAGACAGAGATGGGGAGAGAGAGAGAAGAATATAAGACAGACAAATAGGGAAATAGTTGGGAAAAGTTAAAATAATTTCCCAAATTACCTATTCTGCTGTTTAAAAACATTTTAATATCTATGCTAATTGGCTTCATTTATACTACTAGTTTCTCATAGTTCATTGAAAATAAAGTTTTGTGCTGTTACGTGTTTGTTTCTTCTTTATACGACAGAATCTTTCTTTGTCTATGTCTTGTACTCTGGGTAAATACTTAAGTCTATAATACACAGTGTATTAACTATTGTTACATTTGGATTATTTTATTGTGAATTGAACATGAAAGGAAGTGGAATTTACCAGGGTATCAGTTGTGCTGTATTAGACAAAGAGGAAGAAGACATACTGTGGTACTAACTTCCCCTGGGGGCCTAGGAAAAGGGATTCAGTGAACTGTTTCTTGACAAACAGACCAAAAGGGATAGAGTGGTTTCACAGAGCAGTGTGGGTCTCGAACAACAAATTGTACTTAGATAATCAAATAGAAAGCACTGGGCAGGAGGATGGAGAGAAAGAGCTCCAAATATCCAAGACAGAATAGAGTGAAAGAAACCTACATAGAATAAAGCTCAGGTTCATTTTTCTATACTGCTCTGCTGCCATGACTCTCCAGCGAGCTCTGTGTCTGACTGAACGTTTATGTGCCCTCCATGCTGTGAGACCCCATCACACACCCCCTGGTGTGGCTGCCCTGGACCATGAGGCCTTCACTCCCAGCACTGCTGCTCATTACCTGTAGGGTATCTCAGAAGATGGTGGGGTACAGGTGTGGGGCCAGCGACTCCCAAGGGTCCATTGTGATGGAGGTTGTGGTGCTTCTAGAAGAGCTATGGGACCTTTGGGAGGTGAGGTGCAGAGGGGGGCACTTGCTTGGTCAGCAGCACACACTCCAAGCAGCTCTTCAGACAGCGTTCTATGGAGTCTGTTGTGTCCCCACCCTATCCTTTCTCTGGTCCTCCAGGCGCTCCTGTTATGACTCACTACCCACACCCTCGCCAGCACAGAGCCAGGACAGGTTCCCTGATTTTGAAATGCTACAATGGGGAGCTAAGTAAATGTTTCCTCTTGAGAAATCAGCTGCCTCAGATATTTTATTGCAGCAACTGGAAGCACACAACTATATAGGACTTGCCAGGAACTAAGACCACAGAGTTCAAACTTCTTTACAAATATGAGGAACAGGAAGAAAGTCAACAAAACCCCAAAGAATTGAAAATGTGTTTCCTTTGGCTGTGCTATTGCTGGATCCTTTAGCAAAGCTGCAGGCAATTTCAGTGACAGAGAGAGAAGAGGCTGTTGTGCAGTGTCCTCTCAGCCATGCAGCAGGACTCACTGGCCAGGGCTGGCAGGAACTCCCAGGGAGAGGCCCACTGTTGCAGAAGTCACTAGCGAAGGCTGCTTTTCTTTTGCTATCGGACACACGTGTTCACCATTCATCTGAGCACCAAGTTGGATCATCAGTTGGCACAGATCCCTTCCAGTGCTGTGGTTATCCTGGCAGAGTGTGAACAGCATCACTCACCGGAGGAACCATGCACAAACAGGACCAGGGAAAAAGGAGGTTTACTTGTTGACAGTGCTGTGAGGACACCCTGAAAAGCCCCCCACCATTGCTGCTGTGGGACAGTCACTGTGTATGAACACAGGCAGTGCTGGCATCTCAGCAACATGCATTCTCACCACGCTTACAGGGCATAGCAGTCTTCAAGCCCATCACTCCCCAGCTCTGCCTGGGAGGTAGGGTGAGGCTCAGGGTGGGGTCCTGGTTTCCACAGGATCCTGTTGATATCAATGCCATTTTAAACTCAAGTCAAGGGCCTTGTCTAAGGTCCCATCAGTGCCACCGAGAAAGGTCAGGACCTCCCCTCTGCTCAGATGTGTCTGACGGCCGGCTCTCACACACTATGCTGCCCAACACCCTGACTTCCACTGGACCTGGTGCCTGGAGGGCAGGTAGTGGTACACTCAGTGCTAGATGCCTAAGCTTAGCACCAATACGTAACGGGCATCTATTTTTATGAAAGAAAGGAATGAGAGAGCAAGTGACTCATGAACCAAAAGCAAACCTTTTAATTCTGAGCCCCAGTGTCTTTCCATAAGAGAACACTGTCTCCCTTGGAACCATTTTACTGGTTCTAAAACACAGAGAGCAGGAAGACTCTTTAACTCTTTTCTTTTTTCATTTTCTTTAAAATAGAGCTTTGTGACTGTTGATTATTCGACCTTTATAATATAAAAAAACAAGGTACTGTCTTGTGGAAAGAGAGAGAGAGAGACAATTATTGCCACCTATTGTCTGTATTACAGCTACCTAGTCCACCTGCATGGTCTTCACTGCCAAGAAAAAAGAAATTGAAAGTGGTGAGGGAGTATGGGATACAGAGAATTAAAATAAACTTTGATCTACTTATTGTAAACACTTCATTATATTGAGAACTTTCATCACCTCTCTCAAAGCCAACTTCATTTGAAGGAAAGTGATGGATTTAAAGGCTGAACTAATTAAGGCTTTCAGGACCCTAGCAGGCCCAGGTTGCTGGTGGCCACTCCCCGGCCTGCTGCGGTTTCTGCGTGGGTAGGTGCACAGCTCTTCTTCCTCCCTGTGCAGGTCGTGGAGGCTTGAAAGGAAAGTAAGCCTGGGAGGAAGGGCAGGGGGTGCATGGAGGGGTGCCCCCACTGCTGCTGGCACCCAGGAGTGGAGTGGTCCTGGTGAGTGAAGTGGAAAGCGTCCGGAGCCTGCGTGTCACATTCAACTGAGTGAAAGGCTGGCGCCACAACCCTGCCTGTCAATTGTGTTTGTCTCCGGTCCGTGGAATTTTCATTATTCATTATCCACTGGTCCTGGGCAGTGCAGGAGCAGCCGCTCCATCTAATCCGCACCTGATAATGTATTTCTGATAAGCATGACGGAGCCGGGGCTGCTGACAGGATTCACATTTCCAGCCAGATAAAGTGCCATTTACATGAAGCAGGCCTGTGAATTCTGATCAGGAAGATAGGGAGGGCAGTGACTGGGCAATGCTGCCCTGGGGACTGTCCCTGGGGCCTGGGACCCTGGGCCCTTCTCTCCCACCTGGAGGGGTGGGTCAGGAGGCACTGTGGGCCCCGGGACCCTGGCTCAGCACTCTCACTCCAGGGCAAAGCCAGCCATTGAGTTTAAAGATCTTAACTGGCTTTGTTTTTATTCTAGTATTGGGAAAGATTTCATCCCCTTAAACAGAACATAAGGGTTCTGATGGACAGAAAAGAGCTGCAGAAAGCAAGAACAAAGAACCAAAAGCAGGCTGGTCATTTTAAAGTTATCATAAGATGGGGACTAGGCAACAGAACAATAGAAAAGTAAACTGCTTCGCATCAAGTTACCTTGCTACTTTTGTGTGAAAACTAAAGGAGGAAAGATTCCAGAATTAAAGCAGAGAAGGATCCTCTGTCATGGCAATTGGCCTTTTTGGGAGACTTGGCAATCTCCTGTACTCCTGACTTATTATGTCAATATGAACTTAGCTTTGATTAAGCAGCTTGAAACACTAGTGCGAGTGATCTCTTGAATCTGAGGGCAGAAGCCTCATAAAAGACAACAGGCCTCCTATAATTTGTATTTAACACCTCCCATAGTTAGAAGCAGCCACACAGACAACAGCACAGTGACCCTAGCTCAGAGTGAAATAGGGACAAGTTGCCGCATTCTCAAGGTCAAAATCTATCGAAAGAAATCACAAATCTTTCACTTCCAATTCCCAATCTTGTACATATGTATATATTGTATTACCCAAGAAATCAGTGGCATGGCTTGCTTACTAAATATTCAACACTGTCTCAGAGCGGAAGCCTTTTAAGGGTGCTGATTCTGTCCCGTGTCCTTCAAGCCAAAGGGAAAAGGCAGTACTTCCAACTGTTCAACCTGAGTTGTGAAAGTGCAGGATTAGCACCATCCCAGGAGGTCTGATCAATTCAGATTATCCGAAGGTTTGACTGTTCTTTGAGGTTAAGGCCAGCTCTACTTTTATAACTTAGACATAGCCTGAGAAGCGATTACTACTGTGTCCAGTTGTCACAATGGCCACAGTGACAGCACAAATGCATGATGCCAGGGTTCTCACCCTCTCTCTCCCTTCTCTCTCCTCTGTCTCTCCACACTCACTCCTGCCTTCCCAGGTCAGGCCCTCCCCATCTCCTGCCGTGTTCACACTAACATAGTTAAAACGAACTTCATGTGTTCCAAGGACTGTGCCACTAAGTAGTTTTGTCATTTGAACACCACCATGCTGTCACATAAACCTAGGTGGCACGAGTCACTCAGGGGGTGAGTTCTCTTAAGGCAACCAAGACACGTGGTAAACACCAGATGTACGCGGCTGCTGCCTGAGCAACACTGCACAGTACTACTTTAGAGTAAAGCTCTCTTAATATAGGTTGTGGTGTACACCAAAATAATAAATAAAAGCACAGTATACTGCAGACATAACTATCACAGTGGTTTATCATGAAGTATCAGGTACTGTACAGAATGTCCATGTGCCAAGCTTTTACACCATTGGCATTATAGTGGGTTTCTTTATACCAGCATCTTCACAAATACGTAAATAATGTCTTGCATTACCTCATTATGATGGCTATATCACTAGGTTATAGGAATTTTTCACCTCATTCTCATATCATTAAATAACCATCATTTTTACTGTTTATCACTGACCAAAACCTAATTATATGGTGCAAGACTATCATTTCCTATCCAAACCTGCTAGCCTCCGATCACATCCATCAGATTCTGCCTTTGGCAACCTCTGCAGCATCCAGATGGTGGGGCCCTGGATGCCTCTGCAGTTGCTTCCTGCTTTGTAGTTGCTTCCTATGCCTGTGGTGAAGACAGTTACTGGGACCAAGCCACCCCAGGTTGTGGCAGAACCAGTTCCCACCCAAGCCTCATTTTCTATCTCTGGCTAATTCCATTTTTTTTAAACAATAAAAACATAAAGCATGAGTCCATTCAGAAGTCCCCTTCATACTTCAGTACTGGTTCCAAACTTCGTCCTTTCATGCAATCTACGCCTGGAATCCAGTCCCTTCCTTACACTCCTGCAATATGCAGTGCAGGCTTCAGCATGACTTTTATCATACATATCTCATTCTAATGCTCTCTTTAAGTATGTGCTTCTGCTGTGAAAAATGAATACTGTGTGTTCCTAAGATCTGCAGGGCCTAGAGCCAGAGTTCAAATGGAGGCCCAACTGCCAAGTATAAAGATTTATGCATGAAAAATCAAGACACCAAATTATTAGTTAAAATAACAGATTTGATGTTCCTGCCTTGATGAATATCCCTCCATAATGACTTCCAAGGCCAGGCTCAAATTCTCTGCTGGAATTTGGGGGTACCAGGGTCACTGTCCTGGCTCCTGGCTCTGCCCTGCAGGCCCCGTTCCCCTGGCTCCATCATGCTCTGGGGAGGACCTGAGTATATGTGTGCTATGCCCACAGATGTGCAGATGCCCATCTCTAGATCCTAGAGGTCACACAGTTGGTCCTGTAAGGAATCCCTTGGGGAGGGGGCTCAGCCAGCCATGGCAGGGAAGGTGGCATGGCTCTATCAGGGAGTCTCAGGCCCAGAGTGCTGTGTGATGAGGAGGCCTTGGGCTCCGGCAGTCATGCTTGGTGAATTTTCATAGTCCTCCAAGACGATGAGGATGCACAGTAGGGGTCTGGGACGGGCTTCCCCTCACCCAGGCCATGGCAAAGTGCACTATACCCTCTCACCAACTGCCAGCACTCAAGCCATTATTCAACCATTATTGCCAGCTCAATAATGGCTAAATTAAAAATCAGATGAAAAGGGGCGGGGGATTTAGCTTAGTGGTTCTGCTGCCTGCCTCGCAAGCACAAGGGCCTGAGTTTGATCCCTGGTACCAAAAAAAAAAAAAAAAAAAAAAAAAATAGAAAAAAAAAAAAAAAAAAAAAAAAAAAAAAAAGACTCTTTGCTGCAGAAAAAAGACATGTATTTTGTGCCAGAGATTTAGCTCAGTGGTGACACTGCCTGCCTTGCAAGCAAGAGGACCGAGTTCAAACCCCAGTACAAAAAAATATAAGACAAAAGAATAAAGCAACAATTATTTAAAAGTTCATATGAAGTTGTACCATGCTGCACCTCTAAGTATGATACAGATAGAGCACAGAGTACAGAAAAGGATGTGCATTTCTGTGCCACCCACAAACAATACCTGGGGAGTTTAGTCAGTTAAATACTTCATTCAACTAATATTCCTTTACGATGATAAAGACAAAAATGGAAAGAACTTAAACTGTAAAACCAGACATAGCTTTTATAGACTTCCCTTTTCTTGTTCCATTGATGGAAACTATAGTATTATATTTTATAAGTAGACCACCTTGCACTGGGCCTGGCAGGGAATGCTGTTTTCTTCTTCTCATTCTTCTAACCTACAGGGAACTCTTATGAGTTGAAGACTATGGGACCAGGAGAGTAGCCACTCCATTGTTGTTGAAAATCAACAAACTAAAAAAATTTTAAAAAGTGATGAGAGCCTTATGGATTAATAACATGGTAAACTCGGGACATACAGACTTATTTCCCTTCCTGCAAACACTGAGAAATGCCAAGTAACCTATAACAAAATATGACAGAAGTAATTAAGTATCTATTTGATTCCAAAGTGGGGCTGGTAATAAGGAATTCCTTAGTGAGTGCCAGGACTCAGCAGGCATTGAGCAGATCCTAGGTGCAGCCAGGAGGGAATTGGACCTAGACATGAAGCTTGGGGTTAGGAGTTGAGATCTCAGTGTTACTATAGACACAGACGAGGCCTCGTCTACACAACATAGGGACCCAGAACCAAGAAAGAAGACATTGCTTTCAGAAGTCTGTCAGTGTAATGGAGGAAGGAGGCTGAAACATCCACCCTCATCCCAGGGAAGGAGTGAGTCTGTCTTCCCTGGACTCTGAATAAATGTAACTCAGAAGTCACATCCTTCACGGCTTGTGTCACCTGCAGCACCAGGGATCCCATGTTGCTGAAACCAATTCTTGTCTAGGAACCATAGAATAAGCGATATTTCCATAAAACAAAAACAAAATCCATCCTTCAGTAATAGCTACAACCCGGGTATGTCAACTTGGAAACTCTCAGTCCTTTCAAATAGTTCAGAATCTCAGTGTTCGCTGTCATGGCTTACACTTTCAGCCTGTCACCACTAAGCATGATGTAAGCTGCAGAGTTTTCATCTGTGTTCTTTATTAAATGGAGAAAGGTCCCTCCTATCTTGATTACTTAGGGGCTTTTATTATAAGGGGCTGTTGGGTTTTGTCATTTATTTGTACCAATGAAATGATCGTGTGCCCTTCTCCATTATTCTATTAATACAGAGGATTGCATTAATTAATTTTAAGATCTTAAACAAACCTTGCCTTTTGGGGAGAAATACTGTTTGTTTATGATATATGCAATAATGATTTTTACGTATCACCTCATTGTTTTGAGGGTTTTTGAATTTCTATTCTCAAGACATTTTTGTTTTATACTTTTTCTGAATGCGATGTTTTTGTCCAGGTTTTAGTATCAAATTAATAATTATATCATAGAGTGAATTGGAAAATATTCCTTTATCTTCTTCTTTGTTGAAAAGTTTTGTGAACAATTGGTGTTTCTTTCTTTCTTTTTTTTTTTTTTT
>NW_022900928.1:80663604-80744701 GCF_012274545.1 Fukomys damarensis
TTTTTTTTTTTTTTTTTTTTTTTTTTTTCGTTTTGTTTTTAATGTTTGGAAGAATTCATCAGTGAGAACATTTCAGCCTGGCATTTACTTTGTTCATTTTTTTCAAAAATCCATTTAGTTTCCTTTTCCAGGTTTATGTCATTTTTCAGTTTATTCTTGGGTCAAAGTTAGCAGTATAAATGCTTCTAGGAATTTTCCCGCTTAATCTAATTTATCTGTTTTGTATATGTGCAGTTGTTCACTGCATTCTGTTAAATTCTTTATTCTATACAATCAGTAGTAATGCAGGCCTTCTCATTTCTAATTGAAGTAATTTGAGTCTTTTCTCTTTTTTCTCTTGATCCATCTGGTAAACAATTTGGCAGTTCAGCGAGCTTTTTCAGGAGTCAACGGCAGTTCTGTGTTTGGGATGTTTTGGGGAGACCTCAGCGATGCAAGCTGAGTAACCAGGTGTCTCACACTCACTGTGCGGAAGAATGAGATGCAGCCAGTTCCCAGCAGGATCAAATTTAAGAGGAACACTCATTGTTTCTTCCTGTAAGTCTAGAAAATTTCCCTTTCAAAGAAATAAACTGTAGTAAATATTAACAATTTTAAAAAGCTGTACAATATAACTTTAAACTGCTTTTCATAGCAGAGAAACAGACATACAGAGAACTTCTCCCTGTCCTAAGTGTTCTATTCCTGTGTATAAAGTAGATGCCACATGCTGACATTTCTCAAGTTTGAGCCTCAGTCTACACATGGAGCTTTAGACTCTGAACTCAAGGGTGCTAATATGTGCCATGCAATAGTCCCCTTGTGCTTATGCAGGAAGGATGATTCCTTACCTTCAAAGCAATTACATTTTGAACCAAATCAAATTTCTAACTCTGGAGTTCTCCTGTGATGTTTCTCCGGCATTTCAAAGCTAATATTTCCCAAAAGCATCTCTTGACTTCTCTCTCTCCAATCTATCCCTTTCCCATACTGCCCACATCCCCTCCATTTTAGTCCTCATGATCTTTGTCGACAGCACTACCAAGTGCCAAGTTCAAGACAAAATCCTTCTTGTTTATGCTCTTTTCCTCACAATCCATGAATTCTGATGCAAATGTCTATCTGGAATAAGTCTTCTTTTATCCAGCGCATCAGTCCAAACCACCATCATCCTTGTTTTCTCAACTCTTTTCCTTTTTCACCTGTACTCATACCCAGAATTCAGGGTGATCTTCACACATAATGAATGAGTCACATGGCACCATCGTCCCCTACAAAATCTGTGACATACACTTTTGTTCTTTCAGTTCTGTTTCTTCTCTCTAGCTTCATCATGAACCACCCCCAATTTATTATCTATGCTCACCCGCCTTTCAGAATGTAATAAATTTTTGTTCAGGAACTAGATAACTAATTCTTAAGGGTATCTCAGAAACTATTTCTAATAACTTCTATGTTATCCAGTTACAACATCTCAGCTCTCTCCTTGTAGAGTGATTTTCTTAACTGTATAACTTGTACATGACAAAAACTAAGAGCAGACGATGAATGCACATTTAGCATACACAACAGAAGTTTCACTGTGTTGCTGTAAACAACAGAAGCTGTGGTATCAGTGACAGGGTCTACATTCCCATCCTAGATAGCTGCATGGTACATCAAGTCACAGGCATTTCAGAGAGTCGACTTTCTCCTGGTTCCACAAACACAGCAGAGTAAAGGCCTCCTCAATCTCCTCTAGCAAGAAAGTCTGATTTCTGTAGCTGGGCAGGGAAAGGAACAAAAAGGCCCCTGAAGCAAATTAGTGTGCCACTTCCCACCTGGTCTTGAATGTTAAATGCTTTTTCTTCCTAGCTTTTAGATGTGACTTAGAATTAAAGGTGGAAGAAGGAGAGCCATAACTACTTTCTTCAAATGATCATAACTGCTTGATAGAACATCTTTAACAGCTCCCACTCTAACAAGTGGCTGTTGTTTTCATGTTTTGGAATGGTTCAATCCTGTACATGATAACATCCTCAAAAAGCAAGTGCATTAAACCATCACAGCTTTCCACTGACCTAAGCAATTGCATTAGGAAAACACCATTAACGGCTCCCTCTCTTCATCTGGTCCGCCATCCTCCTCCCCACTCGTAAAAGCTATGCTCAATACTACTATTAAATTACCCTTAGAATACGCTGCTCAAAGAAAATCAATGCACATGTGTTTTAGCACTTGTCATGGATAGATCAAACAGCCAATCTACTATATATTTTCCTACCCAAAGGTTTACATTTTAAACAAGCTTTTTCTCGTGGCACATTTCATGAGCTCACTTCCAAACTAAGAAAAAGACAATGACAGTGAGTGAAGATGGGGAAGAGGATAAGAATGAATCTCACTATTATTCCAAGCACCTTTCCAATGGTTATGCATCACTAATGCATAACCATGGAAGGGCGCAGGATGAGGTGGCCATGGTGGATTATGGCAACAGGGAACCACATCCATAAACACACCGGTCAGACTTGACTTACAATAAATACTCATACTTTACCTAGACTTTCACTACACTCCCCTTTATGACAAGTTCCCTTTTAGGTCATGGCTCCCATTCACCTGAAGGTAGCAGAGGATAGTTATGAGGAATAAGAGGTAAACTAGTGAGTGTTCAATAACTTTGTAAATCTACTAACATAGACCACTCATTTAATCTAGCTGTGTGCCAATTTCTGTACTTCACAAAAAGGAGAGCTATAGTATCCAACTTAGATGTTTTAAGAAAGGCAGTCAAAGCAATGCCTAGCACTTTTTCTTTATTTATGTATTGCCATATGTACTTTTTCTGAAAGGTATCTATTCATTTCAGTTGCCAATTTTTTTATTGGGTCTTTTTGGGGGGAATCTAATATTTTTGAGTTCTTCATATATTCTTGATGTTAGCCCTCTGTCTGAGCAATAGTTGGTAATTTTTTTCTTCTATTCTGTAGGTTGTGTCTTCACTCTGTGGCCATCAGAGATATCATCTACTCGATAAAACTACAGAGATATCATCTTACTCGAGAAAGAATGTCTATCATAAAAAAATTTAATAGTATCAAGTGGTGGCAATGATGTAGGGAAAAAGGAACTCTTCTCCCTTGTTGGTAGAAATGTAAACTAGTACAACCATATGGAAATCAGTGTGGAGATTTCTCAAAAAACTAAAAATAGAGATTCTATTTGCCCTAGCTATCATCTTCTTAGGTATTGTTATGGTGTGTCTAGATGTGCCTCAAAGCCTCATGCAGTCATAGGTGGAGCTTTTTTAGAGGTGGCTCAATCTACAGGGTATGATTTATTCATGTTGCATTGCTAGGATTAATGGTACCAGGCCTAAGACTGGGTGATTACTAAATCAGTCTACTGATTAGTCTGGCACCCCCTCATCCTGATAGCCTGGATATAATATAAGGGACAGAATTAGTCTTGTCTTATGCCTTGCTGGCTTTGCTACCTTCTACCTGCCACGGACTGATTCTCCTCTGCAATGCTTGACTGCCATCCCACCCTGCCTTGGAGTCATCCAATTATGGACTGAAAACCCTACAAACTGTGAGCTAAATAAATCTTTTTCCCTCTTTAACTTTGGGTGTTGAGCATTTTGTCTTAGCAATTAGAAAAAAGTGAGACAGGTATCTTCCAAAAAGAGTTACAATCATCATATAGGAACACATGTATATCCATTATTATAGCACCACAGTTATACTAGCTAGACCTTGGTAATAGTGTAATAGTGTAATAGTGTTGATAGCCATCAACAGATAAGTGCATAAGGAAAAATATAGATAAGCAATGAAGTACTATTCTCCCATAAAGAGAAATAAATTTGAGCCATTTGTAGGCAAAGTGTTAAGTGAAGTAAGTCAGACACACAAACTTAAATATTGCATGGTTTCTCTTACATGAGATAATATATATGTGTGTTTGTGTGTGTGTGTGTACAAATAAACAGCAAAATAAAAGATAGATAAGTAGGAAGTAGGGAAAAAAGTTCAAATAATTCCCTAAATTACCTCCTCCACTAAGTCATACATTTTAATTATATACTAATTCATTACATTTACATTACTACTCTCTCTTAATTAATTGCAAAAAAAGTTTTGTGCTATGATCTGTTCCTTTTTTAAAAGACAGAATCTTTTATGTTATGTCTTGTACTGAGTATTATGAAAATCATGATACATAGTGTATTAACTATTCTTGTACTCTTACTATTTTGTTATGAAATTTTCTTTTCACATAAAAATAATTAAAAAAACAATGCCTAGGATATAGAAAGCCACAATGACAATGGTTATTAAGAAGAAAATTGTCATCTCTAAGGATATTTGATACAGATAATTTGAATGATTTCCACTTCTAGCTATATAGACTAACTGCCCATAAATAGCTATGATACATTTGATACAAAACATCTGACATTGCCAATACTTAGACAAGGAAGAACCGCCAGCGTGAGACCAAAGGGTTGAGAGAAGGTGAGCTCCACAGTTGTCCAAGTTTCTACCTGAAGACAATTTCCAACCAAAAAGCAGAAAGCGGCAGTCAGTCTGAGCAGAGCACTGTGTTCCTGCTAAGCCAACATAGTAGAGATCATAGTTCAAAGCCTCCAAGATGATAGAATTCACAGGGTGAAAAACCAGGCAGGAGGAACCAGGGCACAAGGGAAGCCTCAGAAGTCACTCTGGGCATCCCCTGCAGTTCTGTGGGTGATGGAACCCCAGGGGAGAGACAACCAGTAACTTACCAGATGCAGGCTTCTGTGGAATTAAGAGCAAAACACTGCTACTAAGGCTCTGCTGAGGTAAAACTGCCTGGAGAATTTGGAATTTGGGCTTGGTCCAAATGATTAGATCTACTCTTTGACACATTGGGCTCTAACTGAGACACCAGAGTAAGGACCACATGTAGAGCAAGACTCATGCGAGGCCTCTCTCCCAGGAAAGCCCTGACAAGATACCACGTGGACACAGAGCTGGAGGCTGAGTCTTAGCCAATTGGGTCAGTGTCACCCACTGCTAACTGAACTGCCTGCTAAAGCAAAAATCAGTGCTACTCAGAGTCAGATAAGAGAACTTAGAGACTGTACAGAGTGGTGTTCATAATGCAAACATTCAATCAGAAATTAACAGCCATAAAAAGAAAATGAAAGTGTGACCTATACTTAAGAATGAAGGTAGCCAAGAGAAGGTGGGTCTATGGTATCAGATGCTGTATTGAGCAGATTCATATTTAAGTGAACTGTTATAAATATATTCAAATGATTAAATAAAATATACTCAATTTGAATAGAGAAAATCTTGACATAGAAAAGGAAACTATAGAAGAATCAAACGTGGCTCTACAACCAAAATGACATAAAAAGTCACCAATGAACTCATTACCATAATCAAGATGGCATTTTAAGCATCAGTGAATTTAAAGTCAGATAAAGAATTTTTCCAATTTTAAGAATAGAAAGAAAAAAGATAATCTAAATTAAATAGAGCCCTTGGGACAATCAGAACATTGCCAAATGAGCTAATTTATGTAAAACTATTGTCCAAGAAAGAGAAGAGAGCAATAAATATGAGGCAAATATTTGAAGATATAATAACAGAATTTCCCAGATTTCTTTTTGAATCATCAATCTACTGATCAAAAAAGTTTAGTAAGCCTCAAAACAGGATAAAAATAAAGTGATACACACTTAGGCATATCATGGTCAAACTGCTGAAAACCGAATTAAAAGAACATATAGAACAGGGGTAAGAGCACCAACAGCTGTTGTTGTGAAGTCTCATCAGAACTGACAGATGAAAAAAATGTAGTGACCTCCTTAAAGTGCTAAAAGAATGGGAAAAGTCAACCCAGAAATTCTATAGCCAATGTAAGTTTCACAAGAGGGAAATTAAATCTTCTCTATGAGCGAAAGCCTGGAATATTTGTTGACAGCAGACTTGAACTATGAGAAATACAAAAGATATTTTCAATTCAAAAGAAAATGATGTCAGATGGAAATTCAGACCTACAGATATAAATGATAAGTAAATAATGGGTAAGATATAAATGACTGTTAACTTACTTCCTAGAATTTACTTTAAAATAAAATAAAATTTACTTTAAAATAGAATTTACATTAAAACTTTTTTACTAAATAAAAAAGTGTAAGTTCAAAATAATCACACAGAAAATACAGACAGGTAAATGAAATGGAAAATAGAAAGTGAGAATCAGGAAATGTCATGTGTGAAGGAAACATAGTAGTTATACAGAAGCTACAAAAATAATAATAATACAGTAATTTAATGGCTTGCGTTTAAATGCCCCCACACCAAAGCCTCACACTTTTTCTGAGGTAGCTGAATATAGTGTGTCATTGATTCATGGTGGGGCTAGTCCCAAAAGCACCAGGATTAAGGCTGTGAGTGCTACCCGCCCTAAGTAGTCTGAATAACATAAAAGGGGCAGGAAGAAGCTGCTAAGGTCCCTTGCTGCTTTTGCTACTTTGTGGGTGCCATGTTGTTTCTCTTCTGTGACAGCTTGACATCCCTGCCTTGGAGCCAGCTGCTTATGCACTGAAACCTCCACAAACTGTAAGCTGGATAAACCCCTTCCCTTTAACTCGGATGTTGGGTATCTTGTCTGAGCAATGAGAGAAAAGTAACTAACACAAGTAATAATTAAGAAGTCAACAGAAGAAATAAGTAGGCTATCTAACAGTCCATTTTCAAAAGGCCAAAAAAAGAACAATACAGAAAAGAACAAAAGTAGGAAGAGTAAAAATTAGCAATATAGTAGACTTTAACCAAAATAATAATTTCATGCAATGTAAATGGAAAATATAGAAAACAACACCCAGAACAACAACTGAAGGCATGCATTTCTAAACAGCCCATAGTTCAAAGAAGAAATCACAGGAAAATTACAAAATATTCACTCCTGAGTAATAATGAAATACATCCAACTAAGGTCATATTCATAGGGAACTGTATAGCTTTGAAATACTCATATTAGAAAGGAAGACATCCAGTAAGTAAATCTGTATTTCCTCTCAAAGTGGATGGACAAAGAGGAACAATCTTAAATCTAAATATAGACATAAAGAAATTATAAATGTTAGAGCAAATATCAGTGAACTAGAAAACTAGCAACAGAGAAGACTGATCAACAAATGCTTTCATTCTTTGAAAAGATTGATGAAATTTACAAATATCACCAGAAAGAATAATCATAGTGAAAAGAGAAGAGAGCAAATTACCAGCATCAGGAATTAAGGGGGGGCTGTCATTAGAGATCTCATCTACACTGGAGAGATAAATGAGAAACAATGTGAAAAGTTTTTCTTAGGTAAAATTTCTTTTTTTCTTTTTTTGGTACCGGGGATGGAACTTGGGTCCTTGCACTTTCGAGGCAGGTGGCGGAACCACTGAGCTAAGCCCCAGGCCAGGTAAAATTTCTTGAAAAAAATGCATTTTATATAAATTAAAAAACCCCAGATAATTTAATTTGATAGAATCATCAATTTTTGGTAACGTTTGTATTCATTCAAAGGAAGAATTAACACCTCTTACACAAAATGCTTCAGAAAACAGACAAAGAAAGAACTCTTCTTAACTCACTTCTGAAGCTAACGAAACCTGTTCTTAATCCTAATGAAGATATATTTTTACAATAAAAGAGAGCACCAAATCCTAACCACTAGACCACCAGGGAGTACAATGAAAGAAAATCACATGAGTACATGTGGGTCATTCATCAGAGATATTTTTAATAATTATGTATGCCAGAAACGCATTAGATTGAACCATACAAAATTGCATCTTCTATGCCTACTGGTTAATACAAAGTTACAGGTGAGTGCCGGGCATGGTGGCGCACGCCTGTAATCCCAGCAGTCAAGAGGCTGAGGCATGAGGATCGCTGTGAGTTTGAGAGCAGCCTGGGCTACATACTGAGTTCCAGGTCAGTCTCAACTACATAGTGAGACCTTATCTCAAAAAAAACAAAAAACAAAACAAAACAAAAAAAGTTACAGTTGGAAGTGTAGCTCAGTAACTGAGCACTTGTCCAGCATATGTGAGTCCCTGGGTTCTATTCACAGCACAGCAAAAGTTAGGTAAATAAAACAAAAATTCAAATATCAGCGATTTAATTTGAGTCAACATTACACTAGGGATTGGGAACCAAATATAATCTCCCCCTAAGAAGTCTCACAATTTACAGACAGAAGACAGATGTCTCCCAGAGGATTATAAGGAAGTATGATAAATGCCTCCACTACTGTAGGTTGAGGCACCACAACAGTGTAGTGAGGTCGTGAAGAGAAACCCCAACCTGCTGCTCCCTTTTCATGAGCAAGAGTTCAGCATGTAAACTCCTAGGGTGGGAACAGAATGTGCAAAGGCACAGAGCCACAAGAAAGCACACCTGCCAGCGAAATCACGACAGACAGGAATCTCCAGCAGTGCAGCAGCTGAGTACAGGGGTGTGTTTACAGCAGGAGGCCAGAGGGTGGATCCTGCAAGGTAGCACATCCCTTTCCCATGGAAGCTTAATGACCATTTTAGGATTGTGTCTTCCAGCTTTGGGGATAGCCCCAGCGATGAAGTGTATCCTTTACTAATTAGTGAAACTGAAACAGGACTGTGAGTCGGTGATTGTCTTCTTTCCCTTTCTGATTTTCTCCTCCAACATACCTGCTGCTGACTAATTACTGAAACAGATTTAAAGCAATTTGGGAATGCAGAGAATTTCTCTTGGCAAAGTACACAGAATTTCAGAGCTGAAAGGAACCCTCCTATAAAGCAGAAACACATCATTCATTATCCTATTAATATGCTTTTGAGCAGGCCCTGAGAGGGTCTCTTGGTGATAACCAGGACCACTGGCCAAACTACTACACCAAGCTGCCCAGAACTCTCACTTCAGATATGAATATAATTCATATGTCAATACTTTTTATTCTAAAAGCCAAGGAGGAAGGTTGTGCTTGTTTTGTGAAGCAGGGGTTCCTTTTTTGTTGTTTTTATCTCACTGGCAGTCTCTAGAAGGCTACACTCTGAGGAAGAAGCTGTCTACAGAGCTGAAAGGAAATGTCACTCATTCTCAGGATTTAACAGGAAAGGCAGAAGCAGCAGCGAAAATTAATGCTAAAACAATTTTAGTCAATAACCCTAACCATCTTCCTTACTAAACCATCCGATGATGCCAAGCAGCAACACAAATGACTAATTAAACATTCAGCTCCCTTGCTTACCTCGATCATGGACAGGCAGTAATGAGGCAGGAAGACCCTGAGGAACAGCAGGCCCCGGTGTCAGGGCCCAGACAACCCAATAGAAGCAAAGGCTGACCTAGGCACCCATCAGGACACGGTGTGACATGCAGGAAGGCACATAGTGTCATGCTCACTACTTGCTGCGTGCTTCATCACACAGGGTTATTTAAGTTCATGGGCATATGGAGTTTATCTTTAATGTTTCTTACTATAGATTGTAAATCTTAACAACATTTTAATGTTGTCTTTCTAAATGTTCCCTAGGGTTAAAAAGAGGCTGGAGTATGCAATAAGCATAATAAGTACATTGATAGCCCATTTATTTAAAACACCATCTTAAAAAATAAAAATTCTAATTAAAACAAGTGCCATCTCCAGGTATTTATTTATGATTTATCACTAAATGCTATGCAACCCGTCCCTGAATGGTACGTGTTTGTCCCTATTTAACACGTAATGATGCTGAATGGGGCTGGCTTGGAAGCCAAGAATTAAACCACTTCACTCTTTTACCTGCAGTACCCAGGCTCCTCTCTCTCCACCTTCCAAAACAGGCTTCCAACCAGCCGGTTCTCTTCATAGGCTGCTAGATGCAGATGAAATCAAATCAAATCAAAACTAGAAGGGCAGGTCAGACTTGATGGAATGTTCTGCCTTGGGAATCTTTTCTGTTAAATGTTTGTGATTTTTCACTCCGAGGCACACTTGCCTAGTGGAATACAGAGGTGGACCAAAAGCAGGACTCCAGTGTTGGGGATTTCCAAGCAGCAGCAAATCTAGGCTCAGATCCCCAGAAAATACCAAAGAGCAATGTTGCAACATCTACCTTTCAATGTCTGTCTGTGGCAGCTTCAACTGGGGCTGAAGGTCATAAGAATGTCGCCCATTACCATCCTGAGGGCTGAATCTTTATAGAACCAATCCTCCACCTCAAGTGAATTCTTAGGCTTCAGTCTGCTGGGTTTCCTTCTTGTTTATAAATAACACTGGGGTTGGGGAGAGGGTGGAAGTAATTAATGAACTCCCTCCTTGGACATTGTTTCCTGTTGGACAATCTTCAAAGTGCTTCTGAAACTTAAACTAATTGGCTCACACTCACTATCAGAGGGCTTTATATGCAAAATCTGCCTCAGCTTTGGTGCCCACAAGGGTTGTAGACTACCCACAAGGTCCTCACATAGAGTTGAGTATCTTCTTTTCCAGGTTGGGAAATAGGGAATTTGGTCATTATTCTTTCTACTAAAATCCTGCCCAGGAATAAAGAAGATTATTATTAAATATTTCTTTCTTCTCTTTTTGACTCCAAGGGACTTCAGTTCCTCTCACCTTTCCTTAGAGTAGCTATTCATAGAATCACAAGTTCAAAAGGGACCTAACACTACAACCAATAGGTAATTATTTCTAGGACTGATCTGGACTCTCCATGTTTTCTCCCACCCAGAGGTAGTTTCAAGAGGGGTGTAACATGAGGTTCCTGGAAAGCACGTGGGAGAAAGCAGAGTTAACTGTTCTGGTTTAGAGATCCACCTGGACAGGTTACCACCTCTTCCTTTTCCTGAGGGATTTCATGTCATTTTTCCTTACATATCTATAATACATAGTTTCTTTAGATATCTGAATAAGGTTGAGACAGATCATTTGCCAGTTAATTAGCACCCCAGTTGTTAAAGAACCCCTACCACTCTGCTGACTTGGAGTGTTGGCAGCCCCCCATGACATTAATAAGCACTTTAATCACTCAGAGACTGCAAAGGTCAGTGCCCACTAAGGGTTCAAATGGAGAGACAGGAGCACAATTACACTATATTTAAAAGCATAACAACAAGCCATCAGTGTTGAGACAGTAACACCATCTACCAGAGCATAACTGAAGCCTCAACTCAGTCACAGGACTGAAGCAACAAAATCATAGAACAATTAGCTGCTAGTTCCTATTATATATACAACACCTTTGCCAATCTCTCCTATTTATTACTTTATTTCTACAAGTTGGAGGTAGTGCATGCAGCACAAAACACCTGTACTGCATTGGACCGCTCACAATTTTAACCTAACTTTTCCCATTGCTAGCCACTTCTTACCTTCATTGTAGATCATTTAACTCATACTGATGTAATCATGATCTTCAGAAGCAAATGGTATGGTGAAGAATTGTGTTTGCGTCCAAACCATTCCCTGAGCAGCCTAGCTAGAAGACCACAGACTTACTCTACCTCCCCCAGTCAAGAAAGAAGATCCTCACACAGCCAAGGTCAGCTCCCCTGGCTGCAGGACCTGTACTGAAAGTTGAACCCGAGCAACAGGAGGCAATAAAAGGCAAGAATAACACATAATCTGTTTCATTAAATGTTCCCAATCCACACTACCATGGAAAGAAAATTCAACTGAAGAAACTGCATTGCCACTTAGAAAACTAACAAGACAGAAACCAGAGAGGAAGGAGGTTCTAAGTCAAACATTGCAAGGAGAATAACAATTGAATGCCAGAAAAGACTATTAGAGATAGAAATTAGGTTACTGGAAATTTTTTAGAGTAAGTTTCTGTGAAATGATGAAGCAGGAAACCAAATTATTTGCCTATTAAAAGTAGATCCAACATGTAAAATGAAGCTAATACTCCACTTCCAGCTAAATTTAATTGCTTGGTCCTTGGATCTACAATGATCTTGATTATCTTGCCATGAATTATTGTCTCTTACTCTTCATTATTAGAAAGACTGTGTAACTAGTTATCTTTTTGCGTACCTCTCCCTTACCAACTTGAATTCATCCTGAGGGCAGGAGTCTATTTCCACTAGTATATTTCCATATTACTTTGCACTTAATACAATAATTTCACATTATATTTGCTCACAAAAATTTGTCGAAAGCAAGATGGAGTCGATTTACATAGAAATCCTATAATGAAAAGTTTGTCCATCTGTGATTTGTTAATTAGTCTGCCCTGAAAATACTAAGCAGTGCTACATGTTATAAGATTCTGCAGTTAATTTAAAATGCAACTTTCATGGAAATAAATAAAATATTACATTCAACTCAAATTGGTTCTCTTTTTATCTTTTCTTTGTATTTGAGTTTAATTTCTGTGAATTTGCTAGTGAATTTTTAATTTTTAATTTTTAATTTCTGTGAATTTTTAGATAATGCTCCATTTTTGACAGTATCTTAAATAAATCTTGATTCAGACTTTTTACAACTCAAAGGTGATGCTTATCTGTACATTTTTGAAACAAAAATTTATATCTGGAAACAAGGCCTAAGTTACAATTAAATAGTATTTCTGATGTCCATTTTTAGGTGATAATTAGAACTCTGAACATATTTTCCCATAGGCAAAAAATGAAGAACACTGATTAATTTATCAGCTAAGACCACAGAGCCTCTTCAGTGCTGCAAAAGTGCCAGCACAATGGCAGAAACTAGCCACCTGCACCAGTGTATACTAGACTGGACTGATCCCATGGTCAGAGCACAGTGCTGCCACCTGCCATAGGAACTGTCTCTTCCCTTCCATTACCTTATCTTACCTCTCACACTAAGATGCTCACTATATTAACTGGAGAGTAGCTCTTTGGAAGGTCACCACTATCCACCTACCCCACAGATCAAATCCAAATTCCTTGGAGTAGGAACACAGTTCTGATTTTCTGTCTTGTCTAGTTGCATCTCCCACTATTGCCTTTCAGGATCTTCTTCCAGCAACATGGGACTACTTCACTGGGCCTTCTCTCACATCTCTGCAGCTGCCCCTGTTGTACTGCTCTCCTCCATCCTACAGTCTTCCCAGGATTGCTATTTGCCATCAGCCTCAGTTTTAAAAATAATCTCATTCTGGAAGCCAGTATTCTTCTTCTTTATCTAAAACTGATGCTAGGCTTGGATAAAGGCCCCTCCCCACAAAAGACTCTGTGTTAAACAAGTGAGATGCTATTTATTGGGAGCTGGTAGAAATTCTAGAAGGTAGGATCTACTGGAAGATCTTCTGACACTGGAGAAAGGGCACTGAAGGGCTTATCAGGACCCCACCTCCTCATCTTTATTTTTTTGCTTCTGGCCATGATGTAAGGGCCTCCTCCACTACTAAGCCCCACCAAGATGTTCTGTCCTGTCACAGACTCAATAACAAGCCAATTGGCTATAGACTGAGATTCCTCAAATTGTGAGCCAAAATTAAGCTTTCCACTTTTGAAAGTTGATTTTGTCATGGTATCAGAAAGCTGACTAACCTAAGTATGTGTTTTACATGTCCTAGTACTGCGTTTTCAAGGAATGTGTCTACCATAGTCACATTCTCTTATGGTCTCCCCTATACACTAGACTCTAATCTTCTACATCCAGAAAAATTGTGTTTTTCACACTAAAATCTGAATGTCTAGAACACTGGCTATAAAGTATGTGTTTAGCAAAGAACTAATAAATTCTAGATAAAAGCCAAAAACCATTTCCAAGTTCACAGTTTCTTTGGTCATTCATTCATTTGCAACAACACTGAACACCTACTATGTACCAAGCAACGTGTGCCAGGAACCAGAGTGACTAAACTCACTGCCTGCTGAATTATTCAGAGTTCTCCGGGGTGGGGGTGGGGCAACAGAAGATTAGATATAGACACAGGGGTACTTAAAGTCCAAAATAGGAACAGATACATGGAAAGATTTATCATTTGATATTTCTGGACATGCTTGTGGAGGCAGAGAAGTCCCACAGTCTGCCTTCTGCAAACTGGGGGCCTAGGACACTCAGTGGCGTAATACAGTCTGAGTGCACAGGCTTGAGAACCAGGAGTACCAATGGTATCAATCTCAGTCTGAGGACAAGAGATGTGGTAAGATGTCCCAGGTCGGCAGTGACTCAGCAAAGAGAAAGCAGTAAAGTATTCATTCCATCATCACCCTTGGTTCCCCTCATGCCTGGGGTAGGTTGGACAGTGTTTCCTCACAGACTACTCATTGGGTCCAACAGTTTCAACGCTGGTTCCAATGCTAATTTCATCCTGAAACACCTGGACATACCCAGACACAATGTTTCTTGTGGACACCCCATGGCCCATTTGTGCTGACATCTACTCTACTGGAGTTTATTGTATGTGCAACTTGTTATGGGAAACTATAGGGAAATTAGGATTTTGAAATTCAGGCTCAAATGAGATGATTTTTGTGGCTGCATTCACTAGAGGTAAAGATTCTCACTGAGTGAGTTAGGTCCTAAATACACTGCTTTCAACAATACATAGGTATTTATAAATGTTCTGAACTAAATGGAAAACAGGCTTCTTTACAAGTTAAAAGGTTAAAAAAAAAAGAAGTTAAAAGGTTATACTTAGTCATATGAAGCCTTTATTGTGAACTTGAAATGCATCTTTCCCCAACAATTTCACTTTCATTTCTTACCCAGTTTTAGTGACCTCCAGAAAGCCTTTTGCTGTAAGTTGAAGATTCTGCCCTACTTGGACTATTTTCACAATTTCCTAACACATCTCTTTTCTTCCAGATTCACCAAATTAAATCCATTTTTCATCCTTTCATGAGTCACCAACCTAAAATACCCATCAGCTTATGTCTTTCTCTTTTGATGACACACTCAGATTTTCAAGTTTTGCTATGAGGACAGGAAACTCAACATTTTGACCTACAGGTGTGCTGAGTATTTGCAGGTTCTTCTATTTCAATTCAGATGCCAGGGGCTTCTTGTGATGTATGTTAGGACACGAAGGGACTACACAATCATCCCCAAGAAACTAGATAAAGGTTGAAAGGTTCCAGTGACTGCCCTTCACTTTGGGATCCACTTCAAAGTGCATAGAAATGAAAGGTAAGGGCCTTTTGGGTCAGACTCTGACCTTTTATATTAGATCCTCCCTCCCTTTAATAAAGTATGCTATTTCATGCTACTTTGAGATCTGTGTGAGTTGAGAAATGAAGGGAATTATTAAGAAGAGTGAATATAGGATATTCTTTCAAGGAGCTTTAGATATGAGAAGAATGAAAAAAATAATTATGGTTAAAAGAGGGTATGAGATTCAGGCAATTTAAAAAATTTCTGTTCATTAATTTTTTATTTAAAAATTATGTTTATATGATTTGCCCAGAAATGTTGGGTGACTGAAGATCAGGAGGAAAAAAAGGATCATTGATGGAATGAAATCCTGGAGGAGAAATAGACACAGATGGGGGAATGTGATTGAAATGCTAAGCTGGGGTATTCATGGGTATGAGATGCAGATAAGCGAGGAGAGA
The DNA here is from genome assembly GCF_012274545.1 of Fukomys damarensis. Classification (NCBI taxonomy): domain Eukaryota; kingdom Metazoa; phylum Chordata; class Mammalia; order Rodentia; family Bathyergidae; genus Fukomys; species Fukomys damarensis. Next base: position 80,679,103 of record NW_022900928.1, read on the forward strand.
AATAACTGGCTTGAAGTATTTCTTATGTGATGGCCTAATTTTCCTCTGTGTAAAATAAAACATGAAGTCAGCTGGTGATAGTATTGAAGAGTAGCAAAGGAAACCTGGAATATTGAAGAAATGAAAGTTTAAGGGTAGTTGCTATAGAAAATGAGAGAGGAATTGGCTTAAGGACTCAGAGGGTTTCTAATACACATGAGAAATCACATGGCATGGTCAGTTCCATTTGTGTGGTGCTGTGACTTCACAGGATCACAGGCAAGCAGTCAACCCTAAGTCAGTCTCTTCATTAGAGCACAGCTTGAAAAACTATTTCAGTAAAAGGCTACATAGCAAATCCTCTGGGTTTTAATGGCCAGATGGTCTATGTCACAAGTACTATACTCAATTTGGTCATTTAAAAACATCTAGAGACCATATGTAAATGGAATGAAGGCTTTGTGTACCAATAAAACTTTATTTACAGACATGGAAATTTTAACTTCTTATGACTTTATATGTTTTAAATAGTCTTCTTTTGGTTTGTTTTCAAACATTTTAAGACATTAAAAACTCACATTTCACCTCCTGGGTCATACTAAAATATGAAATGGGCTGATCTGGCTTATGGGCCATAGTTTGCTGATTTTTCTCTACAAAATTACAATTACATTCCCTATTTTTTTCAGATACCTTCACCTTCATCTTCAAAGCTGACTATGCATTCCACATTTTCCATTTATAGAACCCTTGAACTCTTTTTTTTGGTACCAGGGATCAAACTCGGGTCCTTGCACTTGCTATGCAAACTCTGGAATCACTGAGCTAAATCCCCAGCCCACCCTTGAACTTTAAAACAAAAGATAATCCATTTATTTGAAGTGTAGATAAGACTTGCTTATAGTAGCAAGGGTCATCTGGGTGTTCAAAGAGTAAGATAACTACTCATCACAGCCAAAGAATACTGAGAGTCACAGAGCAAATTCAAGGGCTCAGAGTGAGCACTTGGTCTCTCATGGGGATACAATATAATATTCCCATGACCCAAACATGACACAGATATGCAGCCTGCATCTTCTCTTCATCTTTTGCTATAGATAATAACAATCTCCTCTCTCTACAGCTATAGCACTCTTTTTCACAATTGGTGATACAACAGGGAACAAGTCAACAAATACACAAGAAGAGCTTTGGTACTTTATTGATATCATAAAATCAGAGCTAAGTAGGGAACTGGCATCAAGAGACTCCAGGATGGAAGGCAACCACTTCCCCTCATAAAAGTATTTCTGCATTGCTGTCTTCACCCAATAAAGAGAATGAGATTCTTAAATTAACTTGCAAATTCACTGAAGAGAGGAAGGTGCAAGCAACCAAGGACCTGGCTCAGGTGGTATTAGATGCAGGGAGCACTTATAAAGATGATAGATGTTGCCAAATGGTAATTTTCTCTGTGTGGTGGCTGTGATTGATCTGTGGCTAGATGCAATGGCTGAGGCTTTCACATTCAATCTCAGAAAGTATCATGTCATCACACAATAGGCATTTCAGATGATTGGGGTGGGCTGCGGTACTGCTTGACTTTTGAAGATGACACACTATGAAAATAGAATACTTCTCTAAAACTCAAATCAACCAAAATCAGTGGAGGCCAACACATATAATTATATTAATGCTGAATTCCACAGAAATTTATTTTCTATCTCTATTGATCCTATAGTACTAGGCAGAAAATTGAAGGACTCAGCTCCACAAGTAGTTTTTTTTTTTTTTTTTTTTTTTTTTTTTTGGTTCTTTTTCTGATTTTGGAATAAAATAATAGTATCTGCAGAGCAGACAGCTGGCTAGTAAGGTGATGCTAAAGGAAAATCAGGTTTGCTGTTCTGGAAATATGCCTAGACTAGCAAAGGTTATCTCGTAACAGGGAGAACATGTCATAATTCTCTAAAATATAGAAATAAATTTGGCAGGAAACAGCTCAGCTTTTCAAAGAACACTTTGCATTTATATTTCAGAGGCAAAGGGGAGAAAAGAAATTAAGTAAGTCTGTATTTTTAGGAGATAATAAGTGCAATATAATGCAAAGAAGTGTAATGAAGAAAATGCCTAGCAATTATTAGAAGAAAATACATCTTGCTCTATATCAATGCAAGTATTTGTAATACAAAAAATGAACTTTAAACTTTAATGTAAAGAGCTCAGTAGAATAATTCATGTATCACCAAGACATTATAATGAAGTATTCTTCTGCTGAGCTGTATGCCCAGCCTTTACCAAGACTTTATGAAACAGTGACCACACCATAGCAGGGTATAAAGGTGGGACTCATTGTAAAGTAATATCTGATGGAAGAGGAAATAAAGATACAGTTACTGTTAGAAGATATGGATAGAATCCCACAAACCTAAGATAGACAGTTCCAGAGTGTTGGAGCCTTAATACCAGTGTGGGACCGTCTTGGGAACCAGGACAAGAAGCTCCAGTGCCCAACCATCCACAGAGGAAGCAACTGTGGAAAGACCAAGCCTAGCCTGGAAAAACAGGAAATCCTGCATTCATTTTACAGCTTTTAATTTTCTGTTAAGATTCACCTGCCTGGTCGATCTCAACATTGCTTCCAATGCATGTCTAGTTGTATCTGGACTTTCATCAAGACATAGGAGGAAACATGGGGTTAGGAGGATGTCTTTCTGTATCATCCATGCTGAGGAGATCCAAAGGTCTCTTAGGCACACAGCCAGACAACATGGTGGCTCTTGGGACCAGCCACAACTCTCCCAGGAGTGCACTTCCTCGGCTGCCTCTGGGAGGAGGCTGGGAGGGCAAAGCCACCCACTCTGGAACACGATTAGCTCTTATGTGCCACACGAAACATGAACTTTGGACAGCTACAGGAAAGAGGAGCAGCCCATTTAATGTATTCTGATTCCCTCCTGGAAAGACTGGGAAATTATCTGCTCGCCTCAAATATCTTCATTAAAAATGCATTTAAACTATGAAGCTCTATGAAGGAGAGACCTGTAATACATGAAAGATTAGCCCCAGATTGCTGATTGGACTATTTTACATCATTATGGTAATTAAGCTAGCAGGGCTGTTGTGCTGACTTCAACACTTTCCTCCATTTGCCTTTGTCTCCAATTCAAGGTATTTCTTTCCTCCCTCTTTCCATCTTTCAGCCTTCTTCCTTTGCTCCCTTTCCCACCAAACCTCTCCTGAGCCTTGGCTAGTCTTGCCTCATGCATATGTATTGTATTCTAGTCTGATTCAATCTCCCATGGCCTCTCTGCCAACCCTGTCTTGACTGCACAGAGCAAAGGGAAGAAATTAATGGTAATTACAAGGTGTGAGTGGATAGTACAGCTCTCTATCTGATTGCCAATGAAACCAAATAAAAATGGAACATAATCAGCCAATTATTAAAACACAGAGTAAACAAATGGAAGCTCTTCTGTTATTTGCCTTCTCTTGCTTACTTTGTGTCCTCAGACCAGCAAACCTGGCTCTAGGTGGTGATTATAAAGCCCCATGATATTATTTTACATAACTCTCTGGGTTTCCACCAGAGCTAGCACTACACAGATGGTAGGAGGGGCCATCTTCCTCCTAGGCAGATCCAGAAAGCCTGGTCAGAAATCCTCTGTGATCTCATGGACATCTCCCTCTGCAACCGCTGTCTCCTACCTCCCTTTGGGATATTCATTCTCCCAAGCCTCCCCACCGAAAAGGGTGGTTTCACATTTCTTCCTATCATTAGCAAATATATGGAAAACTTCCAGTAGTGGATGCAAAACCCTGTACTCGAGGACACCAAGAACATCTGTGATGATTCTCTTAGAAACTGCAACTCTTTGAGGCAGTGAATGGAGTACAAGAAAGAATGTAAGAGAAAGGTCTCATCCATAATAGCTGAGAGAGTGTGTGTATGAGCTCATGCTGTTCCACACAAACCCAATTCTGCTCATGCCAACCTCCTGCCCTTTCCTGTGGGAGTCTCCAGACCACAGATGGCAGAGGGAAACAAACAAAAACCAAAACTACACCTTTCTCCTTCCATAATGTCACTTTTGGTATGAAGTTGAGATTTATAATAACATATCAGGACTACAGGTTTAATTCCCTACCCACAGCCCACATGTATTCTAAGGAGAAAGCTCAGATCAGTGGTGTGCAGTCTTTGTCACCAAGCAGACTGGGTTCTTCCCTACCTGATTCACTAGCTGTAGAACTTTCTGCAGGTTGTTTCCTTTCTCCAAGCCTCAATTACCTCATTTCTAAATGAAGGATGTAGTAGTATCTGGCTCATGAAGTTGCAAGGATTAAATGAAATAATACATGCAAAGTGCACTTAATGAATATGCATGATGACTCTACTACAATATGTGTCAGTAGTAAGTCATTTTTAAATCTCTGAATGTATTTCTTCATAGATCATGCCAATTCTTTCAAGAGAAAGTCCTTACTTTTAGTACTTTCATGGGCACCCATCTCTGCATGGTCATCCTAGTGACTTTGCTAGGTGTCTCCACACCACTCTTGTCCCTGGCTCCCTATACCTTCACACCTCCTCTTCACTGGCCATCTCTTCCTTCCCAGTAGAATCTCATTGCATATGCTCTCAAAGACACAAGACACACTAGAAACAATGCCTTCTTTCCACCAATGTGCTAGGAAACTACCAACACATGCCCCCTTACCCTTTCTGCAGCATGGTAACAGATTCTGTGTCTCAGTCACTATTAGTGGCAACACCTCTCCTTCAGTCCTAGATTCCAACCCTCCTGCCTGCTTGCTAAAGGTTTCACCACTCTGATCGTTGCCCCTAACTCTCGCTTGCACCATTAGAAAATGTTTCTCTGTGGGTCCGACTCTAACAGCATTCAAACATTTCTAGGATACCTCAGCTTGCTCAGAAAGCCACAAAACATGCAAACTAAAACTTCCTTTACCTCACATCTTTCTTCAGTTAACATCTCATTTCTTGGTTCTGTTTCACAGAAAACCATCACAGAAGAATTTTGGACACTCTGTCTCCACTTACTCTCAATGAGTTTTCCCTAGAACCTACCCAGTCAGCCTTTCATGTCTACATCTCCACTGCAGTGGCTCCTTACTGTTGCTATCTACCTCCCTGGTTTGGAGTCAGTTCTCTTGGGTGCTTCATCACCTGACAGAACATCCCAAATAGAGGGCCATGCCCTTTCTCCTGGCAAATTTCCTTTTGTGTCTTGCAATGCCCACCCTCTTGGTTTGGCCGCCACCTCACTGGCTGCTCCTACTCTGTATCTTTTGCTACCTGTTCTCCTTCTGCTGGGCATCTGTGTAATCACGGCAGTGCCATAGGCCTAAATCCTGAAGCTCTTCTCTACCTGTATCCTTGTTGACCATGCTCAGGGCTAGAAGCAAACACTCTGTGTGCTGGAATGTCCTCAACTTAAACGTCAGCCCTGGATGCATACAGATCCCTGCATTTCAGCCACTGTCTGTACAATCTTGCTTTCTGAAACATCCCCTAATGTCTTAAAAAATACTACTCTTCCTTCTTGGACTTATATCTCCCACTGACGGCAACTACCATTCACTTAGCTGTTTCAGAGTAAAGCTTACTCGCTGGCCTTGATTTCAATTTTCTGCTTTCATATGCAGTTCAGCAGTTGTCTCTACCCACTGTAGGGCCAATGTGTATGCAGCATCTTTCTCCCATCACGTGCTACCCTTCCTGAGCCAAGATGACCTCAGATCTCACTCGACATGAATGGCATAATTGGTCACTTTATACTTACATCCCTCACCCAGCAGTGGCCTTTCTCATCTGAAAATCAGACAGCACCTCCTTTCCAAAGGTTTTTAACTTTGACTAGGGGAAAAAAAAAATCAACATTTTCCACCGTCATCGTCATTCCTGTCTCTCAGACACATCTCATACTCTCCTTATTCACTGTGCTCTGGTCACATAGGCCTTCACTGTATTCTACCTCCTAACTCATTTGCACATACTCTCTCCTTTGTCTCAAAGGCTCTTCCTATATATTGTGTGCAAGAAAAGGTACCCTCTTTGAGATCTAAAAAAAAAATCAACATTTTCCACCGTCATCGTCATTCCTGTCTCTCAGACACATCTCATACTCTCCTTATTCACTGTGCTCTGGTCACATAGGCCTTCACTGTATTCTACCTCCTAACTCATTTGCACATACTCTCTCCTTTGTCTCAAAGGCTCTTCCTATATATTGTGTGCAAGAAAAGGTACCCTCTTTGAGATCTCAGAACAGAATGCCATAATCAAAAGGGGCACTCCGTCCCACTCAGCAATCTCTATGGCATTTTTATAGTTTTTATCTAGATGCCCACCCCCAAAGCCTCATGTGCCCATCGGTAGGGCTTTGGGAGAGGTCACTGGATCATGGGGGCCTGATACTCATAAGTGGGCTAGTCCACTGATGAGTTTATAGCTGAATATGATGTTAGGAGGTGAAGACTGGTCAAGAAGGTGGGTGTCACTGAGGCGTGACCTGAAAGGTTCTATCCCCCTCTCTCCTCCCTTGATTTCTCTCTGTTCATGTGGCCGCACCATAAAAAGTCCTCCCCTACCATGCTACCCTGCCTTTGAGCCAGCCAACCATGGACTAAAACTGCTACAAACTATGACCCAAAACAAATCCCTCCTCCTTTAACTTGTGGGTGCCAGTATTGTGTCTTAGCAATAAGAAAGAAACTAAGACAAGCATTGTTATTGTCTTTGTCTTACTTGTTATCACCCTTTAAATTATTTACAGTAGCCCCCATCACCACCGTGGTTTTGCTTTCTCTGGTTTCAGTTTCCTGCAGTTTACCACCATGTTTTACAAATGTTATATGGAAAATTTCAGAAATACTGTAAACAGTTCATAACCTTCAAGTTGTGTGCCATTCAGTAGCAAGATTATGTCTTATAATGTCCTTTATCCCACCTGAGTGAGAATCAGACCCTTGTCCAGTGTATAAGCTTCCTGCATACTGGTGGTCATTTCATAGTTATGTGGGTTGTCAGAGCAACTATCATGGCATGACATTGCTTGTATTTAAGCAATCTTTTCTTCCATTAATAATGGCTTCAAAGTACAAAAATGGTGATACTGGAAACTCAGACATACCACAAAAAAGCTATAAAATATTTGCTGTAAGTAAAAAGGTGAAAATACAGCATGATATTTTTGAGAGAGAGACTACATTCATGTAACTTTTAGTATAGTGTATTATATTAAAGATAAATATATGAAAACTGAAGAAAATGATAATACCTTCTCCACATATTTAAATCTCTATACTCTCTCTGTTGGCTTTTCAATGCAGTTTTAATTGCTGGACTGAAAGGCCCCAGGGTGTTCTGTTACTGTTTTCTCCATGAATAAATTTACTTGGTTTTATATTTTTTAAGTGATGGCAAAAATGATGGCTGTGATTAATTTCTGTTCTAGGGCACAAGATTTTCTGTCCAATTATCTTTGTGTGTAGAGCCAGAGAAGACATAAGAAAAGATCAAGGAATTTGATGATGACTATGAGTTGAATCTAATGGCTGCTTCATGGAATCACACTTTCACTACAAACTACCAGTTGTAGTGGGTGGCGGGAGGGGATGACATATTGCCATTAATACAACTGGGGGCATTTAGATGCCAGACATGTAAACTCCCATCTACCTCCCTCGGAAGTTAATGGCAGAGGCTGAGAGTGCTGTCCCACCTCCTTGGTATCATCACACACTACTGCCAACTACGTAAATAGGATTGGAACATGTCAAAAACTTCTCTGAGAAAAGGGTTCTATAGTAATCTTTCTATTTTTAAGAGTGGTTCTGTTAATCTCAGTATTATCTGGAGTTTTACTCCTACCGGGGTCTTCATCCCTCTGGATAAGGGATGACTGTAGATTATACTGAGCTATTATCCAACTTTCCTTTTTAGATCATGACCCCATGTCCATCTCCTTTTTGTCCATCTCCAAATTTCCATAAATTTGAGAAGCACTTGGTGTATCATCTAATTAAAGATATACTTAGTTATCAAATGAATGAATGAAATACTGTAGACCAACTCCTTGACTATATATGGGCATCTAGACACCCAGCAACCAAAGGACTTCCAGAGTCTAGATTGAAAAACCTATTTAAAATAGACATGGATTTAAACCCCACTCTCTCCATTTGACATGGTGATGTTGGATTAAGTTCTTTTTTTTTTCCAGTAATGGAGATCAAACTCAGAACCTTGCTCTTGCAAAGCAGGCTGCAGCACCACTGAGCTAAACCCCCGGCCCTGGATTAAGTTCTTCAATTCTGTCATGCCTCCACCTTCTCAAGCAAGACAGAGCAGTGGTATTTAGCATGAAAGCCCATTGTGAAGGTCAATACAATAAAGTTGAAGATACTACTGGGCTGGCACACCCTCAGCTCTCCATAAATGGCAACTCCTTTCTTTCCCCCTCAATACAGATGATTTCAGTCTGCCCTTGCAAAGGAAGGGGCTTGAGAAAAAAAAAAAAAAACTCTAATTAAACAAATTTACACCAATGTGTGAATGACTCTTAGCCCTTAGCCTTAGGGAAGGAGCTTATTAACCTAAATGCATTACTAATTGGTAGATTTTTCTGTTAGTTTCACAAAGTGAAAGGAAAAGTGCAGGCGGAGAGTAATAGACCCTTAGGCTAGGAGTCATGAGGGCCCTCCTAAAGAAAGCACCATGGACCTACAGAGTTACCTCCCAGCCAAATGGGAGTAAAATGCTTTACCCTTTTTCTGCATGTGTCTGTATGTTTTCATTTGTTTTGTTCTTCTTTGTACCTGAACCCACTGTTCCCCTAAATACTAAGTTTCTTACTTTTGTTTTGTTTTTGGTACCGGGGATAGAACTCAGGTCCTTGTTCTTGGAGACAGGCAGCAGAACCACTGAGCTAAATCCCCGGGGCCCCTAAGGTTCTTACTTTTGCTTTTGTCGTCTCTCTCAGAAGGATAGTTTTCACAAGCATGCAAACCCAAAGATATAACTACCATATGTTTGTAACAAGTGCATAGAGTATGGGTCCTGTCTGTCCCTGAGAGCAGTGTGTGTAGAAATTTTCTCTATGGAGGTAATCATATGCACAGGTGTACTCATGTGTGTGTGTGTACACATTAAGTATTCCGGCATATCTGTCACACAGTCAGCCAACCATCTGAAATTTCAATATAAGACAAGTTCCTGTTGGCCTGGAAACTATGAAAAATGCATTTGAGAGAGCAAGTTTTTGATGACAATTGTCATTAACAACTTTATTTTCAAACATATTTCACGGTGCATTTCATGCCAGGAAGGTTTCTTATCTTCTGAACTTTCAGTCTGTCAGGCTAAGCAGAAGGGTGACAGCTTCCTTTGAACACAGGTAGTGAAAGAGCCCCAGTGAGTGGCAAAGTCAAAGAGAAAATGCAAAGCAGGGAAAGAAGAATGCGAAAAGCATCCCCATTTGCTTTGAGAGGCACGTCCAGCCACCATGTGATCCACTGCATTCCCTTCCTGTGTGTCCCTAGATTATCCTGCAGTGTCAAAAAGTCTACTTTATAGAGCATCATGAGACCACTTTGAAGGAGACCTCAGCTGCTTTAATGATCAATTGTTTACCGGTCTGATTAAAATAAAGTTCTCTTAATTTATCTCTCAGTGCATTATTTCCATAAAATTTCTCGTTCACTCATGATTTCTCTGATGCTTGGGAACAGATAAATGGTTTGTAGCCATGGAAAAGATGACATTTGTTATTATACTTGCTCTAAAAAGAGGCAGCGTCAAGAAAGAGATTCATCTGTATGAATATATACAAAGGGCACTTATCCGGGTACTTTTTATGTCTATAAATAGGCTTTGCCAGGGGTCACTATTCATGAAGCCAGAGCTCCCAAGGAAGCAGGTGAAACCAGAGAGGAAAACAATAAACAAAAGGAGAATGGGCCTGTCTACAAATATCTATTACCTATCCCTTTTAACATCAGCTCTTAACATTTAGCAACCTAATTTGAGATAAAAAGTTTTCTCATCTCATTTTTATTTCTTTTTACAGACAGAAAATTGAGTTTTACAGTTCCATGAATCATTAGAAAGAGAAGACATACCACAATCTGGGACAAAATAGTTGTAAAAGATACATCTGATAAAACAATGCATTCTAAAATATACAAAGCACCCATACAACTAAAAATGAACTAATTTTTATATGGGCAAATATCAGACAATCCATCACATTTGCATATATATAGGTAAATATAAATACATAATATATGGAAAGAGATTAAATAAACCTATAAAAAATGCTCAACATTATACCATAGTAGAAAATTACATTATACCAGATTAGAAAATTACAACCCCTGTACATACTGTTCAAGTGCGTCCTCAGTGTGATTGTACACAGCCATACACTGTACAGTGGCCTTTCAGTCAACAAGGCTGTGTACAGAGTGCTGGTCCCATAAGATCAGAATGGAGCTGAAAGTCTCCTGTCACCTCACTGGCATTGTAGCCTAACATATTACTCACATGTCTGTACTGCACTGCCAGCTGTATAAAAGCACAGCACATAAAATAATGTGCAGTACAGAATAATGTTAATAAACAACTATGCTACTGATATATATTTAATACTGATTAATATAGTGATGCAGTGATAAAATAGATGCCTTTTATCATTATTGTTGAGTGTACTCCCTTCTACTTCTGTAAACAGAAATTAGCCATAGTGCAGCCTTAAGCAGGCCCTTAAAGAGGACCAAGAAGAAGACTGTTGTCATAGGTGATGACTGCTCCATACATGTGCTGTCCATGAAGGCCTCCCATTGAGTGGCAGACAGTGTGACAGTGTGAGTGGAAGATAGTGAGGTGAATGGCCCTGACTCTGCACAGGTCTAGACTAATACATGTATTTTTATCTTACTCTTTAACAGAATAGTTTAAAATATAAAAAATCACAAAGAGGTAAAAGCTTATAGAATAAGGACATAAGGAAAGAAAGTACTTTTTTACATATTGTACCACTGTACAATATGTCTGCATTTTAAGATAAATATTACAACAAAGAATCAAAAAGTTAAAAAAAATAAAAGTAAGGAAAGTAGAAAGTTACAGTAAACTGAAGTTAATTTACTACTGAAGAAAGAAAGTTTTCGCCGGGGATTTAGCTCAGTGGTTCTGCTGCCTGCCTTGCAAGTGGAAGGTCCTGAGTTTGATCCCCAGTATCAAAAAAAAAAAAAAAGGAAAGAAAGTTTTTACTCATTTAGCATAGCCTCCTTTCAGCACTTATAAAATGTGTGGTCTGCACAGGCCCTTCATGTCCACTCTCCGCACATCCCTGACTCACTCAGCAACTTCCAGGCCTGTCACCTACATTAATGATCAGAGTCTGTACATGGGTACCTCTTCCTCCTCATCTTTTCTATCACATGAACTCTGTACACTTCTTATACTTAAACATATTTCAATCTACAAATCCTTGTCTTCTATCTACCTACCGAACTGAGACAGTACCATGCTATACATACAGGTTTGTACAAGGATCAACACGCTATCCCTGGTAGCCCAGGTGCACATAGATCACACTAAGTGTGTAATTAGATTCCATGATGTTCTCACAGTGACAATGTTCCATACTGCACTTATAAGAACACATCTCCATCATTAAAGGGCACAGAACAACATAGAGAAATCCCCAAAGACTGCACTGTAACACTATCAGAACTCATAACCACATTCAGTAAAGTTGTAGGATATAAAATTCAATATGGTTTCCCTACCCTAATGGTGAACTATATGAGAAAGAAATCATAAAAAGAAATACATTTAAAACAGAATTTTTAAAAACCTAGGAATAAATTAAATCAAGGAGATTAGTGATTTCTACACTTAAAACTAAAAAAAAGTGATTAAAGACACTGAAGAAGATAGAAATACCTGGAAAGATATTGTGTGCTGAGGGACTGGAAGGATTTCTCTTCTTAAAATATCCATGCTACAGGTCCAGTCCAATCCCTATCAATATATCTTTGACATTTTTCACAAAAATGGAAAAAAAATCAATCCTCAAATTTGTATGAACTTCTTCCACAAAATGATTTTTTATTAAAAAAAAAAATCCCGAATAACCAAAGTAATCTAAAGCAAAGGAGCAAAGCTGGAAGTGTCACACTACCTTACCTCAAAATATACTACAAAGCTGACATAATAAAAGCAACATGATATAGGCCTAAAATTAAACACACAGACTGTTGGAGCACAAATGAGATCACAGAAATAAATTCACAGATTACAGCCAACTGATTTCTGATAAAGGGGCCAAGAACATACAATAAAAGGACAACCTCTGCAACAATGGCACTTGAAAAACTGGGTACCTATATGCAGAAGAGAGATACAAATACTCTCTTCTTCATCATATACAGAACTTAAGTCAAAAGGGATTAAAATTTTAATTACACGACCCCAAATGATAAAACTAATGGAAAAAAATATAAGAAATGCTCCAAAACATCAGTCTAAAAAAAGATCTTTTGGATAAAACCCCCCAAGCATAGGCGAAAAAACAAACATAAACACATGGGACTACATTAAACTAAAAAGTTTCTGCAAAACAGAACAAACAACCAGTATAGTGAAGAGGCAACCTACAGAAATGGAGAAGATATTTGCCAACTGTGCAACTGACAAAAGATTAATGTCTAGACTACATGAAGAACTCAATAATCAAGCAAAAACCAACAAAGAATCATCACAAGCAATCCAATTTAAAAGAAAACTAGTTTAAATAATATATTAGTCACTTTTTTGTCAGTGGGAAGGAATATCCTTTGTAAAAGACGAAAGATTCATTTTGGCTCACAGTTTCAGAGGGATCAGTCCATGGTTGGCTGGCTCCCAGGCAGAAACAGCATGGTGGAACACAAGATGGAGGAAAGCTACTCAACCCATGGCAGCCAGGAAGCAGAGAGAGAAAAAAAAAGAAGAAGCCAAAGAGAAGAATAGATCTTTCCCAGTCACCTCCTCCTCCAGTCACCACCTCCTTCAACCAGGTCCCACTTCCTAACAGCACCTTCAGCTATGAGCTCATCAATGGATTAATCCACTGACAGAATGTGGTGCCTTCATGATCCAATCACCTCCCACTCTGGAGATTGGAAGGGGATGTGGAGACAAGAGGACAGAGAGGGGAAGAATGATTAAGATCTGATATGTAAATGAACCCATTCTCCAAGATGAACGTAGTCATTATGTATTGTAAACATATACCAATACAAATTAAAATTTTTAAAGTCTCATTTATGAATACATGAGACTTTGGGCTAGGAGCATTTTATACCTAAAGCATCACAAATAACTTTCCCAATAACATAGTAAATTGGGAGAATTGACATTCAAAATCCAGATTATTCCAACTTCAAAATTCACCTGCTTTAATCACAAAAGCTGAGTTAGGATATCATATAGTCTAGTATTAGAAGAATGAGGACATTTGTTTTGCAGCTCTGAGGGGGTTAAGTTAACCAAGCATGGCAGGCATATTGTGATAAATCAAATGGAAATTGAGCTTAAAAATAAGAGTAGCTAGGATATACTGAGTGCTTATCATGTGCTAAGTGCTTCAAATGAATAACTCATTTTGTCCACACCGCAATCCTCAAAGATAGAGACCATTATTATTTCTATTTGACAACTGAGGAAACAGATGCTAGGAGAGACTTACTTAATGAGTGTTATTTATCTAGTTAAAGCTGAAAAAAATGCACATACATAGCAATGAGTGGGGAACTCATGGTGAATGATTACTACAAATACCTGAATGAGTATCACTGAATGAGCCTGTGAATGAATAAAGGGAGAGCAGGCTAGGACCAGCAACAAGCACAAGACTGAAAACCTGCATACAAAATATTCACACTGTTCAGGTATCATTTGAGAAGGGACTCTGGCCTCCCTTACTGATTCACCTCCTAAAACAAAGGAAAAGACTAGAGATCTATGGACCAAAAAAAAAAAAATCATACCTCTAAACCTTCAGTCCAATGCTGGCCTGTAAGAATAGCCCCACAGTTTGCCTCTGACGATACTCTTCATCTCTGCCTGCCTTACTGAGCACAGAATTCATTGGGATGCTCTTTGATATTTTTCCAACTTTACCCAAAACCTGTCAAGTAAAATAAAATTATGCGTTTTGGGATTAGAGATTTTAAAAAAATGTATTTTTCTCATGACTTTCTCATGAAGAGCCTGAATTCTTGCATTTTGAGTTCCTGCATGTCCGTACCTGTTCTTATTAATTATGTATTGATATATATGTTTAATATTAAATCTATCTTTTATATTAATTATGCATTGGTAGTTTAGAGGCCAGATAATATAGAGGATGAAAATAGCCCACAGTCATGTTTATAATAGCACAACGAATCTGCAGAACTCAAACCTCAGGCTTCCAATAGCAATAGAATTGCCCTATTTTCCCCTCAAACTGTGTTAGTGTTCCCATATACATATGTTACGGTTTCATGCATCCCCCTCCTCACTATTCATCCATTTAACCTGCATCATGTTTTCTAATCACCTGCCCTTCAGATTACTGAACACCTGGTGTTTCTTCCAACCACTCTGTGGATCAGACTTAAACCATGCCAACTTCTCTGAGCTTTCACATGGCCTGGATAGTAAATATGCGATTCATAATTTCACCTTGTCATACACCTATATCAGTGCTGGACTCTATCTTCCAGTTGCACAGAGTCACCCCTGCCTTGATAGGAAAGCCTGGGACTGGTGGAGCATGTGAAATAACAAATAGGTGCACCGATCAGATTAACCAGCTCACACAGCTTGAGTCCTTCCTTGCTCTGAATCATTCTATCTTGAAGTATCAGTCCACCAGGACCCCTTCTGAAGTTTTCACTTATCATCAGCCCCTTTATATTTGCTGTCTTCTTCAAGAATATCTGAATCCAAGATCATGGTGGCCAATTACAGACAGCTACAGGAGTTGCTGGCTCACAGAAGAAACCCAGAGAGACTTCCAAGGAGCTTCACTTGCAGAACATAACCCAAAAGGAGCAGACAGGTGTTTGGGGAGGGCTTGATTTTCTCTAATGGACTCATTTATCTACCTTGTCCTTTAAATTGTGCTTGTGTTTTAACTTTCTAAGAGCAAGGAATGTACTTGGGTGTTCTCTTTGAAGTGAAAAATGGAAATATGTTTTAATTTAAAACTACAAGGGAATGCATCTCTTTACACTAAACAATCTTGATATTCAGCAATATTTATGAAAGAAAATGCAGAGGAAGCACAAGCAAATTCAATAGTTTTGATGCAATGGAATATATTTAGAATATGTCTGTACGAGGCAAGGTCTCTTTAAGTTCAGAATCAAATTTCTACCACCTGCACTTTTTTGTAGAACTGAGCTACAGTCATAGACTCAGATAATGAAGGCTTAATTTTGCTCACTGACTCGTATATCCTAGTATCATAAACCTGTCTCACTGCATGTACATGAAAGCAATTGGGCAAATCAGAGCAATTACACTTGGCATTAAAAAAAAGAGACCCATACAAAATACAAGAGGAAATTTCAACAGCATAAGGTTAATATACTTTGTATCACCCAGTGAACACAGGTCCAAACTCCAAACAACAAATTGGTGTTTAAATGCTCATTTAGCAGACAATGGAAGGCAATGATTCAACACCCGCGGAAGAAACCAGGTAGAAATGATTTTCCATCAAAGGGGAATAATCTACATTCATAAGCCCACAGGTGATGAGGCGCTCTCCACTGTGGTTCCATCACAGGCGGTGAGATCTGCTATTTTCAGCCACATTAATGCAGCTGTGTCAGTTTGTAGGTGAATCAGTCTTGCTTCATCAGACACATCAACAGCCAGAGCCTGCCCTGCCATTTTTCCTCTTCTTAGACATATTTTCTTAATTGCAATCTTTAAATAGATACTCTTTCTCCTGCCTCCTCCAACCTATCCATCATAAGCAATAACGGAACCAGAAATGACCATTGGAGTCATTTCCTCTTGACCTTCTCTCCTGACTCTCCTCACACACCCAACACTCCCCACACAGCTGCTCCTTCACTCCTGTCCTCCCTTCGAGTTTTCCACAGTTCAAAGTTGGGCTGTCAAATTTGTGTAAGCACAGAAAGCCCTGTGCCAACCTTTTGCAATGAAGCTCTTTATTGGCATTTATTTGAGGAGGGTTGTTTTTTTCTTTTTCTTTTTTGTGCTGTTCTACCAAATATGGTCATTAAATAGCAATTGCTTTGTCTTCCCAAGTGCATCTCCTGTCTACCTTCTTTATGTTCCTTTCTATATTCTGCCACCTCCTGACCTCCAGCAACCTCCTACCTCCCTTCAAAGAGATGCAGGAAAATCTCAAGTCTTTCTCACAATGCTTACCTCTCCTGAGTCCTTTGCAGCATAGCTATGCTGAATCCCAGAATGCAAAATCACTGCCTTCCACTGAAGGATTCTCGGCAGCTACTGAATCCTCAGTCATAGTCATGTGGCCCAACTCTGTAACTGTCACCTCACTGAAAGGCAATTAAGCATTCAATTTCATGTTCATTCTAATCACTCTCTCTTTCCCCCCTTCTTTTCCTCCCCCCTCTTCCTTCCTTCCTCCCTCTCTCTTTCTTTATTTCTCTCCCCCTTTCTTTCTAGCTTCCTCTCTTTCCTTGTGATGACGAAAAAAATGATCACATTAATTTAAGCTTCCAGAATGAGGAACAGTCCAAAGTAAGGAAAAGAAGATGAAATGAAAATCCCTTAGAGCTGAAAGCCAAAATCTTCAAACCATAATTATAAAAGATCTACATGTGTTAAAATTTAAGGTAGGATTTCTCTATCCCAACCAAAGGGTGCACACTCTTCACTTGTGGACAATTGTTCAGCTCATGTGAAATGATGTGCTATACACACACATACACACACATATATACACACCAAAAGAGCTTTAATAATAGAGCATGAGGCAAATTTTCAAAAGAGCTAGTTTTTTTCAAAAATCCAAACACAAATAAAAATCTCAAGAAAAATGATTCATACCTATTTCTGTCATGCATGGCTTTAATAATTTTCAGTGAGCAGAATGTTTTGAACATTTGAATTCAACCTTGTAAGAGTACTGGGGACGAAATATTAGTTTCAGGAAGACTGTTCTAATCAGGAAAAGAAAGGAAGTATGGAAAGGCACCATGTCTATTCATTCTGCACAATAAACAATTCAGAACAAAAGGAGATGTGCCTCTTGACCTATTGATGCCTTGCTTCTGGGCATTTTTGAGTAAAATCTATGAGATTTAATGAATTGTTATTTTTCATTTCTAGGTCATCAAGTCCTGGCTCACAGCTCTCCTTTCTGAGAATTTGTCTGATGTTTGATTATAACCCATTTAATAAGCAATAAGCCTTCTTCATAATGGACAAAGAAAACATACTGAAAATCAGGAGAGATAGAGCCAAAATGCCTGAAGGTCTTGGGGATTCAACTCTTTGATTTCTTTCCTGAGAAGACAGGCATGGGAGGAAGCTCATGTGAACACTAAATTCAGGTTGAATGCTAATCATAATCCTTTGTATGCTTTTCCTAGGCCTGCTGTGATAGAGTACCATAAGCTAAGGGTCTTAACCCAACAGAAATGCACTGTCATAGTACCATGTGGTGGTGCTGGCAGTGCCAACTTCCTTCCTAACAGCCTCGGGCAGGACCTTCTCTGTCTCTTCCAGCTGCTGGAGGACCCAGGCATTCCTTGACATATGTCCACAGAACTCTGATCCTCTGACTCTGCCTTATTGTGTCCCCAGGTGTCTGTGGTCACATGGCGTTTGCATCATTTGGAGTATCTATGTCCAAGCATCTTTCTTATCATACAGATACAGATCAAAATGGATTCGGAGCACCCGTGGACCCCGTCTTATGGCACATAAGACTGTTCTAAAGAAGGTCACATTCACAAGCAACAGAGGTTAGGATTTCACATCTACATGCCTTTTTGAGGAAAAAATCCAACCCACAACACCTTGTTAGCTGGAAATTTTCCTCATGTAATGGTATTAGAACTAGAAAGACAAAGCTGGGGTTGGATCTGTTGCTACGATGTTTGCAACTGGAAGAGGTCAATTAGACATTTCAGGCAGAGTCCCTCAGGGGGAAGCACTTTGCAAGGGATAAGAAAGAGATCATCACCCTGCCAGACATGGGGCCCTACTCTGTTAGACTTATAAAATCAATTTCATGAGCTCAACAAAGGTGGTCAGGCTGTGGAGGATTGAGGCATGCCCACCTAAGAGACAGAAGACAGAATGATAAACTGGCACGACAGTGTGTCCTTACCAGCAAGGAATCGCCCTGTCCTGAGAGATGAGGTTCATGTTTATGGGGCATGCCCTTCTCCTGGGGAAAACTCAGTTGAGAGAACAAATTTTAGGCCATCAGACTGCTAGTTAAGTATGGGATTAATGAAAATGTCATAAATGCCATTATAGGACACAACTGAGTTAGAAAAAAATTGCCATTTCCCATTTTAGGAATGCTACAACTAAATTACTAAGGAAGTGGGTATTGCATACACAGTCAACCCTTAATAATGCCAAGTGACTAGACTAATGGAATGTAACTAGTGCTCCAGAACTAGTGCATACCTAGATCCTGGCATCTTGTTCCTGTTCTGAGACTCCTTCCTCTAGATGCCATGCATTTTTACTTGCACTTATTTGCAATACAGGTGAATGGTATTCTTCTGTGTCTGTACCAACCCTCCTCAGAAGGCACAGGGCAAACTCATTTGTCGGTGCGTGGGCCCTAGAAGAGCCCCTAATGCATAAATAGGATCTTCCACCATCCAGCTCCTGATGGCCACCTGCAGCTCATGAAGTGAGTGCCACAGTACCAGCGAGACATGGGCCCCTTCACACCTCTTCCTTCTCTTTCATGGCATTCTCTGAGGATTAAAGCACCCAATCATTTAAAAAGCCAGCACATTATCTCTTATTTCTGTATAGTCTTTTCTTCTTCAAAATAAGGTAGGCCTTATACACACTGTCCAGCTGCACGTCTGCAGTCTTCTGCACATGCTCTCTATTCTCTTGGGTTTGGAAGTAAAGTTGGAAGGAATTCATCCTCTAACACTGCATCCTGTAGTATCCATAAATGTGTCTGCATGTTGCCCCATAGGCCATAGTGGGTGGTAGCAGGTGTATTTCAAAAGGCAAAACTAAGCAGTAGAACACAAACTGCCTACAGTTTTTGACAGGGAACTTAGGCAGACATATCTAAAAGGCTTAATGCCTGTATCCATGGTGTCTGATCCACAGATAAATATTAGGTTGGCCTTTTCCAAATAGTGGAAAACAGAAATGAAAACACTGTATAGAATCTCATCAGTGTTAGAAGAACTAATACCCTTCTTTCTCAGGATTATCTATTAGGTTAGACTGAGTATTCTGCTGAGAATTATTTGTATGAGCCAGCACTGGGAGCATACAGTAACTTCTGTCCCCTTAGGATTCTCTGAGAAATAACATATCCATTTCAAGACTCTGAAGTTCAAGATGTATATGATGTGTGCATATGAGATTTTAATGGTTATAATTAAAACATTATAACTTTGACAGGGACTTCTGGTGTTATTTCTTTTGTTTGAGGATAAATTTAGTCTCATTGGATTGTGACAGCTCAAATCAAGAGTTTTATGAATATTACACTAGCAAGAGACTTCTTTTCATCTTTTGGCCACCAATACATTATCTACCAATATTTGTTCTATATTAATACAGACATCAAAGGACAGATAAATTCAATCTCTGAGAGCTGGAAGCAGAAATGTGCAAAGCATGACTGAATAAGACTGGAAATTTTTTTAAGCTCTAGAGGGAAAATCAATGAGTAAGGGAAATCTTGACCTCTGTAAAGAACAAGGGCATGGTGCCCTGTAGGCTTCGGACAAGGAGCCCTGGGGTAGAAGGAGACAGAAATGGACTCAAAGCAGTCTTAACATTCATGAGATGATGACCACTTTGGAGCAGCAAGCTTATATATAAGTGAAAAAGAAGCTACAAGAAAATAAAGTAAGTGGTGATGGATAGAAAGTCTGGGAGATACAGAAACTGAAGTTCTCCGTCAGGCCTTTGAAGACCAGCGGTCCCAGCTCTGAACAGCCACTGTCACATCATCCAGTGAGACTTTCTCCCTAGGACTTACATGTGCCCTGTCATATGCTTATTAATTTCTTGTGTATTTATTCACAGATTTCATATGGTCCACCTTGTCTTAGCAACTTTTACATATGCTGAGAGAAGTAAGTTTTTTTCTGTCCATTCCCTGCATTTCCATGCCTAGAACATTCTGGCTAAATGGGAGACAGCTAACCAGCACTTGTTGAGTGACTAAGCACATATTTATTAAAGGCCACTATGAGGCAGGCAGTTGGCCTATGGGAATAAGGTCCTTAAGAATTAAACATTTAAGAGAAACAAGGAAATTAAAAAATAAAAATATAGGGCCGGGAATTTAGCTCAGTGATGCCGCCACCTGCCTCACAAGCAGGAGGTTCTGAGTTTGATCCCCAGTACAAAAATGAATTAATTAATCAATTAATTAAAAAATAAAAATATAAAGTTAAATAACAAATTTTATGAACAATGTACAACAAGGAAAAGGGACAAAGACTGGTGGAAACTACTAGTTTATATAGAGTAGTTCATAAAAGTAGCTCCAACATCATGCAGGCATTTGGTTCAGATAAATGGCAAAGTTCCTAGTGGAGTATATGTAATATATAATACTACATAAGAACCACCTGTAGAATGGCACTGTCTGAGGCAGAGGTAACAGTTTTGATAAGGGACTAGTAACTCTATTACACCAGACCCTAGAAAGCACTGCATAATTTTATTTCTGATATGCATAATATAATCACAATTGACTATATTAAATTTATTTTCAGGACGTAGACTTTTGAAATTATTTTGTATTATATAAACATTACATTGAAGCATCCCCACTGCAAATGAGCTAGACATCATGGAAGTCTACAAAGTGAGAGAGGCAGGATTAGGACATTAGAATTATGAAGGGCCTGGGGTGTAAATGCTCTGAGATAAAGCATTTGCCTGGCATGTAATGGCCCCTGGGTTACATCCCCAGCATCACAAAACAAACAACAAAAAAATCACTGTGTGGTCCTGAGAGGAAGCAGCCAACTTGCAAAGAAAATTTAAGGGGAGAACTCAGCAGAGGCCCTGAACCTCCTCTATGGAGAGCAAAGAAACAGAAGCAAGGATCTGATTGGTAATTTGTGGTAGGGAGAAGATCCTTCAGAATGTATTCAACAATATTACTAACCACATAGCAACAGAGAAAAATATTGCTGAAAGATTCTTCTGCAGTGCATTTTCCTGTGAACAGGAAAACATGTCTCTAGGGGAAACGGGGCAGGAGCTACTTAGCCTTCCAAACACCACATCTTCCCCAAGAGAAAACCCATAGAACCATCCATTTGTGTGTTCCCGAGGGGAAAGCATTTTCATCAACTTCACAGCATTAGAAACTCTGCCTGTCTCGTCAGAAGGGAGGTGGGTCTTGCAAAGTTGTAATCAGAATCTTGAAATGGCTTTGGGAAATCGGGTGGGACACGGGTCTGAGCCCCACTCACGGTCTGCTTGTCATTGCAGCTCAGTAGCCATCAGAGATGAGGGTCAACAGAGGAGTGGTGTGGATGAGGACTGAGGAGATGGAGCCTGCCAGCCTCAGTGCTGAGCACAGCACCCACCCACAAGCTCCCGGCCCCTTTTCCTGGGCACCTTGCCTGGCTCTCTCAGGTGCCCAGCACTTGGCTTCCAAGGCTGCTATCTGCTTTTCCTAATTTTCCAACATGCTGAAATTAGAGTTGATAGAGCTTTACAGTAAGTCTGTGTAGGCTGCTAATTAAATGCTCCATGCCACCCATCCCATACTAATTCCACGTGAAACTAGGGAAGAGCTACAAGGGACTGTTCTGGAGTCTCCTAGGTTGACCCAACATTGCCTGTATTGACACTGATTATCTAATCTGAAATCCTTCCCCCACCCAAGGTCCCTACTCCTTCCCACCCACTGAATAAAATATGGATCAGATGCTATAAAATTGCTATTCTTAGGAGCAACAGATGCAAATAAGGTTGCTTTTTCAATTATTTGGCAATGGATTCGATGGTTCCAAGACAGAAGCTAATTAAAATCTAATTGAAATAAAATCATTTCCAATTCTGTTTTCCTACATCGACTGCCTGAGTGGAGGTTCCCTGCTCTGTGGACAGAGCCTTTTCCCTCCTGCTACTTCTTTCGGCTTTGTAAATAGTCATTCGTGATTCTAACAGAGCATCTGGGAGCATTGGGTGGAGGCACACTCAGGGAGTTGGAAGCCCTGGGAAAAGTGCAGGGAAGGTGTTTTCAGTAGAAATGGCAGAGTAAGTGAAGGACTGGGGAAGAAAGAGGAGCGGGGTCACAGTGCTCATCTGACAGCTCAGAAGGAGAAGGAGCAGGAAGCAGGAAGTCATGGAGTCTGGCGTGGAACTCTACAGCCAGGGGCCTCCCGACAGCTTGCTACTTGCCCATGTGCTGGGTTCCCAGGGGCATTTCTCAAATACGTCAAGTAGAAGATGACATTTAAAGATCAGGACATTTTACTTAAATATGCAGATTTCTGCTTCCTTTGAAATACTGGCAAAACTGGCAGCCATGTGTCTGCTTTCCCACTGGCCACAGCCCACTGCAGCAAGAAGAGTGAATGGTGTTGAGATGGGAGGGGCTCCGGCCTAGGTTGGTCCCACAGGAAATTGAATCTGAGGCTCTGTTAGCAGGTGGAAAGCCCTGCAGCATCAAAATGGACAGGTTTGAATCTGGCCTTGAGTGCTCAGGAGCATCTCGGGCAAGTATTTGAAGGTGGCTGAACCTTGTTTTCCTAAAATATAATCAAACGGTGGGATGTATTACAGGGTTACTCAAATTGATAGTAGTGACCTGTGCTGAAACAGTAAGTTATATGTTATTCACATTTGTTATAGTTTTATCTTTTCCTGATGAGTTGGAAATTCTTTTTAGGAGGGCAGAAGGAAACACATGGAACAAAGGAAGGGGCTGGGAACAACAGAGGCACACAGCAGAACAAGGTATAGAAGAGAGGCATGGCTGGGCTCATGGAGGAGCAGGTGAAGCTCCAGGGGCATGCAGCCACCACAGTGCCACCTCGAAGGGGTAGGGCCACCTGAGCAGGTCTCCAGCCTCACTGCTATCTTTACTGCTAATGAAGGGGAAACAATTCTTGATCTATATGGCTGTTTGAAACTGGAGTGAAAAAATGCTTATAAAGTGCCTGGTACAAATAAGGGACCCATAAGCTTTACTCACTAAATTAGCCATCAACAAATGCTGCTGTTTACAATTACCAAAACTCCATGCTGTGTTAGCCAGGATCCCCGCCCCCCTTCCTTCCTCCTGCCCTCCCTGTGCTGCAAACCAAAATGCCACATACCTTTCTCTTTTAAAATCTAATGAACGTATTTAGGATACCTAGCACTTACTGACCCACGGACCTCCCAAAAGACAGCACTAGTTATTCTTTTCGCCAAGGGAGAGAAAGGAAAGAAAGGGGTCAACAGTGTAAAATAAACCACGTGAAGTTGAAGGATCTAAGCACAATGGTGTGGCCACAGATCATGATTGCTGCAGGCTGTGTGATGGGGTTACCTGACTCAGAGGGTTTTTAAGCGTGGGTGTCTTGTGAGCATGCTAAAATGACAGTTTTATACTTTGTGTGGTAAATTACATGATAAGTGAATGATATCTCAGTAATCTTTTCAAAAATTAAAATAATTAAAGAATAAAAAATTTGTTTGAAACTCTTGATTGAAAAATCTTCAAAAATTTCCCCAGGCTAATAGAAACAACTTGAATATATTAAGAAAAGAGTGTTCCTCAAAAATGAAATATACATTAAAGTGAAGAGGGACGATATCTGTAATAACAATTTATATTAATTCTTTGTCTTATAACAGTTCCAAAAAAGACAAGATATCATTATAGATCCAGGTCAACTGAAGTTTATAGAAAGAGAATATTTCAAACTTCATCCTAAGCAAAATATTTAAAAAGAAAATCTTCAAGAGCTATGGAAGTGAGGAAGAAACTACAGGAATTAAAGCAATAAAGCAACAAAAAAACTACCTCTTTTCTATTCGTGAAGTCAGCTTACCCTTCTTTCCACCCCCCCCACACCTTTCCAGGATGTCACTAATTTTCTTAAATTGCTGAGGCTGAACTGGAACTTGCAATCCTCCAGCTTCAACTTCCCAGAAGTCAGCTCCCCTCCCCCTCAACTAGGGCCCCTCCAGGCATATGAATTTTTCTTCCTGTCTTCCAGCATTCCCATATAATCTAGTGCTTTCAGAGTAGCCCATAGCTGAGTCTCCCTCCACTTCATCCGGTATTTCCATGAGGTAAAGTATTCCCCATTATTCATTCCTGTGAGAGCTTGTGGAAGATCACACTGATGAAATGATATCTGTATTAACATGGGCTCAGGGAAGCCGCCACCAAGTCACTCAGCAGCTCTGACCATAGCTTTCCCTCTTTCCAGAAATATTCGCAGTAGCTTAAGGGCTAAACAAACCTGGTTTGAGGAACACAGAAGGAAAGCAATTTGCCTCTGCTGCTGTTATTAACCATGGGGTTTAAGAAGGCAGAAGCCCGATCAGCCCTCAGGGGAAAACCCTGCTGAAGCCAGAATTTAAGAAAGTCTTGGAACCAAGTGTTGGACAATTCAGGGAATTAATGTTTGCTTGTCAGAGTTTTTCACCCCTAGGCACTGTTTTCGAATCATGATCACATAAATAGAAAAGATTCTTCCCACTATATCAATCCAAATATTCATGGGATCCTCGACATCTGTGAAGGTTTGGCGCGAGTGCATTGCTAACACTCCCTATGAAAATGAGGGCATGAAGCTGAGCCCTTGTCGCACACTGTTCCTCCGTAACATCATGATATATCTCTTTTTCACATCCCCAGTTCCCCACTCATATCTCCCTCTCCAAGGCAGGACACAGAAACCCTAATCTACCCTTGCCTTTCTGTCTTGGAGTGAGTCATAAAGAAATCCTCTGACCGACTTTGTCTAATGGAAGATGGTTAGACCTCATTTGAGAAGGAGTCTTGCCCCCACCCAAGAGCAAGGAATAGTGAACACCCTGCACAGAAGAGCCTTGTTGGGTCTGTCCTCCTGTTCTGTAGTCCTAGATCGGCACTTTCTGTGTAATCACGTTTCCACACCATTGCCCATGCTTCAGTCATGCCTATGCAATGAAGTTGCAATAAAAATCTCCAAGGCCAGAGTCTGGAGGGCTTCCAGACTGCTAACTAAGCACGTGGAGGTACTGGGAGGGCAGTGCACCCCAACACACCTACCCACACACCTGGGCCTCTGTATCTCCTCATCTGTACTCATTGCACTAAGTCAGTAAACATGTTGCACCCATGCGTGAGCCACTTTAGGGAATTTATGGAATCTTTGTAGGGCATTGTGTGAACTTCCACCTAGAGCAGGTCTGACAGAAACACAAACCAAATAACGAGGTCTTCCAATTACAGGAAGTGGAAAGGGAAAGGGGCAGAGACCTCCGCTTGTGAGGCCTGATGCAATCCCTGGGTACGCAGTGTCAGAACTGAACGGAACTGGGACACCCAGCTGGTGTGTGCTACAGAACTGATTGCTTGCAGGCTGGTGAGTAAAAGACCCACCCTTTTTGGCATCACGGAAAGTCTTTGTTGTTGATTGTTGTGGTGAGAAAGCAGAAGAAAAATAAGGAAACATAGTTTGCTTTTCCTACCTACCCTTCCATTATCTTATTTAACACATGACACATACTCACCCTAAAATGTTAGGTGATGCTAAGACACTGGAGGGCGGAAAAGTCAAATAATTTGTATACGATCTCAGACTAAGGTGCTAGCCCCAGGCATATGGATTTTTCCATTTAGTCACACTCAGGTAGGTCTCAACTTTTAAAAAACTGTTCCCCAGTTAATTTATGACATTACCTTTATTTTTGGAAATAAGTTGCAGGGAATTTATTCCATTATTTTTTATGTTTACTTTTTCAAAATGTGGTTCTTAGGGGTGAGCATCTACTCACCAGAGGATCTTCTCCCCAAATAACTCCTATCACCAGAATTTTCAAGCAAGAGCACTAGAATTACAGTGCAAGCAGAGTTCTGTGGAAAAGCTGTCACAGACCCGAAGGAGAACCTCTGTTAGAACATCCCACTGGCCTTGCTACAGATGCAAATGTGTGTATGAGCAGGTGCAGCACCTTGGTCCAGCAGCCAGAATGGAGCCCGGCACAGAAAATCGATCAACTGATACCTGCTGAAGAATGACTGACATGGTCAGGAAACTATTTCAGTCTATGAGGTGTTGAGTGCAGTGCTGAGATTATAGTGGGATGCCTATGTGCCTATATCATATATATATTACGGCCAAAAACACTGGTAACGTTTGCATTGTTTCTGATCACATCTACATAAGCTTTGCTGAATTTGGGTGATGGCTTCAGATGAAAACATCCAGGAAAAGATTAAAGATTATGTGGGTATCTAAAAACCAAACCCATGGTGAGGGCAGCTAAATATATGGTTTAATGAGCTACTAGCTACTAAAGGTCTCTTAGGTACACAACACTTGGAATATTGGGAAAGCCACACACACACACACACACACACACACACACACACACACCCACACACACGTATAATCTTCTGTAACAGAAACTTTGGGGGCCAAATACAGAATGGATCAAATTTAAAAGCTTATTATCTATGGGTGGATAAAACCAAGTAAATTAACAAGTGACAGCTAACACTGTGATAAAATCCATCACAGACACATGCACGGATGTCTTGGGAGAAGACATATGGGGGACAGGGAGGTTAGAAAATGTTCTTAGTGGAGTTGTACCCAGACTTGGTTTCAAATAAGGCATGATGAAAGGTATTAGAAAAAAATCATGTCCTAGACAAGTGAATCAGTATTTGTGAAGATCCAGGGTCAGGAAAAAGGTTTGTGGTCCATTTTGGAAGAATTGATGAGAAGAGATAAGGAACAAACTTGCAGAGGCTGTGATGTTTTGGACACCAACTAGGGAGTTAGGCTTGACTCCACAGAGAATGGAAATAGGAGTGACATAATCACAGTCATAATTCTGTAAAATCTCTAGAAAAATTATTTGTATGTCAGATAGACAAGAGGCAAGATCAGTTAGGGAATCCTTATAATTTATTCAGATAAGAAATGATGAGCTAGTCTAGATCAAATTAAAAACATTTTTATACAGGGTCTTATTGAACATCTTTTAAGTTTTTTTGAAGGACACACATTATCTGTTGTGCATACTCAACTCTACCAATTATAATAGGAAAGAAATTACACAGAATATATTTTTATATAAAAAAGAGCAAATGCGGGTCCCATGAAACTATTCACAAAAACATCCAACAGGCCAATTTGGTGTGGGTATGTTTTGCCTACCTTGGTCTAAGACCAAGGGACCCTTCCTCCTGGGTCACTACTTACTCTATTACTCGCAAGTGGGACTGATACCACTGGGAAATTGCTAACCATATAAGACATAGAAGAATGTATGGCAATAAAAAGAAATATGACATCTTATAATATCACTATATTTTTGGACAGATATCAAAGACATCTACCTATATAGACAACACAGATGTGCTCACTTCTGCAAACATACCTCTTTAGTCCCTCTGCACTGTTATATAGTAGGATGAAGGCATAAGGAGATTACTGCTGAGAAAACAGGGTAGGCAATTGCCAGTTGTCTCTAATGTCATTCCTTGACATAACTGCTGATGGTTCCTTTAAGTCACCATTTCCCTTGTGTGTAGACCACTTCAGTTATTCACCGATGAGCAAGGTAAGCTCCTTCTACCAACAGCTTAAAAAGGAAGGAGGAAAGAAATGGTACAAAGAATTGTGCTTCAAACTAACACTCTGGTTGGGCCCCGGATTCTCTCTCTTTCCAGATTCCCAGATGTCTGTGTATTCACACCCAATAAATTATTCCTAAAACTTCTTTCACTCCATTCTATAAAGATTCACGCCTGTCATTCTGCAAGTACACCGAAAATTCTTCCTCTCCCCCACTTCTTCACCCACCTCCTTGTCACCCTTTCAACCCTTTTCCACTCCTCATTCTCCCTCCCCCTTTAATCCCCTGCTCTCTTTGCCTACCTTATTATTTTTTCCTACACCTAGTAACCATTTTATTCCCATGGATCCCCTCCTTCTTCCATGCAATGAAAGCTGATTCTGATATAGCCTGGGACAAATGGTCCCAGTCAAGCTACCAAGACCCAATGGAAAACGTGACGTTGACCTTTTCTATATCACATTTCAGCATGCTAAGAGCAATATTCCACAGAAATTAAACATTTATTAGTGTCACAGAAATTAAAAGTTAATTAAAAGACAGGCAGAACACAATTCCACTAAGCATCTTAATACTTTGAGAAAAATACATTTATACTTTCCTTCTGAGCTACTACTGGTCAGGTTCTTTCATCCAAGGCCACGGGGCTCTCTCTAGCAAAGTCTAAGAGAAGGAATTTCACAGAGCCACAGTCTGCCATCTCAGAGTACAGGAGTGTACTCACATAAAACTGAACCTCAGCTAAAGCCCAGTCTTTAATGCGGGGCTGCTCTCCTAAGCCTTCCCACCACAGGCTTAAAACACTAAGACCAAGATAGCTACCAAGGTCTACTAGTCAGTTAAACCTGGAGTTTGGAAAGAAAGCCAAAAGTAGATGGAAAAATTGTTCCAGCTGGCTCCTGTAAAACACTTTCCAAGCTCCCTTAAAAATATTGCTTCCTAATAGACATTAGAAGGAAAACGTAAGTTTTTAAAATCCCACAAATAGTCAAGAATAAAGAATAGCTAAGAGATAGCTTTCTAATTCTTTAACCGTGTCATTCACGCCAAAAGAACTTAAGAGTCTTAGGATTCCAGTAGCTGTAGCATTGATTGAGTTCAACAGCTTAGCATTTCCTACTAGCCTGCTAAAGGGTGTCGAGTCACTGGACAGCAAATCACTCTTGAGAACTTATTATGTTCTAGGAACAGTGTAAACTGCTGGCACTAGAAATACAAGACTCTCAGCACCGCTCCTTTTGTCAACCACCAGTGCCCATGTACACCACTCCTCCTCAGGACACCACTCCTCAGGACAGCACTGCATGGCCGAGTTCTTATATAAACAAATCACTTAGATCCCACTCATTGCTCCTAATTTTGTCCCTTCAGGTTCACACAGTATAGTTTTCCTACTTGGAATGCAACAGTTCCCCTCAGATTGTCTTGTTCCCCATCTTGACAAAGAACTGAACAGCAAAATTCAGCTCTGTAAAGGTGCTTCCCAAGGCCAGGAAAGCATGAGTCTGTGCCCTTCTAATAGCTCACAGATGACACAACCCATCTGAAGAGTTTGGTTATTCAGCACTGTCTCTTGGATCCAGGGTAAATTCAGAAGGTAGGTCATAAACATGACTCAGAGGTGCATAGCAGGGTTCTCAGGTTCAAGCACAGGATAACCAGCATGAAAACACCTTTACAACTGTAAATCTCTAGCCTCTTGTTATTTCATTAAATATTTCACTTCTTTTTAAATACAGTGTATCTTTTGTTGTGTAAATGTATTCCATTGTTTCAGAGTAAAGGGGTATTCCTTCTTAAAGAACTGTCTTTGGAATAGAAACCCAGGATCATGCCAATTTGTGCATAGTTATCAGAATTTAAAACAGCATGAGAGATATCATTTTTGAACCTGAACCAAACAGAATGCAAGAGCCTTGTCTCCTTTAGAGTATAATAATATTTAATGTTAGTGATTTTCAGTGCTTAAAGTTTCTTCTTTATGCATCAATTGTTCTGGGTAAAACTATCTCCTGGCTCCTTAAAGGAGAATAGGGAATAACGGCTGGAAATCACAATTGGGTCCTCACAATGGATTTTTCATTGTCTTCAAGCATCCCACACAGCACCAAAGATGATGTCTTTTGGTCACGTATTCAAGCCTGAAATTAAAATTGTGAAGCGTAGTCTCTGGAGGATTCTTGGCTTCCTTTTTCTTCTCCTTCTTCTTCTTCTTCCCTTCTTGGTATTGATTTTTCTCCTTTCATTGGTTGGTGCTACTTTTTCTTGTTGCTGGGGATTTGTTAGAGCCTCATCTGTACATGATTTCTTATTTATGTTTGTTTTGTACATAAGCACCAGATGCTTCAACTTCCAGCTTCCCAATCAGTCAAGAGAGAGCTGCATAGGAGTCAGGGCTGTAGCTTGGGCAAAATGAAGAATCTGCTTGATCCCAGTGCCTAGTCAACAGAGAAACAGGATAGACCATTGTACAGGTATCGGCAAGGACACCCACGGCTAGAGGTGGCTGGTCTGAGCTCTGACATAAGAGAAATTATAAAACATACTGCACTTAGTATTAGTGTCTGTAGGAATCAGGGGAATTCATTAAAATTTTTAAGTAGAAAATTGAAAGAAAATTCGCAAATATGCCAGTTTGAGAACATATTTCTCAAAAGAAAACACTGACTCCAGGTATTTCATGAAAGCCTGCATTCATTTCTGTGACAAATTACACTGCTGTTTTACAGGTATGATGTCACCTTTAAAGAATATTCTCCCCGTTGTGAATGCAGCTGATACAATCTTGGAAGGTGATGGATGATGGTTTCCCTTGCAGCATACCATGTATTCGTGCATACATGCTTTCCACTCACCTTGGGAAATAGTAAAGTCACCCCCTAAGACATCCCAGCAAGCTCACAGTCTGAGATTCTTTGCTTTGTGTATGTGTGTGGACAACTCAGCATTTCTAAGTTTGTGCATGCTTGGGCTCCTACCCCAAAATTTTCCAAGGAGATACTAGAGAACTGGGAGCATTCCTCCAGCCTATCTTGTAATCTTTGTGAAGATCAGAGTAGCAAATTATAACTAGAGCAGATTTGCAGGCAGCCTTGAGGTTTGTAGGAATGACACACTAGTAAATTTGAGGCAAGACCTTATCTGATGCAAGGTAGCAATTTGTCTATAAAATACTGGGATAGATTCATAACCATATTCTCACCTAATTCTGCTTCTCATAATCTATGTAATTTGGGGAAAACATTTTTCTTGTCTCCAATATTCTATAAAATATGATAGTCTGGCTTCTTCTTTTGTTACAGAAAACCAAAGTAGATCATGACCACAATGAAAGCCTTATCAAGTCTGCAAGCAGAAGGCGGGACTGTCACACAGCAAAGCTGGTGAAGTTGATACAATCTCCACATGTTCTCTGCTGCTCCTGCCTTCACATATAATCAAAGCTGTGGACAGAAGTACTGCTTGGTGGGAACACAAAGTGATGATGACAAAAAAAAAAAAAAAAAAAGCAGGATCCGAACTTCTTAGGGTTTGGCATTCTTCTTCTAGAACAGTGTGCACACTGTGAGCGTGCATCGCTTTTATATGCATGGTCTTATCTTCTCAAACCCAAGGCATCCAGTGCTATTTATTAGGCTTTGTAGTCCAGGAAACTGATGTTGAGAAGTTGAATAACTTGCTCAACTGCAATACTGGTTACTGGAAGAACTCAGGAGCTCATGTGTAGGACTTCACCTCCTATGAAAATATCAGCTGGCTATTTAATTGCAACATGCAGCGCATGCTACTGAGCACCAACTACAGACCAAAGCATTCTTTTGGGCAATGAAGAGACAATAAAGATTAAAACAGAAAAAGTTTTTGCCTTTGAGAAATGACTCTTCTGAAGGAAGTTGGCTGATCACAATAAAATAAATACAGTATGATGTAATATGCTGAACACTGATAAATGATAAATAAACAAGTCAAGTAGAGAATGGGGCAGGAAAGACCAGGCCAGAATGGGTAAAGATGCTATTTTTCCACATGAAGGAGATGCCTATGTGAGGAGATCAATTGCAGGCAGAAACTGGAAGGAATCACCAGAAGCCACACAAATGCCTTGAAGAACAGAGGCCTCACTCAGCAGAGAGACCAGTGAATGCACAGCTCACAAGGGAGACTGAGCAGTCAAGTCCCAGGACGGCAAGTTCCGAGTGCCCAGCAAGTCAGCTGACTAAAACAGGTGAGCCAGGGCCCAGGAGTTCACACGCAATGAGGACTGGATTGTGTGGGCTCCCTTCTGCCAAGGTACAGACAGATTTTCTTCTCAATCAAAGTAGAACTCATGGATCTCCAGAGTTCTTTGTTGATTTCAGTCAAGCAGATGAAGTATCAACTCTCTTCCATCCTAACAATTTGAAGCTATGAATGTTAGAAATTTCCCTAAATATTTTTATCTTTAACCTGACAGTGAGGATGAAAAGAGGAGAAACTTTTCTACCCAATTTGGAAGCTTTAACAGAATTGTGTAGATTTAATCTCAAATTTTATAATTTAACCGTCTTTCTCAGTGAAATAATCCTCCCAAGAGGCATCTTCATTACTACCAAGGTCTAAAGTCCCCACAGGAAAGCTCCCCTCTCTGTCAGGATCTGCATCTCACTCAAGACAGATAAGCCCTCACCCGCCGTGGCTATGGATGACTGGTCCCCCCTCATCCCAATACACCAATCAGGTGCCACTTAATATGCTCCCCAGCCATCATGAGAAATTAGATCAATCCCACTTCACCCATTAAAAGGACCATAAACAGTTGCAACATCGAATTAGTGCTGGTAGATTTCTCTAACTTGGAACATGTTAAAATGCACAGTTGGGTAAGAAGAATCAATTACAGTCAGACAGGGTGTTGGATGTTAAACCATTTGTTTATCTTATGATTCTGAGCTGTGCAAAGGTTTTGTGTGTGTGTGTGTGTGTGTGTGTGTGTGTGTGTGTGTAGTGTTTACACTGCAGTTCAGATTTAAAATCACTCATGTGTATAGTATGCATAATTCAATCTATGATTGGAGCGGAAACTACCCACAGAGTAAGAGGTTATTGTTTGAAGAGTCAGAAAGGCTTGGATTTGTAACTTTGTAATTTGTAATTAAGTTTATTGTAGCTTTCCTACCTCCTAAATCTCTGTCAACTGAGCTTGAATTTAGATAAGAAGCTAACAATTATTCCGCAAATAGACTATGCATCCAATAATCATAATCCAGATTAAACAGGCTAGTGCTCGCCTCGCCTCTCAAATTCCTCAGACAATTGACACATCCCCAACATCATTTTATTAACTATTAACATCTGTTCTAAATACATGCCCCCAAAATGATAAAGGAGATAACATAGAGAAGAGGTTATCAGCATGAGATCCACGCTCTCTCTGCAGGTTCTGTGAATAGAATGTAGGTAGGTTTGTCCACTCTATTCTCACCAACCTCTAATTGTAATGTAGCGTACACCTTCCTTATGACAACAGGGAACCAATCATGAGTGTCAATGGAGCCTGTGACCTTATCGGTCAGAAAGATCATAGCTATTCTCATATGATATTTGCTGCCAATACATGAAGTATTATTTTCATTCAACACATTCTCAAATTTATGTTCATCATTAGACTCACTGCTAGATTTAATTTAAAGCATTAATAACGGAGCATATCACATTTTGGAAAAAAAGTACATTAATAACTGCATTTAATAAGATTAATTTCCTTTGTAATCCCATGTACATGTCAAAAGGGGCTCAAAATAAAACACATTCTAATTCTTGTTTTCATCTTCTATCCCTCCTCTCCCTCACCTCCTCTTTCTCCTCCCTCCCTTCAGCTCCACCCTTTCCCCTTTGAAAAAGGTCTACCTCTGTGCTTCCTAGTTCTTACTATCTTTTGCTTTTGTTTTTGTTTTTTTGGATTTTTGAGACAGGGTCTCACTATGTAGTTGAGACTGACCTGGAATTCACTATGTAGCCCAGGCTGGTCTCGAACTCACAGCGATCCTCCTGCCTCAGCCTCCCAAGTGCTGGGATTACAGGGGTGCACCACCATGCCCTGCTTTACTATCTATCTTTTATTTTACTCTTTTTCTTTAGTTTGGGCTTCCTCACGTAAGAGAAACCATGTGATATGTCAGCTTGTGTGTCTAATTTATTTCACTTAACATTATAGTTTCAAGGTGTATCCATTTTCTTACAAATGACTTAAGTTTCTTTATCTTATGTATAGGAATTTCAGATAAGAAATGTAAACATTATGTACTGCAAACATGTTCCAAAAAAGGAAGGTGATCAAAAGATGGGTGGGGGGAGGGAAGGGAAGGGATGAAAAAAAGGAATGAAGATGTGTTATGTTCATGTATCAACTCCACACAAGGAATGTATATATTATGTACTACAAACAAGTACTAATAAAAATAAATATCTTTTGAAAACCTTACAACTAATGAAGAGCTCAGTTCCAGGAGGATCTGGTGCTATAATTCTAAGAGGCTTCACCAGAGGCACCAATGTGGGTCAAGAATCTCCCACTGGCTTCTACCAAGAGATTCTTCTACCTGGCTTCTCACAATGCCAGAAAGCCACCATACACAAGCCCATTTTGAGTACAGTGTTTCTGTTTTTCCATGCCCATAATTAATCGCACACAAGAAATTAATTCATAGCAAAAAAAGTAAAATAGAATACAATTGGAAATAAAGTGGCTACAATTCTGAGTATTCTGATAAATGCATTTAATCTTCAAATCCTATGCATTATTTCTATTACTTCTCCTGCTTTATTTTATTGGTACTGGGGATCGAACTCAGGACCTTGCACTTGCGAAGCAGGCAGTAGAACCACTGAGCTAAATCCCTGGCCCTCCCCCATTTTATATACAAGAAAACTGAGGTTAACAGCATATAGCCAATCACACTCAACTAAGTTCTCTCTGAACTAAAGTCAAACTGCATGCTGAAAGTAATATTCCTTCACACTGGGGAACCAGATGTGAAAGACAGGAGGGGAAAAAAGTGTCCAGACCAGTACAGCGTTTCAGGACACTCCATCTCTAAACAGAACTCTGGTACATGGATCATTTAGAACTGAAAGCACTTGAAAAGCAGTTTTTGTAAGGACACCTGCAGAGGAATTTCCAAGGTACAAGATGCACTCCCTCTACCAGGCAAAAATACTCTCCTCAGCACAGACAGCAAGACAAAGCCAAGAGAAACCTATGCAAAAGGCCTTCATTAATTGAACTCACTTTCCATACAGATTTATTTATGGATGCAGTTACTGTTCTACAACTGCCGTTCTTACACAACCTTGTGTGTAAACACTTTGGCTGATGCTTGGGGTTTTCATATTTTTATGAGGTCTCACACATATGTAGAAATTAAATAAAATATATACGCTTCTTATTAATCTGTATGTCAGTCCCAGCTGGAAAACCCAAGAGGGTAGAACAAAAATTTACCTCCTCTATACCAGCATCTTTCAAAGTGTGTTCTGCAGACCCGTGGGTCTCTGAGAATTTTTCAGAGGGTTTGTGAGGCCAGACCTGTAGTTAGAAAAATTCAAAGGCATTATTTCCTCTCTCACTGTTAACATTTGCACTAACAGTGCCACAGCAACAGTGGGTAAAGCTTCTGGCTCCTGAGCCTGAAATAAAGCACCAGGACCAAAGAGTACATACACCAGACCCACCCCTGCTTGCACAGCAATGAAGGAGACAGAAAAGGAAAGGCAAAGGAAAATAAGAAGCCTGTATCCCTGAAGAATGTGCTGATGGAGTGGTGAATGACAGCAATTTGAGTCAATATCTTGACTTCTGACTACATATTTTTTAAATATTCTGTGTGGCAAAATGGAATATATACACACAGCCTTTCTGTAATGCAGAGTATGAAGGCTGCCCAGAAGTGGGGATTGGGTTGGCAAGCTGCACCCTGGGGCCACATCTGGTGTGCCACCTGCTTTCGTATAGTCTTTGAACTGAGTAGGGTTTTTTGTTATGGTTTGTTTTACTTTTTTGAAAGATTATAAAAATGAAAAAGGACATATGACAGAAATCTCATGCAGCCCACAAAGCCTAAAATATTTACTCCCTGGCCTTTACCAAAATAATTTGCCAGCAAAATAAAAACAAATGTGTGATCATCTGAATTAGAAGAAAAAAAATATATGCAATTTTTAAACACTATTTTTCCTTGAATGAACGACAGACAAATCACAGTTCTTCAGGATTTGTATCTTACAGACAGTTCAAGGAAAACAACTGGTAGTATTTATTGGTGGTGATAAAATTTGAGCTCTTGTGGGAAAAATAAGAATTTTGGAAAATTTAAATTTGTCATGATGAGTTGACACATCACAATATTTAAAGACTTTTCAAATGAGACCGATGGTAGTATTAATAAATTTTCTTTTTATATCACATAATGAACTGCATCAGTATTTAGAAAACTTGCATAACCCTGTGAATTAATATTTTGCAAATGACTACTATATGATTTTACAAAATCAGGCATGGTAAAATATCCATCCAAAATGCAAAATACCTTAATGGATGGGTTTGAGTGATGTAGCATATACTCAGCCTTTTCGTGTGTACAATCAGATGTGTTTTAATGTAGAGAACATGTAACAAAACCACAATCTTGTTTAGAACATTACTACCACTGACAAAACAACCTCTTGCCCACCTACCGTGACTACCAACACCAGCCTTAGGCAGCCACTAATCTATTTTCTGGCATTATAGGTTCACCTTCTGTAGACAACACATTCAAATATAACTGTAAAGTACACGTTCCTATGGAACTGGCCCCTTCATCTATTTCCAAAGCTCATCGTATTAGTATACCATTCCTTTGTATTGCCTGTGTGAGATACAAAAAGATCTACCAAATCTATGTTCCCTATTCTCACAGTCAAAATTGTGACTAAGCTGTGTAAGGGCTTGTGGAAGAAATTAAAGGACAAAGTAGAGGGAGGCACCCCTAAAATATTAGGTAGAAAAAACCTCAAGTGATCAAGTTTTAGTTATGTACACCTCAGAGAACTTCTAATCCTGAGGAGATGTTCAGTCCTTACTCAGCATATATTGAAACCCCATCCGGACAAAACTCACTACATCTTGTAACTTTCATGTGGTTTCATTAAAGTGGAGCATCTGACAAGGTTTGGAATAGATGGCCACCTATCTATAGATAGCCTAATTGTCTCACCCCTAACCGGCTTCCTTTCCCAGGAATCTGTTTGTTCTTATACTTTCCCCTTCCTTTCTGAGAAGTGCTCTATGTATATTCTTTAAATTACTCAATTCCTTCTTACAAAATAGCTTGCTACCCTCCCTGTACTGATCTTTGAAAAACAACTGATATAAATCCCTTGCCCCACTTGTAGTTTTTGCAGTTAGAAGTTGTTTGAAATCTCTAGAACCCCGCGGTGTATATTCAAATCTGTGTTGATCTGTCTTTTCTCAATCTGCAACTCAGATCAGCTCCCTTTGTTCTGTACTCAATGTGTGCCTCAACTTATCTTTAAGATCAAAAGCTTTTTCTCACTTACCCAGCAATTCTCCAGTGGACACCAACAGGGTGACTTACAATTTACCTCAATTCTGACATTATCTACCTTGAAGTCAGTGTCAGATCCCACAGGGCAAGTGCTCAGTCACTGGAGGCCACCCTCACTTCAGATGCCAATCCCAAGACATAGAATGTTTGGCCTAGCAGACCAGCTGTAAGTCTAGAGCTCCCATGGTTCTGTCTTCAGGTCTGGGAATTGGCTAGGATAGCTTGAAGAACATGGAGAAACACTTTGGCACTGTCAGCTTATCACAATGGATGTATTAAAGGACACCAAAGAACACTCAGCTAAGGAGATGCAGAGGGTGAGGTATAAAAGGATTTCAATCGCAGGAGTTTCTGTGCCCAAGGAGTTCAGGATCAACCTCCTCCTGGCCTGAGGACATGTTCTTGTTTATTAGGGAAGCCTATCTTTTAGGTTTTTATGGAGCCATCACTGTATGAACATGTCTGACCAAATCATTGGATACTGATGATTATTTCCACCAGTAGCCCCAAGTCTTGTCCCCAGCGTTGGGAGCAAGGGACAGGGTGGAAATGTGAATCTGAAAGTTCTCAGCTGTAATCACATAACTGCTTTCACTGACAACCATCAGGTAAACCCTGCTGCAGAATATCCAGGGGCAATATAAATGACCCAGATGGGGACATTATGAACCTCATATTGGAACTTTGGAGGCCCCTTTCAACCTAGGAAAAATATCTTGTAGGGCTTTCAATGGAAGAATATTGTTTCTGCGATCAAAAATCCAAATCAAAATCCTAACTGTGTCAGCATCATTAGTCTTGCTATGTCTTATTTTCTCATCCACCATATGAAAGTTATTAATTCCTATCATCTTAATTGAAGAAACACATGTACAAATGTTTTTTTAAATACAAAGTCTATCAATGTAAGTTACCATTAATAAATCTGAAAGCACATTCTGGTACCTAACTCCATGTGCCTTACAATGGGGGAATACAGCACAGAAAAGCAAAATCTTGGTAGCATTGTTAATATATATAGTTGGAAATCAGAAGAATTTCTGTATCCTCCTCATTTTTTGAACCAAGGATAACTGACTAATTAATTAAAATATTCAATATATTTTTTCTCTAATCTGTCAGATTTCTCTCTGATTGGAACCAAAACAAAAAATAAAAAGAAATAAAACTATTGGAATTGTTGTAATTTTTAAAAAATAATGATGATGGTGATAAATAAAAGCTCCCATCAATTGGGGGAGTGGCAGGTGAAAGGAAGGAGAGGGAGGTGGAAGAAAGCCCAACTGCAGCATAAAACAAGCAAATCTTGCCTTGGAGGCTGAGTTTCATGTCCCTCAAACAATCTTTAAGAATGAGAGGTAACAGTTTCCAAAGGTGGGAGTTCTCCAGGGAAAAATGTTAGATCACCATACCTTAAGTCAGGGAGACTGTACTGTACCAAAACTTTCAACTTATTTCAATTGTCTGGACTCTGCAGAGGATGAGAATCAATTTCAAAGTTAACTGAGTCCTGGACTACACATGGCTGTATAGATTAGATTTTATATCCTGCGATGCATACTTCAGTAATGAGGAAATTTGTGTGGACTTCAGAAACGAGAGAAATCTTCTCTGTTCGAGAAAACTCCCAGAGTAACATCTGCGTCCCACAGAGGAGCAGCCCAGAGTCAGGACAAGCCAGAGGGATCATTACAGCAGTTCCACACCTGGTCAGACAGAACTCTGGAGAAAGTGCAGGTGAACTATACTGTCAAAGGTCAGGAGCAGGCTAAGAGGAGATCGGAGGGCAAATAACCAAAATACTAACATCTTCTTAATTACATTTTGCATTTTAGAGACAATTTCAACCTTAGATCTCCAGTTTTTCACCTGTTTTTAATCTTGTAAATGTTGGCTCTTTCCAACATGTTTATTCATTTCCATCATTTCTCAGCCATACCACGTGTAGCTGTACACGAACAGGAGATGTCAACTTCTTCACTCTAATACTAATCTTTTCTTTCATTTTCTGCTTTCCAGTCATTAAAAAGAGAGAGTGAGAAGGGATTAACTAAAGCACTGACACGTTATAGGCACCAATACAGCGATACAAAGATCCATGTACAGCTAAAACTAGACTGCTGACCCACAGACAACACTTCCTGAGATCCCCCCCAAAGGTTAATTAATCAACTGCAGCAGGAAAGGCTGAATGTAACATATGGAAGCAGATCTGAGGAGTGAAGATATAATTACATAAATAAATATGTTTGAAACACCAAATGTATGGAGGCAAGTTGCCTTGGTGGGGATTCCTGTTGCTGGCATCCTGTTTCAGAGAGCCCAGCAATTTGCAGACAGACACAAGATCCATCACACTGCTGAGCCTCATGCTGGGCAAAGAGTCAGAGGACCAGTTTTCCTCTCAAACCTGACTTCCACTTAGTGTCCACTGATTTGAGTCCCGCCTGCCTTATTCAGCAACTGATTTTTAAATGAAACAATATTTGACATGACTTTTTTAGAAGTGTGCTCTTAAGTCATTTTATAGAGGGAAAATATGATAACCTTATTAAATTACCTGCCCTTGTAGGCTGGGTAATGGAACAGGCCTGTCCCCCGAAGGCCTGTACTGAAACATGATGCATGGTGAAAGCCACTGCAATCTATTGTGTCCAGCTTCAAGGTGAGAGAGACGAGAAGCAACCCTTCCCCTTCAAAGCCCAGGAGGAAAGCTGACTCCAACTGGAGGGACTGCTACAATAGTAAACACAAAGTTTAGGAACATTTTTAGCTTTCCAGAGTTACTCGTAAAAAGAAGGTAGTTTGAACTCTGGGTGACATTTCAAGGCCTACGATTCAGTGTAATGGACTTGGTTAACTTTCACCACCCATATCATAGCTTCCAACAAGTCTCCACTTTGGCACTAAATGTTGTTACACAATAAGGCAGTCAATGCATGTTTGCCTACTTCTTTGAGGTAGTAGGGCAGATTGTTTTTCTCTAACAAGAAAAAAATTTCTAGTCCAAGGGGAGCTAGAGAAAGTGCAACTTAATATACTGCAAAAACTAATATGCTTTACCAGCCAACGTCTGCCAAGAACTTCTGCAGACATTTTCATTTACTGTATGTATTTAATCCTGACAATAGTTCCTCAAGGTCAGTATTTTCATTTGCCTTTTACAGACAAAGAAATCAAAACTCAAAATGTTGAAAAACCTGTGTAATTTACTTAAGTTAAATTTAACAGTTTGTAAACATCAGGCTCCCGAGATGTCTTTAATGTCAAAGCCTTTACTTGAGAAAATGGGATATAATATAAAGATAATGATCTTTACAGCAAGGCCCTCGCTTTCAAACCTGGGATTCTTTATTAACTAGTAAAAGATATCCAGTGAGTTTCTTCTAAATCTCAGGTTCCTTGACGGTAAAATAGGAAAATCTCTCCTGTGTGTAAAGTAGTATTGAGTATGCACTGTAAGGATGTATTCATAAACATATGCATGTGCACATAAATGCAAATATATACATAACCACACACACATATGTATGTTCACATGTACATCCTATACTGCATCTGACACACAGGACTTCTGCTAATTAAAGCTGTTTTATTAATTTTATTCTCTCTTTGAGACAGCAAAATTCATCTTGAAAATAAGTTTACCATAATTCCTGCTTCTCCACCATGGGTACTTTTCACAATATATCCAGTGGATGCCTGAAGCCACAGATAGTGCCAAACCCCATATAATACGCTGTATTTTTCCTACACATATAGACCTGTGACAAAAAGCCAGCATAAAAACCAGAAAAATTCCATTTTTAAATAACTGGCAAGAGGGCACTGAGATTTTAGAAAAGAAAAAAGAAAACTGTGCATTTTAGAGATCTCTTTTCTTATATACAAACACTTTCAGTAGTTAGTATTTTTCAAAGCACCCAGTGATTTTTATCACTTATTGATGCAAGCTGTTTGTTTATATTTGCACCCCAGATGGGAACCTAGGCCTGGTTAGTCTGAGCTCCTCATCTGTTTTCAGTGTGGTTTTGTTTTGAAACATCCCAACCCATTTTAATTTCCTACTAAGGAAGCAATATAGAAAACCTCTCATAGATTCACACAAGACGGGGCTGGAGGAGATCGTAAAGAATGTCACATCTAACTTTAGATAGAAAGAAAGTTGAAGTAAGAAAGATGTAATGGCTTCTCACAGGCCAAACTGTTGGTCAGGACAAAAATGTGCCAAGGTCAGGCTCTTCCCTTGCTGTGTGTCCAGGTATCCTAGGTAGAACAGTGACAACTACAGAGGACATGGGCTGGGAAGAAAGTTTTGGACATGGCAATATCATAACTTCACAGTATATTAATAAAATTTGAATGGGGCCCATCTCCTGGACTATATATGCTGGCCCTGGGAGTTATAGGAGCTATTTTTCTTTCTTAAAGCTTTTCTTTATGGATTAAAATATTTTAAATCCTTACACACATGGGTGACCTAAAGTTTCCAGACTATTCTTTTATAAAAGATTATAAATCATAAAGTTAACCCTTTATGAAAAACCTTATCTTATATGGCTACACTGAGATATTTCTTATAGACTAAGAAACTATTTTCCTTATAAAAAGTTTTCCTTTACTACCAGAGTATAATGTGTGCCCTATTGTTGTTAGACTCAGGTTGGGAGCAGGAACAATATCTGCCCCATAGGAGAGTGGTCCTGCATCAGATCTTGAGAACACATGGTAATGCTGAATGGAGCATTATTTGCCTACGATATGCTTGCAACATAGAGTCCTTACCATCTCCCTCTGACTTTCAATTACCCAGAAGTAAAGCTGCAAAAATTAATATACACAGGAAAAAATAAAACAAGTAGACACACTCAGCTGAAAACAAGGATGAGTGGACAATGAATAAGACATAGAGTAGATTCACAAATTCCCGAGTACCATGGGTTTGAGTCAACAGAGTAGGGTCAGGGTTCAGCAATCATTTATGAGAAAGCATGTGACACTCTGGCAGAAGCTGACCACTCTGAGACCCAGTGGTCAAGTACAATCGAAGGTCTGTCTTTCCCTATCTTTAGCTTTGCCCTGAGAGTGTAGATGGCATTGGTGCTCTTAAGTTCCTGGTCAACCACAAGTAGTGAATAGTTGTGGTCACAGAGCAATATGGTGACAGAGGAAACAAACAGCTGGGGAGTTAATGAGAGGGCCCACTAAGATGAGGGGCTTGGACCTGGAGCAACGCAAAATGTGTCAGTGTCTTGATATGGCTCCAAGGAACTTGGGGTCAGCCGTAGCTCCTTGAAATGGTTCCTATCAAAGGAAGCTTCATTATATCCAGAGGTTGGAAGGCCTATGAACACTTAGATTTCACATACAGGCATGGAAAATAGCAAATGGAATTGAGGCTCATTCCTTCACATTAAACAGCAATAACAGCTAAGGCAATGTTTCTTATTGAGGAGGCTTGAGTTGTCTTTACATTTTAAGCATTTTGACTGCATTTTTTTGAGCAGATCCTGTCTTGGTGATTTCATCCTGTATTTGTGCCCAAAGCAGAAAAGTGAACTCTTAAATTGTCCATTCCATATATTTGTCCAGCTGTCTCAGATGTCCTGTGTCCCCTCACGTCCTTTCATGTCCTATCATTTCCTCCCATGACACCTCCAAGTCCTGCTCATGTCCCAGTCCTGTCCAATTTTACCACAGTCAGCTCTGTGTTCTCCCACTGATCCACTTGCACCCGAAATTTTTCCCCCTTCAATTCTTCCTTTCCAGGTTCACCTTATGCCCAAGTCTCTTTCTGTCCATGTTTAGAGCTCTGAGGTTTTTATAGCATGTGGGTTTAAGTCTCCTGGCCAAACCAGGCCTCCCAATGTCTCAATTGTACTGAATGATAAACAGAAGCAAGAAGTTTGCACCTAGCACATATTCCATGATGTTTGATATTGGTTGGTTAATTGAAAGCTTCACATATTATGAGCTGGGGGACTTTGTGAGTTAGAGGCTCATACAGTGTCAGACATCAAGAGGCAACAAGTTATCTGCCAGTCAGACATTGGTGGATTTATAGATAAGGCAGAAATACTTTAAAGCACATCAAAGATTCAGAAATTTTCCTATAGCAATTGTGGTATCATGGAAACAGATTAGATCTAAAGAAATATAATGTATTTAAGGCTAACTGTGTCACCAACTCACTGTGTCATGTTAAGTCAATTCACTTAATATCGCTGGGCATGTTTCCTTACATAAAATAAAGGCAATAATATCTATGCTCTCTGTCTTTGTTGCTTTTTCTCTTGCTGAGACAAAATACTCAATATCCAAAGTTAAAGGAGGAAAGGTTTATGTAGTTCACAGTCTGTGGTGGTTTCAGTCTATGGTCGGTTAGCTCCAAGGCAGGGAGGCATGACTAAAGGGCATCATAGAGAAAAAGTCCATGGCAGGCAGAAGGCAGCAAAAGCAGTGAGCAGAAGCAGCAAGCAAGGATGGAAGCCCACCGTGTTCCTTATACTCTAATAGGCTACACACCCCTAGGGTAGGTAGCACTTACACCCAGGGTGGGCCTTCCCATTTTCCATTCTCAGGATGATGGAAAACCAATCAGTGGACTGATTTAGTAATAACATACACTTGGTCCCAGCATTATACACTCCATCCAGCCAACTCTGAAAAGCTCCACCTACGACCACATGAGACTTTGAGGGGAAATCTAGACACAAGCCCTAACAGTCTTTAT
This sequence comes from Fukomys damarensis, assembly GCF_012274545.1. NCBI lineage: Eukaryota > Metazoa > Chordata > Mammalia > Rodentia > Bathyergidae > Fukomys > Fukomys damarensis. Next base: position 80,723,426 of record NW_022900928.1, read on the forward strand.
AGAACTTACGTAGTGCTTTGGATTATGCAAAAAAGGAGTTTAACTGCAAAGTAATATTAAAGATTAGGCCTGAAAAAAACTTCTGCCACTAGTCATCTTTATTAAACAGTAGAGTATGCCAGAAACTGCAAGTAGAAATTCAGTAAATTTGAATGAAATTACAAGCATGAAACAGCATAGAGAAATGTACTTCAGACTAAAAAGAAAGATGCAAAATCTTGAGTGACAAAAGATCTCTGAATAATGACCATTTGTGCATTAAAGAAAATACTTTTTTTCTATATGGCATCCTTTGAGAATCTTTCCCAAGATGGTTAAGCAATGCAGTGAACAATGCCTTCAGAGATGACTACCTTAGGGGACACTGTCACCATGTACTTAGTGTCAGGAACTGTGCTAGGAGCTGGAAACACCACCATGGATGAAGGGGCTCAGCTTCCAGAAGCCCCAGTGGGAGAGGCAGGACACAGCTGTGTGTCAAAGTGGGAAGAACAGGCCCATGAGGCTTTGCCTGGTCAGCCTAGAGGACAAGCGACACCACTGTTCCTGGTATGGGGGAAATGAGTGCTGGGGACTGGACTCAGCACCTTCACCATGAGCTCCATCCCCCACCCTCTTTTCTTTTTAGTTTGAGACAGGCTCTTGCTAAGTCACTAAACTGTGCAGGCAGTTTCAGTATTTCTGCCTCAGTCTCCCAAGAGTGCTGGGATTACAGCCACCATGCTTGGCTATTCGACATTAAAATCTTTTTAAAAACATTGAGTTGTCATTCTGAAAGAAGAGGTCTTTGAAGGGAGGTAAATAAAGGATAAAATCTCAACATGGCATTTCTATTTAAAAATACATTCAAGGGAACTTCTAGGGTCTTCCAGAACCTGATCTGAAAATTAACTTATAAAGAAATGTATACATACACATAGGCACACACGGGCACACATACCCTGTACACATAAATAGTCAAAGGTTGTTTAATGACTAGAATACATCCTGGTGAGTCCTCTCTGCGGGGATTTCACCCTTGTGTGAGCATCATAGAGTGTGCATACAAAACCAAGAGGGTGCAGGTCAGTCACTTGACGTGGTCCCTTGATTTAATAAAAGGACATAAGAAGCTGCTGCCAGTGTTTTACAGGAAATGTTTTTCATAAGTAGAAATACACTTTAAAATAATAACAATAAAATAGTTTAGTAAATACATAAACCAATAACAGTCATTTATTATCAAGTATTATATGCTGTGCACAATTGTATGTGCTCTGTTTTCCTGGGAATAGTAGCATGATAGGTTTACACGACCCCACCACAAACACAAAACATGTTGTTCTATAACAATAAGGTGGCTATGATGGTACTAGACAACAGGAATTTTTCAACTCCATTATAATTTTATGAAATCACCACCACATACAAAAATGATGGTTCCTCATTTACAAAAATGTCATTATGCCACATGTTACTACACACACACACACACACACACACACACACACACACACACACACACATACTTCCCTACAGTCTTTTCAACTCCATTATAATTTTATGAAATCACCACCACATACAAAAATGATGGTTCCTCATTTACAAAAATGTCATTATGCCACATGTTACTACACACACACACACACACACACACACACACACACACACACACACATACTTCTTCCTACAGTCTGAATTTAATAACACAAAAAAATACATTGGTAGCTATTAAATATGGTTTGTTCATCGTTCTACCATAAGCACTTTTCAATTCAAATGGTACATCTTTTGAAAACTGTACAAAGGAGGAAAGTGTATTTTCCAATTTCTGCTTAGGAAGCATTTCTTGCAAACACTGTAGAAAGTCCATGAAAAATGTTTACTAGGATTGAACAAATAGGAGGAACTGAATCATATGCTCAACTCAGGAGTGGAAATACAGCTCCTGGTCAGCTACCATCACTTCTAGGCCTCGACATTAGCATTTAAACAGCAGAACACTTTCATGGTGTTTCTGAAGCTGCCTGAACTCAGCTTATTGCTTAAAAAGCAATGACATTGTTAAATGCATCCAATGCCAGGGATACCCATGTACCCCCTTAGATGCAGACCTAGCAGAAAGCAGAATGGGGGAGTCCCAAACACCAAGGCCAAATGGAGAGTAATTATCTCTGAACATGGCCAGCTGTAATTACGATGCAGCTCCAAACCTATACATGGGTGATTATAGCTCAGCAGCCAATTTCGGTGGTTTTATTATTATTAGAAAAAAGTCATAGATAATGTAGAAGGAAATGGCAGGTCATCTGGCCCCTGAGAGTGCTTTATCCAGTTGAGCAGTAAATGCTTCTACCACTTCCTGAGAGAAGCAATTCCACGATCTAGTAATGGCTATTGCCAGGAATCTGTTTATTCCTGGTGGTCAGCTGACATTTTTTCATATTTCACTTCATCCTGTTGCTCTTAGAAATTCTGTCTCCTTGGAGAACTCTTAATTTCAGCCCTAACCATCCTTTTCTCTGCTCCTCATGAAGAAAAAGTAGTCTAAAATGATAGCACAGAAAAAGTGCTATTCACCTAAATGGATCCACCGTAATGAGATCTTAAATTATAGTATTTCCACATCCTTGCATATAGTCATCTTTGATTTTTACCTTATATGGTCAAAGTACAAAAGGGTATAAATTGTTTAATTCATGAGGAAACTGAGGCAGAAAAAGGTTAAGTCATTTATCCATGTAAATTACTTGTGAAGCTGGGAATTTTGTAAAACCAAAGGGGATGCAAGAAAGTTCATCCCTAAATCATCAAATGTTACTTCTGATCATAGTGAGCTGTGGCGCTACCTTTGTTCTGTTACCCAGGCAGGCCCTTCTCAGTACTGCAGGTATCCCTTTGAAACATTAATAAGAATCCTAATTGGTCACCTACGGGTCTTACTATTTTCTTGTCAATGTTTTACCTTTTTTTTCCCCCTCTAATTGTACCAAAAGGAAGGAGACATCTTCACAGTCACAGAACAATTTGGGGCTATGAAATGCTTCTTTTCTGTGCTGTTTGGGGAGCATTACATATTTTAACTGTGGGATTTCCTTTATGATTGAGTTTTGACTAATAATGTAAATAATGATGAATGTTTACACACTATTTTAGAATATGCGAGGACTTTAAATGTTCCTTTATGACCTACCACTTCCACACAGTGAGGCACATGGGACCACTGTCTTAACTCTCACCTTAGGGACAAGCATGTACAATGAGGTTTGGACACTTAAACATCTGCCTTAGGCCTCACAGCTCTGCACCTGAATCTCTATTTTGATTTCAAATCCCTGTCCTTAGGTCTACATTACACTGTCACTCACTTGTATGCACTGATCAGCTTCTAATGCTGTGAGCAGCAGCCCACAGTGGAGCCCTGGCTCAGGTCCTTTCCTACCACATTGCTGCCACACTTCTTTCACTTCTACTCGATCAGGTCCTTTGTGGTTTGCAAGCTCTGTTGTGATGGTTGATAATTTTGGTTCAATTAGAGGATGATCTCAAAAAGTTGGAGATAAACAAAGTGATATCTCCGTACTTCCAGCCACATAATTCAATAATCATCTCAATCGCCTTGCACACAGTGCCACGCTGCACCTCATTTTATTTTACATCTGACATCTCGATGGTTACGGAAATGGACTGTTCTTGGGAAGCCTTGTGCTGGGAGAGGAGTCAATTCATTAAAATGACAGGATCCTTCCTCTGTCACAGACTCAGAGACTCAGGCACTAAGATGCAATAGCCAGAAAGTGCTGAGAACAAAGGCTACCCGACTGGTGACTGCAGATTAGCTAGGATGGGAACCTCACCAAGATAAATAGAAGTTACTTTCATTGAGGATGAAATGAAATGGTTGTTTTGTTTTGGGGCTGTGGAAGATGATATAAAGTTAAACCCTCTGCCAGCAGAGCTTCAGGAAAAGTAGACTGTCAGACACATTTAATTGATTTCTTTATGGGAGTAGCTGAAAATAGAGCATGCCAGTGAATCTACTGCAATTTTCTCACATTTCAGACTGGGCAGTCAGGAAAGGAGGATGAAGAGGCCCAAAGAGCCATAGAAGGCTTATTCATTTCTGGGGCAGAAATGAAACCCAGTGGTGTTACCTGGCCAAGGAAAGTAGAACTGCTTTTTGCCTCCTAGTTTGCTATTGTTCTGAACCCTCTGCTCACTGCCCTGCTAAGTAGTATAAGAGTCCTTGGGACACTTTACCTCTATGCAATAATGCTTGATTTAACAGTGCTAGCAAGGCATTTAGAGTTCCCTAAATGAAAGGCCATGAAAAGGTCTAAAATAGTGTTATTATCTCGGTTAATGAGCAGGTTAGTTGGCCAGCAAAGTGCAGAGGGCCACAGCAAATGCACCCACTCTGCATGCAGAAAAGTAACAGAGCAGTTCTTGGGGGTGCCATGCTCAGGCCAGTCCTCACGATTAATAATAAACATGATGATTCTCTGATGCTCTTTGGTGAAAGGTGCTCTGCCAGTGTAAAGTGCTTTGCTAGCATTAGATTATTAAGCCTCCCTACTGCTGCGGGAAATGAGGTGTTGTAATTTTATCAGTTTCACAAACAGAGAAACTGAAGCATCAACAGCTATCTTTCTCAATTTTTCACAATTGAGCAATGAGGTCAAGAAGAGAAATAATAGAAGGAAAGGCATTTCTAGCCTGTGAAATCTGCCATGCCTTCTAATATTTCCCACTGCTGTTATGATTTTTAAAATAATAATAAATAAGGACATGTTATATGTGCTTCGTGTCAGGATGCATTAATTTTAGTAAAAAGAAAATTATGTGAATCATCAAATGATTTGGACCCTAAGTACTGTCAGACTCAGAAGTACCATGTGATTTTTAGATAAGTTACTCAATTTTCCTATATATTAATGCCATATCTTCTAAACAACTGGAACGAACTGTGATCTCTCCCTTCCTGTTTTATTTTCCTTTCTGTTTTTATTAGTATATGTTTGCAGTCCACAAGGATTACACTCATTGTGGAGAGTTAGTACATGTATTCTTTTCATGTTACCTTCCCCCTGCCCACTCCCCATCCCTTGCTCCCCTTCCTTCATTGTGTCTTGAATGGCAAAGAAAAAGCAATCTGAGAGAAGTGAGAAGCCCAACCTAAGGTTTCCTTCTGGTCTGTGGGAAAGAAAATGTTTATGCTGATGTTCTGCTAGAGAAGACCCTCTGCTAGAGAAGGCTACTGCTTCTCTCAGGATCCAGGATGGCTTGGAAACCTAGAGATGAGAAAGGAGATGCTATGGCTGGTCCTACGATATGCCACGTCCAGGGGCTTCAGCCCAGATAATGCTATTGGCAAGAACAGGTTGATGAGCCCTCATGTGCATTTGGGCTAACTTGTCCTGTGTAAACTGTTTTATTTTGAGGGCAAGGTATATATGTCTGTGTGGGTGCTCAAGCATGCATCTGTGTCTGCGTGATCACACATTTTCTTGCAGGGTTGGCACGTCACTGCACAGCTGTGGATTCCACAGAAGGGATAGCCATTTTGAAGGCCATAAGATGATGGTCAAAAAAAGATGGGTTAGCAGTCACTCCATGATCACCTGGAGAAAAGGTGAGGAAGATAGAGTTGGATTAGGAGCAAAAGCTGAGAGTAGAAAATGAAGCAAAAGAGGGCACCCAATCCATTCCTCCCAACCCCACGCCATGGGATTTGACTTAACAAATGGAAAGAGTGTGTTTCCCTTCTTCAAGAGCACACCTGCTATAACATGAAGGAAGTCCCAGTGCCTGTCCCAGAGAACTGAAGGCATGCCAAGTATCATTCAGGAGCCACTGCAAGAGCAAGAGAAAACACTTCCTCCCCATATTTAACTGGTAAAGGAAGAGGAAAAGCAAGAATGGATGGAGCTTTGGGGCTGCAAAATAGTTTAAGTGAAAGCACACACAATCATCTTCAAAGAGGACACAAGTATAATACTATGAATACATAGGTACATCCAGAAAAATACTCACAATTTGCCAGGAATGGCCCAGAAATGATGAAAAGAGGGTGGTAGTGGAGGGATCCTTCTTCTCTAACCACAACTTCGCAATTTGAGCTTGGTCACATTACTTCCATAAAGAGAAAGAATAAGAAATCCCCAGCCTCGTCTAAACTCTGTGTGATATAGTCTACTGCCTCACACTGTTAACCATCTTATTATAAGGACGGTTGCCTAAACAGAATTCTTAAAGGAGGGAACCGTTCAGCTGATTGTATGTGTCTCCGGCTGGGTCCGAGGCACACTTTGTGTAGGGGTAAGCTGATCCCTCTAAATGCGGACACAGGCAGGGCTACCCTGCCAGGTTCAAAAACAGATGTACTTATCATGCTTCTTATGCCAGTTTACTAAGTGTGACAAACATAATGATACACGCTGGAGGAAAACAATCAAACATTGTGGATTTAAATCCTTGCAGAAATTGTAATTATTACTGCATTGTACACTGATTAGGATAAGCAGGGACATTTATAATCTCTCTCCCATAAGCGCTGATGCTATCTATGCACATTCAACTTTTTAACTACATGGTATTATTTCCACAACTACATACAATTGATATTAATTCCATTTTAAAGATTAGAAAGCTGACACTGGGAAAATTTAAGTAACTAGTTCAAGGACAGAGAGCCACTCTAATGCCAAAGCTAAGCATGCTCTTTCCAGCAAATGTGAGATTACAGCCTCAATAATGCTGTAGTAGAAAACAGCAATAAAATTAAGCAAATAAATACTGTATTATTTACTCACATGTCAGAATGGTTGTTATCAAGGGCAAAAGATAATAAGCACTGAACAGAATATAAAGAAAAGGGAACTCATGCACACTACAGGACTAGAAATTAGTACAATCATTATGGAAAACAGCATGGAAGCACCTCAAAATTAAAGGTAGAGCTACTTACTGTATGATCCAGCAATCTTATCACTGAGTATTTATTTAAAAAGTGGTATCAGTACTTTGGAGAGACATTTACCTCCTATATTCATGGCAGCATTATTTACAATAACTAAGGTGCAGAATAAGCTTAAGGGTTAATCAGTGGATGAATGAATAAAGAAAATATGGTAACTACACACAATGGTGTACTATTCAACCATAAAAGAGGAAGTTGTGTCACTTGGGACAAAATGGACAAGCCTGAGGTATGTTGCCCTAAGTAAAATAAGCCAGGCACAAAAGACAAGCTCACTTATATGTGGAACCTTCAAAAAGTTGAACCCTTAGAAGCAGAGAGTTGAGAAGCAGTTACTAGGAAGTGGCGGGGGGGCATTGGGGAGATGTTGGCCAAAGAATACAACACTTCAGTTCAACAGGAAAAAAAGCCCAAGAAATCTGTTATGCAACATGGTGACTATGGCTAATAAAAATGTACTGTGCCCTTGAAAACTGTTGAGAGTTCTCATTACAAAAAAATAGTAGCTGAGACAGACAATGCCTGTTTGAAGTAACTTGATTTAGCCATTCAACAAGACATATATATTTCAAAACACCACACTGTGAAAGATAAACATGAATAATTTGTACATGTCAATTAAAAATAATTTAATTTTAAAAACTATCATTTACTTATTTGTTAGGCCCATTGCTTACTGTCTCCCTTCCTCTGTGAGAGAAGGCACTGGGGAACTCAGGCATCTGCTCTGTGCTCCTCTCGTCCCACCCTGCTGGGCCCAGGCTCTGGAACCCACCAGCAGCCATTTCCTGAGTGAATGGCTGCACACTCTGCTCTCTGCTCTACAGAACGCCTCAGAGCTGTCATCGCTCCTCTGCTTGGTGAGCTTGTCATCAGTGTACGTGTGCCTTCACTCTAATCTCTATATGTTGTTAAATAAATCCTACTTCACCAATGGATGAGTGTGGTTCTAACAGAGTTTTCAGGGTTTCTAAAATCAGTCCCATCCACACTGAATGCCCTCATATCATCCTAGAACATCCTCACCCACATCAACACTTTCTTCCTTAGCAATAGTTATTTCTATCATATGACGTTAATTTAAATTATTTATGTTTCCTTCAAGGGCACAGATTTCATGGGGTTTTTTGCGCTGTATTTCTGAACTCCTAGAACATTGACTGATGCATAGCTAGTACTTAAAAATCATTGGTGAAAAGATGAACAAAAGGAAACATTTTCATCTTTAAAAATATTTTTTTTAAAAAAGTGGTACTCTAAAAGCATCTTAAGGCAGGAGTTATTTTTGTTTTTTCCCTAACTATTCTGCTTATCACAAGTACAGGAGATTGCCATTTACTTATCATCTGATGAGACCCTCCCTACCTGGTGGGTGTACAGGCAATGACAGGGTCTCCTGCTAGGGGGGCCCAGGAAACAAATTTATACCTTTTTTTACATTTATACTTTTAAACAATCCTATACCCAACCCTCAAGGTTGGCACTGTGTTCATCCCCAATTTATAGGAAGAAATATGAAATTGCTACAAGTCAGATGCAAAAGATAAGCTATCCCTAGGATATCTGACTTTAGAGAGCTCTTAACTACTGTTCTTAAATGTTGAATTTACACCCAGAAATGATAAATGAGTCATGAAGCACACTTTACATTCTTCATTTTGCTACCATCACAATGACTCAATTTGTCCTTTCGCCATCCCATCTTGTTCCCTTGGTATCCATGCAGCATCATTAGTTACACTGTAGAATGGAAACTTCCGCTCCAGTCAGAGCTTTGGTATCTCAGAAAGCCAGGGGCCAGTGACACAGAAACAATGAGGACACAATGTCCTGCAAGGGTACCCAAGCTCTGCTGATAGCCTCAGAACCAAAGCTCGCAGAGCGAAATGAGCTGTGTAACAGTCCCCTGTCTCTTGTCCTCTGAAAGCTGAAGCCACCCTTCAGGCTGGGGTGCTTATACTGTCCACAAAGAGGCTCATCTCCCCACCCCCAGCAATTAGTCACGAACCACCAATGAATTACAGGATAATTTTGAATTCAGGCTGAATTTAGATATCCTGAAAATTCCATTTTAACCACTTTGTAAATCTGCTTATTTTTCTCCTCTCACATTGATGTTTCCGTACATTCAAATTAAATTTAATCACCCTAGTAGATGTAAATGTTTTTGCAGATGGGTCTAGAACCAAGTTTGGAGATATATTTTCCTCCAGGTAAACCATATTAGTCCTGAAGTCCTAGGGATCCTGCAGACACGGCCACTAGTGATTTTCACCCCTTACAGCACTGGGAAGAAAATTTTAAGGAAATAATGCAAATTGAATAAAGAAGAAAGATTAAGAATTAACCTGGAGAGGAGGCTGAACAGTTGTAGGGAATAAAAAAGGGTAATACATTCATTTAAAAAAAAAAAAAAAAACACTGAAAGGTAACCAAGAAATGTGAACAGAAATGAAGAGTGCCCAAAACACATAAAAATGCAAGAAAATAAAAGGAGAAAGGGTTAGAGGGATTAAAATGCAAGCAAAGCATCAGTAACTTAGTTTTGTATATTTGCTTAAAACAAAATATTGCTCAGATATAACAAATTTACCTTTTTCCCCCTCTCCCTGTGGTGTTTTTAAAAAATCGGTAGCTAAAGAAATAACTAATTACCCTGTCACACTGGATCAGACACCTCTGTTCACACCAGCCCAGGGTTAAATTTCCTGCTATTCCTCATTAAAAAGAGGGATATGTCCTATCAGGGTATAGGTTCCCCCTCTTGTGTTTCTATCTATATTTAATGACTACAATCAATTAAATCATCCTTTTCACCCCATGACATTTTGTCAATCACACTCGGTGTGGGTATTTTCACTATTATTATTATTATCATCATCATTATTATTTTCAGTGATAAAGTATCAAAGCCTGGCTCAGTTGATAGAAAACCCATCTGGTCCTAGCTGTCAAAATGGCATTGCTGATTACTTTGAAGAAATCTGCAGCAGTGCTGAAAGAAAATAATCACCAAAATGATCAAAAGGGGTAATTAAAAATTAATCTTTTATTTCTTTCCCTCTTCTATATTTTTAAATTTTCCTACTGAATAAACTATCTTCTTTGAAAGATGTACTTTGACCTCAAACTCTTTGGGAATATTCTCAGGAGGAATGGCAGAGTTGTTTTTAGGAAATCATCTCTCCCTGTTCTTGCCTGAGTCTCAGGAGAAAACAAAGTTGTTATCACTGATCAGAACAGACAGGTAAAACCACCAAGAGATGGGCCTTGGTTAAGCAACACAGGACTAGAAAAACCTTACAAATGAACCGTAAGGTAGATTAATGGAAAAACTCCTTTGACAATCTGTTTTCAGAGGACAAGCCTGGTGGTAAAGGAGCTCTGGAGAGCGCAAGAGGGTGAGAAACTATAGATGCTTTCTTGGACAGTGGGCCAAAGTATTATCAAAAGGTGAGACATATGAGAAAACGCAACTACAAAGACCTCTATTAATCACCACAGAACCAACTTCTTCCTTACCAACCCCCAGAAAGGATTTAAAATAAATAGTAGCCCAAGTAAATATTTAAGGGATGGTCTCAGATTCTAATGGAACTTTGATATTGTCTGGAATATAATCAACATGAACTGATAATCATACCAACTTTTATATTTGAATATACCTGAAGAAAAGTACATGTACTTTGAAATGCCTGAAGCTTTCCATTTTTGCAAATATAAATTATCATTTGCTCATGGAGCACGGGAAGTTCAAAACTTACCAATGCTACACTAAGAAGGTACAAGCTGTTGAATCTATTTTTCCCTTGACTACACTGAAAAATTTAATAGTCTTACATTTATTCCTTCTCTCTATCACCTTGATCAAGTCACTTCTGAGCCTCAGTTTTCTCTTCTGCCCAATGGGAATAATATTAAACTTTAACTATTTAGATAAATCACTAATTCATACATCATAGATGCTCAAAAAATAATACCTATTTGTTCATACATTCATTCATCATCCATTTGTCTATATGATTAATATTTATTAATGTCCTCCTACATATCAGAGACTGTTCTGAATGGTATTATCATTCTGGAATGTTGTTGGTCCTTTTATTGGAAGGTGTGCAGTAAGCTGTCAATTCCAAAAATCCTATAGACATATGCATCATATTATTGCAACCCAGGGATGAGTGGGTGTGACAATTTGCACTCAGAAACACAGACTAGATCATATCCAACAAATACAATTTGAAAAAAAAAATGACAGAGCTGGAAGTACTTTGCATAAGGTTCTATCAAATTTAAAACAAAAATGCAAACCACAGTTCACGCAGGTCCCAACAGAATATGCTTTTAAGGATTTTCATTACTGCCCAACTCTAATGTCCAATACAAGGAAGAAAAAATTCACACGGCAGAAGTCGGGAATTGATAGTTTCTGACCCTCACTTCTTCCCTATAAATCTTAAGCCCAGCAGGTCCTCATGGAGAGGAGAGTCACGGCTCACAGAGGGTGGGGCACTCTGAGAGCAGACATGTTGTCTTTCAAAGCACAACCTCTGAAGTATCCTAGCAACTTTCCTGAACAAACCCTTTAAGATCTGAATTCAGGGCCACAACATTCTGTCTCTTTAACACTGCCAGTCAGGCTGTACTGGAAACATCATTACTTAAAATTTCACCTTGCAAATAAATAGCTGTGAACTGCAACCAGAAGCAAAGGAATCTCTCAAAGACATTATCTGGAAATAGTCAGTGGATGGCACCTCAAGTCCCATTAATCATCCTCATGTGTACAGTTCGTTTTAATGGCTTTTATGGTTTATCCTCTGAATGCCAACAAAGAGTATGATTTTTTCCTGGGTTATTCTATTAAACAGAAATCAATATCTAATATAAATGTGCCGACAGTAGGGTACTTGGAAAGGCCAGGAATGAGCTAGTATTCCAGTTTTATCTCACCCTGCCCAGAGTGGAACGTGGAGACTGAAGATTAAAAGAAAGGCTAGATATGCATGGTGCTTTCTAAGGAACCAAAATACCCCTGCTTCAGAAAAGGAGGGCCTGTTTACCACCCAATGGGATTTTAGAGGAAAGGGATGTGGTTTTTGCTATTCAAGACAAGTAGAGGGAGAGAAGGGTGGGCAACCACAGACTGTAAGAGGAAGCAAAACTAATCAATGCTTCATTTTCCCCAGGGAGTGATTTAAATAAGGAAACAGGACTGACAGTTGTGCTCAGAGAAGGAGAGAAGCAAAAGCTCTGCCTCAGAATTCTCTGCCAAGCACATGTAAGGCAAAGCTAGCTCATCCACCCAATCACTCCTCAGCATGCCAGGAGGCAGTGGTAGTCTTTTAAAAATTATATACGTCCCACAAATGAGAAGCAGAAGCCACCTTCTGCAGAGACGGATGCACAAAATGCGAAATCCATCTTTTCAACCTGCACAGAAGGTTTGAACCCTTCAGTTCTGAAATTCACGGTCAGCATTTTTGATGGCAGTCATTGACGGGAACTAAGCTGGCCAGCAAGAGGGAAAAAAATCTGAGAACAGAGAGTCTTTACTGAAAATGTGCTTTTCTTGAGTAGCGAAGTGATCTTCACTTGTGTTAAGGTAGAAGAAAATGTGAGACCCTAAGATTATAAAGAATTAAATCAAGGTATCAAGTAATGAACTTAGCAGGGCAGCACGTAGCAGTAGGCACCCCAGGTTGCTACCAATTACCTATTAACCTCAGCAGTTCACCTGACTTCTCAGTGCTTCATTCTTTATCTGTAGAGAAGGGCAGCAAGCATTGTACTGCTTACTTTATGAATCTGTTCTGCGTCTCAGTGGATGTGAGATTAGCAGCTAGGGCCCTAGACTGTGGAGCCCCTCTGGGTATCACATCTCACAGTGGAAAGTGATGGTCCCATGAGAAGCCGGCTGGATGGGGGACACGGCCTACATCCCTCACTACGCCCAAAGCAAGTCTGCTGGACCTGTGCCTATGCTCTGCCCTATCCCACACTTACTTCTCCACCAGTCTCAATCTGGGGGCCATGCCATGAGCTTTTCTCAAGCAGATGAAAGACTTCAGCACTCCCCACGAGGGCAATGTAAATTATGACATGTAGCCTTATGATTACAGGAACTTTACCTAGGAGCTTCTATTTCTAATAGTTTATATCTCCTCGTACTGTTATTTGTCACATATATGAATAATGACATTAATTTATGCACCATTTCAGTGGAGTGTTTTTCATTGGCTGGAAGTCACTCTAAAATGATGGTTGCTGTGATGGTTAATTTTATATGTCAATCTGACAGGGCATGGGGTACACAGACACTTCATTGAGCATCATTTTGTGAGGGTGCTGTTGGGTGAGATTAACATTTGCACCAGTACACTGAGGAAAGCACATTGAATTCAGTAATGTGAATAAGGCGCATTGCATCCATGAAGGCTTGAACAGAACCAAAAGCTGGGGAAGGCAAAATTTGAACTCTCTGCCCAGCTGTCTTCAAGCTATCACATGGTCTCTTGCCTTCAGATGGGATTTGAACTTACACCACTGGCTCTCCCAGGTCTCCCACTTGTCCAGTGAAGATCTTCACTCCCTGGAGCAATATGTATCGGTTTATATGTATAACAATATGTGCACGGTAGACATGTATGTATATATACATATGAAAGAGGGAGAAGATAGATGCCCTTCACAGATGCACAGGCAATGTCATAATTCTCCAGATCTGTAATGTGCAATTATCCTCTACGATATTATGACAAGTATAGCATAGATTGTGTTAAACTTCAAGGATATTTGCATTCAGTGCTTCACATCCCATACTGAAGACTCAGGTTAAAGAATGAACTCTTCAAAGTCTGAAAAAAAAAGTTCTATAAAATGGAATACTACTCAGCCATAAAGAATGAGAAATTAGAGGCATTCATAGGAAAATGGATGCATATTGAGGATATACTCTTAAGAGAAATATATAAGTCACACATGTGTAAATACCAAATCATTTCTCTGGTGTGAAAACATAATTGTACATAAGATCCTAATGGTATAATCGACAATGTGAAATAGGAAGAAAAGGGCTAAAGGTGTAGGGGAAGTGGGAAGGGTAGGGGAAAGGAAATAAGGTAAAAGAAAAAAATATGAGAAAAGGAAAAAATGGAAATAAAGTATCTGTAAATAGGGAAGGGAGGAGGGGGTGTAGGGAAGGCAGGGTTAAGGGGTAAAAATGAGAACCAAAACCTGTCATGTAAAGGTACAAGATCCCAATGATGAATGCAACTGTAATATATACCTAAAATGTACCAATAAACTCAATGAGAAAAAAAAGTTTGAACTCCTCACAATGAGTGGCCTGTACACTAAGATGAAATTATTGGTAAATATAAGTGGCAAGAGGTATAAAATTTTCCAAAAAAACCTCCTTGTATGGTTTTCTGATAAAATACTTCTATAAATAAAATTAATATGGTATTATCCTTGAGGTCAAAAGTCTAAAGCAGTGCAGAGAGGAAATCAGTAATTGTAGGTAATTCTCATCCTCCAGATACTTAAGAGTATCTTCTATATGAAAGGCATCGTGCTTGGAACCTAAATAAGAAAGACACAGAATACTGCGCATGTTTTGTATGTGTGCATGTATATGTTTACATGTACCAATGAATGGAATGGAAGTGGAAGTTTGGAAAGGCTGCCGCCAATACTACAAAGCCCTGGATGAGACACAGACCTCTGGGGCACAGGATGTGAATACCTGTGCTAAAGGCCACACTTTCCTTCCCCACCTGATAGAGTTTCAGAAATCAGCAAAGATAAAGAGAGGGAAAGAGTCATCAGCGTTTCCGTGCTTTTCAAAATCAAGATGAAGTGTTATTAGAATCTAAGATTTAAAATAGAAGTCAGACTTTGCAAGTTATTAGTAGCAGCCAGTGAACCAAATTATATTTTGCAAGAATTAAAATGGGAAAGATAGTGGGAAAGTAAGTTTCTCCCAGAGTGACACATTTATGATAAAAATACGATGGGTGAGAATAACAAACTTCAGTGTGAAGTTATACCGAACAGCTGTTAAAACTCTTATACTGAGAAACCATAAAGCAGCTCCTAGGTAACAGCTAGCTTCAAAATGAGCACAGCAAATGAACCCTGAGACCAGTGCAGGAGCAATGAATAGTTTCTTCTTCTAACTGTGTTTGTAATAAGAGTAAGATATATTCTAAGAGCCAATATCATGCATGGCCCATTTTGGAAAAACAAACACAAACACCATCAGATCTTTTAATGATAACTTGGGCATTGGAGGTATTATTAATTCTGTTTCAGAAAGAGAAAATGAGATTTTGAAGATACCCAACCATGTTTTCTTGTCTGCGGAAAGGGCCTTCCCTGCCTGTAGTGTGTGATCCATCCGTATTCCACCATGGTCTCTAGGTATCACCCTCTGGTCCTTTCTGCCTTTACTTTCAAATCCTTTCTCTGATTATTTCAATATAAGCCTTCATTTTTTAGCATTGCTTAACTTCTGTCTTCTAACTCCTTGGTCTTTTCTAACCCACTTGTAAAGTCACTCAGAACATGAAAATAAATTATTAAAAACCTACTAATTTGCATACATTCAGCATATAAACCACATCCATAATCTCTGCTGACTATCTCTATCTAGAATTAGAACACTTATAATCTAAATGTGTCTGTGTCTATGCACCCCTCTTCTGGTTTGCAAACCCAGCAGGCCTCATCTTCTGATTAACTTGGTATTTTGTTTTCTTCATTATAATATCACAAAGACATTCAATGTCCCCTCCCCATAAAAACATCTTAGTTGATTATGACAATAATGGAGACACATAGCCATTAATTTGAATTAAGCAGCCAAATACAGATGCCTGGAACAGAACTGGGAAGATGGGCTTTCCTTTCCCCTCTCAGCCCTAGGTAAGGCCATAGAATATAAAACATTGTTAGCACATTTTACAGAAAAGTCAATTAAAATGTACAAAATAAAGTGAACACCGAAAAGGAAATGTGATTTGGGAAATGAACTGGTTAGCATTTACAGTAATTACTAGAGATTACTACCAAATTACTAACCAAATTACTGGCAGAATGGTCATATTATTCTACTGCTTATAATAACATTGCATACCAATTTCAAGTAATTGTACATAATTTCCTTGACGGAGTCCAGATAGCAATTTGAAACTGATCTCCATGCTGGGTGTCGTCTCCTACCTCTGAAATGGAGTTTGATATTGTTTTCACCCCAATTTACCCCTCTACTCTCCCCATCCATTCCTGCTTTTTGCTCCTTTGGGTCAGAATAGTAGCAGGATGGGATACAAGACTAAAAATACTGCTGTTATAAGTCCAGCCTTCTGACGTGACACACATTGAAAGGGTCTCAGACAAGTTGTCCTTGCCAGTCTGAAGTAGTAACTGTAAATGCCACCATTTACACTTTACTTTGAATGAAGACCTGAACATTTATTTACTTGACCTACATATGGTTGGGAGAGGATGAGACACTGGCATTGGAGAAAATTCTAACATGGGGGAAAATGGGTGAAAGAATGAAAGTCTGTATCACTGGTTTGGTTTCGGGAATACTGACTTGGCACCTAAGGTTCAAGATGTTTTTAGGGACCCACCTATGGGAAGGGCAAAGGAAGGAAGCAAGACCCTCTGGATAGAAAAGGAAATCAACTAGCACTCTTCCAGTAACCAGACAGGAGCTAGGAAGCAAGAGTGCCCATCTTGGTGGCCTCATCATGAGGAAAACGGCCTGTGCTTGATACCTGCATCTTTCTTGGAGCTGACGTGCTTCCCTTGGGAAATAGTCCACGGAGTCCCAGAGGAGGCTGCTCCACTGTGAATGCAGGTTGTGAGGACGAGACAACTGGAGGCTGTCTGTGGCCTGCATTCCTGGTAGCTGGGCAGAGCTTTGACAAGGGTAACCTCTGTGGTACCATGGTCAGGCTGGGGCACTCCTGATAAATTTGTATTCTTCAATTTTAGGAAACTGGGTGAGATCCCAAATTTAAAATATGAAAAAAAGTCTATCTTCAGAAAAGAAGAAATGACACAACCAGCTCTATCATAAAGGATACATCAGTGATTGCAAAACTGTTGTTGTCTTTTCAAATCAGCCTAAACTGGATTTTCAAATTAGCATCCCCAACTGTGACTGTGCAGTAGCTCACATTTGTAGTGCTGAAAAGTTGTGTTCACAGATAAGAGAGAACCATCTAACATACGGCTACCACATTTCCCCCTCTCCAAATCTGGGAAATGTGGCTGATTTGCATATTTAGCATACATTTGCATTCTGTGTTCAATAGCCCCTAACTCTAATTATGTAAAATAAGATAAATTAGTACATTTTACTGCCATTACATTCTAGCCCTGTGGTTAGGGGCTAGGGAGACTTAACCCAACTTTTTCCTCCTTCAGGAGTCAAAGTCACTTGGTGTATAGGCTGTAAACATTTCCAAAAAAATTCCTAGCTGTGGAGGGAGAAAGTGAGCAAGAGAAAGAAATGACCAATGAGGTCTGGAATTCATGTTGTGGATTTCTTAATCTAATAAGTAAATTTAAAATGTTATCGTGGTCAGAAAGTAAACAAAAATGCATCTTACACATATTTTATAAGTAAATATAGAGCAAAGCAAAGAATTGTTGAACAAAAGGTAGCACAAAAACCAAAACTAGCAGATCAGCTGTGTGGGTCAGAATTAAAAGGTCTGCAGATGGGAAGTGAGTGTGAACAGGGTCAAAAGCCCTGGAGGGTGGTTACTGGCCGCCAGGGGAATGCTGCCTTTATTTTTCTCAGGTGCTTTTATTCCAGGAGGCCTCCATCCCTACTGGAGAGATGCTCCATACTTCTATCTTCATCCTCACTAACATGTCCTTTCTCATCGTGTCTCACAGACTCCCTTCATCCCTCCTGTTTTTATTTGATGGGTGTGTATGGAGCACTTTCTATGTGTTAAGACGCCCCCTGGAGTTAAGGGTATGAAGATGAACAAGAAATATAGACCCAGCTTTCTAGGAAGCCACATGGAAAACTGGCTGAGAATGTGGTTGCAATATAATAAGCACTGTAAGAGAAGGGAGAGAAAAATGTGATGAATGCACATAATGGCCAAAGCTTAGATTTGCTTGAGAAGGAGCAGAAAAACAGGGTTGAATGGGCTGCAAGAGGTTTCCAAGAGCAGAGAATGTTTTGTCTGGCTCAGACAGGGAGCAAAAATTCACTAGATAGAGAAATACAGGAAGGCATTTCAGACACTGGAAATTCTGCACGCAAAGTCATCTGCATCCATGTATTTGAGCGCCCAGTGATAAAAACATATATAAAATGTTTATGGGAATACAGAAAGGCATTTCATCCGTGATGGGTGAGCAAGAGTTCACAGGGAAGGGGAGAGACTCGGTTGTAAAAGCCAGGATAGTCAGATGCTCCCATCCCCAGGGAAAAAAAGCCAGCACAAGCAGAAGCATGGCCATGGACTGCATATGCCATGTGTAAGAAATGAAGACTGGCTTAACAGAAGCCATGTAAAGGCTGCTGCAAAACAGAATGCAAATTACCTAAGAAAAACATTTTGTACATACCACAGGACATTTCATTATATTTTTGACAATGGAGTGGCGCAGAAATCACTTTAAATAATTATTTCAGGTCAAGCACTATGCTGGGCACAGTTGTTCAGTCATTCTTTTGTGGAAAGCACTTGAGAGATGAAGATACCTGAGAGAAAGTGCAAGATGAATGAGTCCTGCAGAGAAGACGATTAAGCCAAAGGAGATAAGGGAGCAGGTGCCATGCTCCAGGTGTGAAAGAATGAAGCTCTCAGTGGGCTGATGACAGGGGGAATAAAAACAGAGATGATCTGTCCTCAAATAAAAACAAAATGGCATTTTGAAGAGAGTCTTATAAAACGTGATTCGATGTAGTTGGGGTGATGTGCAACAATGTTGTTAAAGTTCTGAATAAAAATAAATAGGAAAATGACAGAAACAGGAAAATTCAGATGAAAGGCAAAGAGGAGTGGAAACAGATATTTGATTATGTGCCAACTGTATTTTTAGTATTTACTCTCAATTTTATATTCTGTCATTCACTTAAAACCCCTATAAAAAGAAAATCACTCTTGCAATTGACAAAACTTTGAATTAGGAAGGTTTTACCAATTGGCCAAGCACACTAGAGTAGTAAATTGCAGAAGGAAAACTGAATCCTCAACCTAACTCTACTGCATGGTCTTCCTGCACTCCTTTCAATATGCCACGCATGTTCTGATGAGCAACATAATGTGTTCAGCCGTAGACATGGTGAGTTTGAGATGATAACACAATGCCCAACAGGAAATATCCAGTGAGCAGTTATACATAATAGGATCATAGATTTATAGACCTGGAAGGCATCTTAAAATTATATAATCATAGAAGCAAAGTTATAAAAAGAGATTAAACTTAGGGTTATTCATTTGGGAGAAATTCATACACTAGGCAGTGAATGAAATCACCATATAAGAGAAAGTATGTATTAGAAGGCTAATGGCTGTCCTTTGGATGTTCCCACCTTCTGGGGAGGGGAAGGAAAGAGCTCATTCTTTGGGTAGGGCAGAGCCATCCTGAAAGGTGGAGAGATGAAGGTCTCTACATCAGGGAAGGCAGAGAAAGAGAAGGGGAGCAGGCAATAATGCTGAGTGTTTCAGAGAAGTCACAGAAAACAATGTGATTTTCTATGGCTGTTAGATATTGGTTGACTTAGACTGAACTTGTCAAAGAAATAAAGAAAATAATACAAGGAGTCAAATGCCAGGGGGGGAGAAAGTCTGCCTGGCATTTTTTTATTTGACTAGATCTTGGAAAATAAAACACAATTTCTGAGAAAACATGTAGAGTGAGAATTCTGTAAATTATATCTTGGTTACAGCTCACTGTAGTTTAAAGACAGGATATCACAAGGTTTTGGTATGTTGAGATGAAAATTGTTGATGGCAATAAACAAATTCAGGGCCAGGGATTTAGCTCAGTGGTTCTTCTGCCTGCCTTGCAAGCACAAAGACCCAAGTCTGATCCCTGATACCAAAATAATAATAATAATAAAAAATAAACAAATTCAAGCAATTCATAGAGATGTATGCAAGACTCCAGTGGTGGTAACAACTAGAAGTCTATGACACTTGCCATAGACCTTATCATTCTTACAATAATATAAGGACACTACCAATTTTTTTCTACTAAGATATAAAGGTGGCTATACCCAGAAGTGCTGTATAACTAAGAAATGGTTTTTCAGATCCATAGCACAGCAGGTAAAAAACTAGATTCCAATATGCTTCCAAAGGGACAAAAACTTAGTTGCATAAAGCTGGACCTGACTAAGCCCTGGTGAAAGGACACAAAAGGCTTATCACAGCTCTGCAGATCTTGCTGTAGCGTTCATCATGTGTGAGAGTCAGCATCTACCGGGATCACTGCAGCCACCTCTCCTCCTCCTCTCCCTCTCAACATATAAATTGTTACCAATGAGCCACAGTTTACCCTACCACCAGGTGCCACGGATCTCCCTGAGAGCCACACACACAATCTCCTCCTCAATGGACTGTGACATTATGTGCAGAGCATCATGGTGGATGCCACTGGAAAAAGGTGTCTAAAATATGAGGAACTGGTGAGGTCTGTTTCACTGGGCTGCAGAACACTATATAGTATCTCCTAGAAAAGAGCTAGGGCACTCAACAACCTAAAACCACATCTTGCTAATTAACATTCTCTTTGGGTGACTGAGTTAATTTCTGCCTGTGGTTAAACATGCTGTTTATACTGCTCTTGTTGAGGGTCAAGAGGTACAGAAGGAAGATACAATTAATTCCCTAATAATCTCATCTGTTTCACATGACATCACATTTTATATTCTTTCACATATGACACATAGGCCTGAGCTATACAGAAAATGAAGTTGGTTTGAGAGGTTTGAAGCCTTTCTCAAATATTAAAAAATATTGTATTGTCTTTGTCCTGAAATTAAAAATATACATTTCATTGCTTCCTGGCCTTTTGGCTAAGATCAAGTGTAAAAAATACATGCATTTCAGTTGAGTATCTCCAATAAGGAATGCTTTATCTTTAGAGGCAGTATATGTAATTTTCATAGTCTTAAAGTTTCTGGAAGCATTCATTCCAAAACCTCACATACTAAGTGTTAGAAAATGAACCAGGAGAGAAGGAGCAGCATAAACAAATTTCCCTGGATCCTCAGAATCAACAAGTTAAATTTCTTCTATATCCTTTTAGAAATTTCTAAAGAATATATA
>NW_022900928.1:80744882-80763698 GCF_012274545.1 Fukomys damarensis
ATATATGTATACATATATATATATATTTAAATCTCACAAGACAGAAACACCCACACACGAGCACACAATTTCATTTTCCTTCTTTACCCAAACATAATTATAATATACACATTGTTTTTCAACTAGCTTTTTCACCATGTAATGTGTCATAAATATCTTTCCATAATAAGTATAGATCTACCACATTCGTTATAAGGGCAATAGATTATTCTATACATTACTATAATTCACATAACCAGCCCCATAATGATATGCCTTGAAAAAATTACTTTTATAATTTATAAACATTCACTTTTTAAAAATTTAATGTATTGGTACATTCACTTTTATTTTCATTTTATTATTAACTTAAGTAATTGTACAGTTATCTGTTACTACATTAACAAGCCACCTCAAACTTATGAACTTAACAACAAAATCATCATGGATACAGACTTTTGTATACGTAAAAAAATTCTGAGAAATGATGAAGTTGTTAAGTCTGAGAAACGGGAATAAGGAGTCAGGAATTTGGTCAGGGCAGGGAGGGTTGCCTCTGTGCCTTGATAACTGGGGAATCAGCAGGGAAAACAAACAACTGAGAACTAGGAAAGCCATGGGCCTGCAAGATCCAAGATGGTGTCTTCCTGGACTTGTCTAGCCCTTTAGCAGATAGCTGGGAGGACTACTTCCTTCTGGAAACTTCTCCAGCATGTTGTTCTCTATATACCCAGCCTTCTTACCAGTAGATCCTTCAGGCAACTTTTCCATCCAGCTGATTCAGCCCTCCAGAATCACTAAATGTCTCTCCTGCCACATTCCACTGGTTGTGAGCAAGTCATCACTGGCCAGGTTCACAAAGAGACAGTGCTAAGAAACAGTAGCACAATCAAGCATGGGTAGGATGAGAGAAGTGGGTGTAGATATAGACGCAGAAGCAGATGCCGCATCTTGAGAGTCTGCTACGCCACACTGTCTTCAAAGCATGTGCCTCTGATTTTGTCCTTTGCAAAACCTTTCCTGCCATGACAAATACACTTCTACCATCTTCCTGACTTCCCACATGTGCATTCCAGAATGCTGCCAGGTCCTGTGTGGAGAACACTGACAGTGCACTATAACAGAAAGACCAGTGGCCCCCATGGTGAGTTGACAAGGGTTCATGTCGCTGAATATCTCAGAGCCCAGTCTTATCAGTAAAGGAAGGGGACGGAAATAAATCAGGTTCAAAGCCCCTCTCAATTATAAAATCTTATTGTCCTAAGACCCTT
Source organism: Fukomys damarensis (assembly GCF_012274545.1). Lineage (NCBI taxonomy): Eukaryota > Metazoa > Chordata > Mammalia > Rodentia > Bathyergidae > Fukomys > Fukomys damarensis. The sequence continues at coordinate 80,746,133 of NW_022900928.1, forward strand.
TCTTGGTATCTCAGATTCCAATTCTTTCCACTAAGAAGGAGAAACGGAATAGAAAAACTAGGCACAGCTCCATTTTTACCAGTCTTTTGCATTCATCCCAAAAACAAGGTACAGCCAAGTGCAAAGGACACCAGAGTTCTTAACACAACTAGCATGTGATTCTTAACCATGCTGACCCAGCCAGGTATATGAGATGAGAAAAGTGTATCACATTTCTAAAACAGTGAAGAGGATGATGAGCCCACCCTCAGATATGCAGGACAGAAGATGGGGGCACGAAATTTCATTTTAAGGAGTAATCACTTTTCCTTTCCTTTTCATACCAAGAGATTGAGACATGAGAGAAAAAGGCAGGGTTGTTGTGATAATAAATGCTCTCTAACTGAAAAAGAGTGTCACACACACAAGGGACTGCTATTTTAAAGTCTCCCTATTCACTCATCAGCACCTCTGCCATATATTCTACTTCACTTAGCTTTGTAACTTACTCTGCCTAAGTTGCCTCATGTAAAACATATTTACAATCCCAGAGATAATTTCTCTCAAGGATTTATATTTAGCAAATGAAAACCAGGCCAGGAGCCAGGCTCACCCTAGTTCTAGGTCTTATCATTTCTAAGACCAGGATTGAATGTCTCTTCCCATTTCCTATGGGATCTACAAGATGCAAGAAGAAAACTCAGCTTATATATGGAAGAGAAATTACTAGTCAAGACAGAATGATGGATAAAGGAAGGAGGAAGGAATAAGGAAAAGTAAGACATGACTGAGTGGACACAGAACAGCTTTTTGCCTGACTCTCTTTCTGTCACTAAGATCAGCATAGAAAGTCCCACACCCACAGATTGAAGGCAGATGGGCAAGACCAGGTACCCTCAGGACAGATGGAGAACATCCTAAGCTTCTCCTTATTTTCTTGGCCCAGTACAAATGTATTATGTAGGTCACTAATTGGGATGGATAATATTCTTTGGAGATCAGAGGCTGTGCACCGTCTCTGAGGTGTGACAAAAGGAAGGAAGCTCAGTCCTGCCTTCCCTGGCTTGGTGATGGATGGACAGTGAGAGCAGTCTGTGCATGCCTTACTTTTCATTTATTTCACTTCTCCTGTCACCCTTCTGCTGGCCTTGGAAAGCAGAAGGAAAAGGAAATGTCATTTCTCTAGAGATGCAACAAAGGTTATTTGCTCCAGGAAAAGGCTCTGTCTTAAATAAATGAAAGTTGTCTGTGTTGTTTGTCTGTTTATTTGGGTTTTTTTTTTTTAGTCCTTCTTGGTCACCCTATAAATGACTAAAAATCACCTTACCACTCCCTGAGTCTGTAGGACTCTTGCTGCTGTGCAAAGGCGTAAGAATGAGCCAAGTCAAACATCTCTAATGTCTTCTTTCCAAACCAAAATGTATTTTAATAATTTAAAGCTGCAGCTTCTTCAGTCACTTGATAAATTATTCACAAATTTTACAACAAAAAAGAAAAAGTCTGTTCCCTTTACAAGATCTGGAACATTAAATCATGTCACAATAGATGAAAAGGACAAATCAACCCTAAACTCTTAGAAATCACACATTTTCCTTCTTTATCTGAAAGCACTGACATAGTTTATAGGGCACGTGGCAGGTAGATATAATTTTGCACAAGTTGCACACAGGTACAAAGGGAGGATGACAGCAAAGGAATGAACAAAGGTGGCTTTCAGTGCGTATATAGAGAACATCTTGCCATTGACCCCAGCAGCTGTAAGTAGCATTTCAAAGAGATCTTCAAGAAGATACAAATGAACAAAGTTTGTTTGCCCATAACTCATGCTAACTCGGGGCACGAGAGGAAGTTACAATAATGCGGCTCCCATTGTTCTTATGTTCAAACATACTTCTGCATCTTCCCACTGCCATGGGCAAGTACTAGGAGGCTGCATACTATTCAACTGCCCTTTGGGCATGACCTCCAGCTACTTAAGCCCATGCTTCTGTCACCACAAAATGCAAACTCTTTGGGTAAAAATAGCACAACACATGGGCACCTTGCAGCTGAGGATCTTGGAGTCTTGCAGGCAACTCCCACCTTGTTAGAAAAGTAGTCTCTGGAAGGTTAAAGTGATGGATATCAAAGAACAGGATAGTGCTATTATATTGTCCTTCTAGATAACTCTTACCAGAGCGACTTCTGATAGCTATTGCTCAGGACATTATCAGCAAGAGGACATTTTGTCAGCTTTATTCTACGACTTCATGGATTTTTGTTCTGCTGGACCTAAGAAGGTTGGCTGTCTTAGAGGAGAACTCAGTGGAATGCCGCACTTCGTTAGGATAGAGATGAAGTTGTCTAAATAAATCCTGCTCACATGATTCTAACATGGAGTGGCATACAGGAGACATCAGTAAGTGCTTCCTTCCAACAACCATAAATAAATTGAAATCTTAGGCATAAGGTAAGTCTAATTTATTCTGTCCAAAATAGATGTAGACACTGTAGCTTTCTATCATTTTAATAGGAAGAAAGGTACTTGATTTTTAAAGTTAGTGGCAAAATCTGACACAGCTTCATATTTTAGGCAAGGGATTCTGGATACAATTTCCATCTTCATTAACAAGCCAACACTTTATTTTTGAGGAGTTTTGGTAACTTTTTTACTTTCTACTCTCTTCTTCCTTTAAAATTTAGATTTAAAAAAAAATGGCCTCATGTCTATTTTCAGGGAATTCTGAGGTCAAGAGTATTCTTGGAAGCATCTGAGTGTTGGTTAAAATATCTTATCTTCCACTTCAAAGAAGTCCTATAAAGTTAGAATCATCTCTGTTGAGCATACCTTCTTCCCCCTCTGAATTTCATGCTTGGCTTTGAGGGCATCAAGTTACAAAATAGCCGACCTTTTGGAAACCCAAGATTCTTTAACTTTAATTCAGCAAGATAGACACAGGCCTCCACATCAGAATCTGGAGATCAGAAAAGTGAAACAGCAAAGGAGAAAAACTGTTGAGTTTCCAGAGTATGCTATTTACTTATTTATACATAAAACTTTTTACCCTACAATACTTAAAGAGGGCTGCAAGGTTGCATATAAAAGAGCCACATAAATTAAATATAAGAAAAGAAAATGACCCTAGAATGGGAAATAGAAAAAACAGAGTCAGAATGTGCTGATCTCCAAGGTGCTGACTCACATTTCTCATATCCCACCTCCCTTCCCTAAGGGGTAGCATCCCCTACTGTATGCCACAGGATCGAACCTTATTTGTCCCACATGGTAGGAGCATGCACTTTATAAAACAAAGTCATTTGCCTTAACAAAAACCAGCACATATAACTTAAATAAATCAGGTAAGACAGAGGTGTCTATTGGTACCTTCTCGGAACTAGAGGTTACAAGAATTGTTATTCTTCCCCAAAACATCTGGCTGTCTTGGATCCAATGCCAATGACACTGATAATTATCTTTATGTGTTAGCAGCTCATTTGTAGGTGCTCCTCTGCTATGACACATCTAGGCTCGTGATCATCTCCAGGAGGCATCCTTCAACACTGGCTGACCTAGTTGTCCTCCCTCCCATCTCAACTGCTCTCTTCCCATCACTGCCTATTATTTTTCTTAAAATACCAGTATTTGAAATGGAGTTTTTATGTACACTGGTTTCTTGCTATCCCACCTGGAGACCAATAATTCTGTAGAGCTTATTTTCTCTTAGGTCCCAGTGCCAAGTGTGGCCTGGCATTGAGAATATGCTCAATGATATTTTGCTAAGTTAATGGAAGCACGAATAAGTGAACGAATGAAGACAGAAATATCTGGGGTAAAACCCTGCCTCCTCTAGCTTAGTTTAAACACTGGCTTAACTTTCATTAGCTGGGTAAGTCAAATGCATGAAAGAAATTCTCCTAAAATCCAGACCTTTCACCTTTAGTGTTCACTGGCAGTTTTCTTTTTGCTCTCCATCTCTGCCAGCCCCCAAGCCTGTTGCAATGAAACCACTGCCTCCTCCTCCCTGAGGTTCTTCCCTCCACCTGTGTCCAGGTCTGTAGCAGTTAGGGCAGAGTGTCAACTTGGACTAGTTTTGGGATCAGCCCCAGGAATAGGTGGAGCACACTTTCAAGTTGGTTGGGGTAGTCATGGAGGTGTGGCATTGGAATCTATATCTGGTCCCTCACCCCTTCCTGAGATCCCATGGACCAATCAGCTTGCTGTTGCAGTAGCCACCTGCCAGGATGCTTCTGCCTTACCAACCACAGCCTAAAGCCCCTCAAAATGTGAGCCAAAGTAAACCTTTTCCCCTGTAAGCTGTATGTGTCAGGTATTACATCCCAGCAGTGAAAAAGCTGACTAATATAGGGTCCCACAGTTTCGAATTCTTGATGATCTGCTCTATCAATTCAACTCTACCAGCTCTACTTCTTCTAGTTCTTTTTCAGCAGCATTTCTGGATTTGGTCTAAACAAAGCTGACATATTAAAATAGGAACATTCAGGACCTTCTCTTCTTTCCCCAGATCATCACCTATAAAGTTTATCATTACCTGGAATAACCCTGGACTACAAAGACATTGAAGAGATGAAGACATCGGAATCAGCTAAACTACCAGTGAGAAAGGCAGAATGTCCCACCGAGAAAGCAGAATTGATCCTAAAAGTGCATCCAGGAGGGGAAAGAACCAGGAATTTATTCCAATCATGTTAGAAAACAGTTCTGGGTAGATAAGCAGAAGGGGAGAGCTGCTCAGGGATGAGAACAGATGATGAGCATCTTGAATATTAAAAGTAATATAGAAGAAATAATGTCAAGATACTTTTGATGTGTATTAGAGACAACAATGCTTTTTGGTTCTAAAAAAATAAATATTCATCTGCTTTCCGGTAACTCTCCTTATTGTTCCTGCAGGACTGCTATTTATTTATCCAAATAATATGTAATTCAGAAGAAGGGTACAGGCTGGAAGGAAGGAGATTTGGCTTTATTGGTTCCATCTTGAGGCTAACATTCCTGAAAACAAAGTCCTTCCTACACCTGGTACCATATACCTCTCTTCTACCCGCAGTTCTATAACAGGTGCTCCAATTCACTGAAGGTAACTCCTCACTTCCCATCCTACTTCATCCCTCTACCATCAAACTTTCACCCTCACTTGTCCACTTTTCTTGATATCATCAGTCATCCTGGCTTAGGACAGAGGATGCTCTTGTATGTTTAATTCTTACAGCACTACATGTTTTGTCTGTTCCCATGGTCAGGATCTATAAAACTCCATGTCTAACCTACCTAGCATGGTTCAAGTCTCATTCTCAGGAAACCGAAATTTGACTATGCTGAGAGGACAGAAGTGAGTCCCCAGCACCCTCTCCTGTGACACTGGGTACCCAGCAAGCCCAGGCCCTATGATCTTATTTGGGTCCCTGGAAGAAAGCTCGGAATGTCACCTCCTTGGAGTTTCTCCATCTGGTCTTGAGGTGATGAAGAAGTACTTGGGCTCATTTCAAAAACCACCAGGAGTTATCTGTGAAGGATGCCACAACCCATCTCTCCAATTTCCAGTGGCTTCTTTGTCAGCCTTTTCTGAAGCCTAGAGATAGGCAGTTAGGAAAACTGTAAAACTACTTAAGTGAACTGCTTTGTGAGTATTGCCAGTAGCCCAGCACATGGCACTGGAATATGAAATATCTAGCTTTTATTGTTTGGGGAACTTAGTCAAAACTGAAACAAAATCCCATACAAAGCCAGTTAGGAATGAGGGTGTGTTGTGCCTTTTGTCTCCTGGCCCTACATACTCAAGTAGGGCTGGATAAATGGCCCACTGCCATTTATCAAAGCACCATATACTTTGTGTGTGCGCTTGCTGTATTAAAGATTAAGCCCAAGACCTTTCCATTGAGCCAAATCCCCAGACCCTTGCTTATTTTTTCTTATAAGGCAGGGTCTCACTATGTCACCAAATTGCCCAGGCTGGACTTAAACTTGGGGTCTTCCTGCCTCAGCTTCCCAGAGTCCGTGATTAAAGGTGGGCTGTACCATGTGCAGCATGATACTTATTTCTTTGTCTGGTTCTCATCATTAACTTGTAAACATCTAGGTGGTGAAAAGTGTCTTCACATTGCACATACACAACCCCATCACTACCCCTACCAACACCGTGTCTTTAAAACTTGGTAAATTTTTACAATCCCCGCTTCTTTACCTACTGTTTGGTCTTCAGCCTTCTCAAATTTAAGTTCTGGTCTTATACTTCACTGAGCTATATTCTGTTAATGTTACAAATGGTCTTGTTAATAAACTCAACAGATCTTTCACCTCTCATTACGTTATGATTTACCATCAACTATTTGGTTCTTTGAACAATTCCTTCCTCTTAAAACCATCTCTCTTGAGCTTCTCATGTTTAGAAAGAGTCTCACATCAACTTTCTGGCTGATCTTTCCCTTCCTCTTAATCAAGTCTACCAAAGATCTCCACAGCAATGCCCAAGGCAGTCCCCTGTCCTTGATTTCTTCTTTCTCTTCCATGGTGCTAACTTCTGCCCATGACAATGGTGTCCCCTACTGCATTAGAGTCAACTGCGCTCTTCTGGGACACAGATCTGTGATCCCTGAATATTTTTCTGACATTCTTTAACTTCAAGGTAATTCAAAGTGACAGAAGCCATCTCATAAAGAGCTCCCCCAACCTGGTCTCACTTCTGCGCTTTTTATTTCAGTGACTGGCCCAGTAGCCATTCCATTTGACCTGTCAAAACATAAGTGTTATTCCTAACATTTGTCTTCATCTTCTCTGATAACCAGCCCATCACCAAGTCTTGTTGGTTTTACCCTCAAAGGGTCTTTCCTATCTGTGTGTTTTCTGTCTTCATTGATCACGCAGTCACACACACCTCATCTACACTTTACTGCTTCATATCCCACAGTCCTGGATGCACTCACCCTTCCCATATCCCTCTTTCTAGATTATAGCTAAATGCTCCTTACACAAACCATTCACATCATCATTCCCCCCACACCTCACACTCACACCCTCTATTGACTTAATAAAATGAAGTTCCAAATATGCTCCACAACACTGTGCATTGTCTCAGTGATCTCTGACTTCCAGCTACATCGGCTTGCTTTATTCTTTTCTGCCCCCAGGAGCTTGGTATGTGCAGTTCCTTCTGAATAAAACTTTCCCTAAGCATTCACTATGCATTTGGAGAAACATGTTCTGGCATACCCAATGATTCCAAACCCTTCTCTCAAACCTTTCTCCCCTACTACAGGTAGCACAAGTAGGTCTCTATTCAATCACCTGGTGCCCTTGGAATCTCATCAATGTATGTGATTATCTAAAGTTTATCTCTAGTTTTTGCTCCTTATTACAGTCTCCGTGGGCAGCATAATGCTTGAGAAGCAAGAGAAACTAAATAACCATCAGTTAAATAATTAAAACTTCACCAAGATAAATTACCAATGAACAACCCAGTATCTTCTTAAAATAAATTAACAACTGAGAGAAATTGTTTAGATTCTCGGAGTCTCAGTTTCCTTAAGTGTAAAATCAGGAACTATCAGAGCTATTTTAAAGGATTAAATAAAATAATATATTTAAGTAGTTGGTCATGTAACACTCTTGATAAAGGTTAGCTTTGTTTTTGCAAAATATGCACACATTATAACACGAATTCAGGTGGTGAAACAGAATTAGCTGTAGCTCAAAAATAGAGCAACACATTTGGGGTGTGGATCTCCCACTAGTACAAATGTCACCCTGGATGCTCCAGATATTACTAGGAAGGTTGGTCTCTGTGTCAGGCAATAAGCATCCTCTGCTTTTTACCTTTCTATTTCTCTGAGACAGCAGAAGAGTCATCAAAAACAGTGAAAGAGAAAAGATAAAGAGTCATAATAGAAAAAAAAAGAAATGACAGTTTCCAAGAATGGCAAGTAGATTATTCAAATGCATTTTGATTTACATGTGACAGATGTGTTCCCGGAAAAATATGTGTAAACTGAATCATACTTTCAATTCACCAGGGAATCTTGGTATTAAAAGGAATCATCTATTGAATCCTTTTGGAAAAAGAACCACCAACAAGATGACTAACCTCTCCTATTGAGCTTGCACCATGGGCATTATGTAATCCCTTTCCTCTCCAGTCTGGGGTAAATTTATGTATGGTTTATGTAAATGAAGATACTTTTAAATGTTAATTTCTGATAGAAAACCATCTATTGGGAGTCCAGCTCAAAGGAAACATGCAGTAAATCAAAGCTCTGGGCCCAAGTACCTATGGATTAGTGCTTGTTGCAGCTTTCCTGACTTTCCTTAGAGAGCTGAGAGTCCAACCTTCTTTGCAGAGGTAGAATAAGTTGAGGGCACTTGCTCAAAACTAATAAAAAATGTTACTCTAGCACGGATCAGGCTCAAGAACTTCGGGCTTGGGATAAGTTAGTTAATAGCTCAATTATCTTAAAGAAAGTAAAAATAGGAGCTTCTTCAGGGCTCCTGTAAGATCATCAGTATGAGGAGGCTGACACATGGCACATGTCCCTGGTGCTGCTCCTGTGACTCAGGCACCTAGGTCCTAGGGTGCAGTTCTCTGGAAACCAAGGGACAGAGAACAGAGAGTTAGCAAAAGCAGTGATCTGGGCCTAGGGAAGAAAAGAGGCACTGATAAAGATATTTTACTAAGGTATAAATAAAAAGACTAGTATGTTCAAAGGCTGCCTGTATGTGACCAAAGGAAGGAGACCTTTTGATAATATGTATGCCATAAATGATACTAGACTGAGGTCCATACCTATACTGAATAGTTGTTATTTCCCTCTTCTTAGTTACTGAACTTCCTGCTATAGCTAGTGTTACTGTCACATGCCACATGACTTCTACAAAGTCCTAAACCTACCTGGGCATAGGTGTGACCTGCCACCTCTAGCAGTGTCATTGTGTAGCCTCTAACTCCTCTCTGAAGCGCAGTTTCCTCCCACTGCATGAGTTTGAAGACATTCTCCAGCTCTCAGATTTTAGGAATTTCTGGCAAGAGGTACAGTGCCCAGCATAAGTAGACATTCTCTTGAAATAAGTCATGATTATTCAATACTGAGTAAAATTAAGAGAGGAAGAAAGGGATAAACTGGAACTCTGACATGAGCCCATCACTGGCCAACACTGAAGTAATACAATATTACAGCAGTAAAGCAGGGAACATCTTTGGGAAGTCCACCTCCTCCCTGTCACTGCAGAGAAAAAACGGTGTGTGCGTGTGTGTGTGTGTGTGTGTGTGTGTGTGTGTTCACTGGTAACAGTAGATCAAAGCAGAGTTAAATTGCTGTTCAAACATTTGTCTTTGATAAATGGTACCATCTATCTGAAATCACAAAGTGGCTATGTTGCTTCAAGAAAACATGTTATCCTCTAACACTTTAATATCAATATATAATCCTAGGTGATTGGACAGGGGTCAGCATTGCCTGGTGAGTCTCAAAAGTTTTGCCCGGAGTTGTCAAATACAAACTGGTCCTAAAATACAGGGAAGGAGTAAAGAGGGGAAATGGGGTTCAAATTAAGCTAGAAAGGATCCTGGACACACTTTTTGAGCTCAGCAGCTGTCTGTCTGTCAATCAGGAAAGGCTTTTCACTCATTTGACCATTGATTCTGCACAAACTCAAAGCAGAGGAGGAAAGATTTCTATCTAATCAAGTGGCCCATGCCATGATGTGCCCAGCACTCACTTTTGCCCAGGTTCTCTACTCCAATAAATTATAAAGTAATAATAAAGAACCTAAATAACAACAGTCACAGCTAAATGATTTCTCCATCAGAACTAATTCTTTAGATGGAATGTCATCTTGACAGATATATTCTGATCAAGTTGTCTAATTGAATAGAGTTCTCATTGCTCTTGAATTTGTGACCTCACACTGCTGTGAAATAAATGTAATTGGGAGAATTATTTCCAAACAACAACTGTTACTCTTCTAGGAACTTACTAGTTTTTTGAAAATGTTGGTGAACCACCTACTGACTAAGCTATTAAGACTAGGTGTTTTGTTTGGATTTCAAGCTAATGTTTCTCTAAATTCAAAAGCCTGCAGAAGGCATGATTTTAAGAGCATGACACCCAGGGGGCTACTGGCTGACTCTCCGATCCTGACCTAGTTAGCAGTCTGCTCCCCAGGGCCATCTGAGTGGTTGTAATTAGTTATGTGTGGAAATTTTGCCTAATGAAACCCCTTCAGAAGTGGTGAAAATATTTCTATTGTGTTTTACTGTATACCTAATACTTAGACTGACCATACCCAAATGTTCACCATTGAGATGACAATATTTTGAGACCCAACAGCACTCCAAGTACACTGAGATCCCTTTCTCTTTACAACTTCTGCTATGTCTTTGGTAGGAATTTGTTGAGTTGTAGTACATAGGACTGTGTAAATCCTAGAGAGATCACTGCCCTGAGTCTGGAAGTGCCGACAAGCCATAATCTTTTTAGAATTACTCAGAGGCATTATATAACTTGTCTAATATCTCACAACAACTGAAGGGCAGAACTGGCATTGGAAATAAGTTCTGCCTTCAGAGCACAAATTTAACTATTGTATTAGTGAGCCTTCCTGGTCCTAGAATCAAATATCTGACTCTACAGTCTAAAGGAGGAAAGGTTTAATTCATGGTTTCAGAGGGTTCAGCCAAAGCAGAAACATCATGGCAGATGTAGTTGAGCAAATGTGCTTAGTTCATGTTGGCCAGGAAGCAGAGCAGAAAAACAGTGCCAGAGAGGAAATGTCCAGAGACCAGATTTAGTTTACAAGACCGTGCCTCCATGGCCCACCCAGACACACCTAGCAGTGTGCTTTACTAATCCCTGGGCTACAGGGTCCCAGCCAATAAAGATGACAGTTGAGCTTAACCATCACATCTACCATGCTATGTAAATAAATCTCAAAGCTGGAAGCCTGGTAATATATTTACCTTCACAGTCAAAAATTAGAAGGCATGCACTTGAACTTCAATAGGGACAGAATAAACTAGTCATGTACAAAAAAAAGTAGGCCCTTAAGTCAAACTCCCTTTCTATAAATCCTAGCTCCAGCACATTCTTACAAGATAAGCTTAGATAAATCATCAAATGTTTTAAACCTCAAATTTTACATCTGTATAATGGGAATCACAGGACTGAGAATGAAATGAACTAATATATGTAAAAGCAGAAGTCACTGCCTAGTATGCTTAGACAATGGTCAATAAATGAGAATCATAATTTAATCATGTCTTACATTCATCACCTTTAACTTCTCAGATACACACATTTTCCGAACAGCAACGAAAATTTCAGAATGTGAGCACGAAGCCTCTATTTTGGGAGAATTCTTTGAAATGCAGCCTAAAACGTGACTTTTCTATACCATCAGTTCTCTTCATTCTGTTCTCTGCTGTCTTTCTACATTCTCTTTCCTTCTCCCCCCACCAGAATGGAGGCACCTTTCATCAGTGTGTTAATCCATGGCTCAAATATGACTCATGGTAGGAATGCAAAGAAATATTCTGTCTGTGTAGCTGGTAAAGGCCCGTGGGGCAGATTCTCATTAGAGTGCTTTACAATAATATCAATCAGTATTAAAAATGTATGTTCTACTCAATTTTTAAAACATCTTAAATAAATCTTTAAATAAAGCTATTTTGTTTTATCTTCAGGGCTCTGTGAACAGTCAGCCCTAAGGAGTCCTTACAAGTTTCCACAAGTGTAGCCCCTACAGTATTCACAACAGCCGGCCTCAGTGTATAGCTTTCTGGGGGGTCCCTGTGCTGGTGGAGTCCCTTCTTTTGGGTGGTGCTGATTCTTTGTTTGGTGGGCAGCATGTTACCAGAGGAGAGAAGTATTGGTTCATTAGGTTCATTTGCCATTCCGAATTGCTCACAGGAAGTGGCTAGTTAATGCACACCCTTGAGGAGCAGATACTATTCTCCTAATGCCACTGAAAAGGTCAGTGAGCCCATGGGAAAGGAAAGGAAGACAGAGAATCCTTGTTACAGCGTTAGAGAAACTCAGGAGAAGGCTAAAAACGGAGCTAGATATTTCCAAAATGGGGTGCATTGCCTTTTGCAAACTATGCCTTTGGCTGGCAAAGATGGCTTTCTTCCTCACTCTTCCTATTGGCCCTTTGGTAGAAGTCCAAGTGCATGCAGGCACCAGAGTGAAAGCTGTTGAGTATAATATAATACAGAGGAGAAGGGATTGAGACAAAACAGCAACACCAACAATTCTGTACATGACAAGTCAAATAGATCTGCTTCTTAGAACTGACAATCATTTCCTATCCTAATCGCTGAAGTCTGCTCAGAATACTGCAGCACCCTCCTCCTTACCAGGGTTCCCAGCTTAAAAGTCTCACCCCTCTAATATATCTCATAAATTGACATCCATTTTTTATTTCAGAAACTGTTATCTATTGTCTTACAGGCTCCCAATAAGAACACACAGCTCCATTTGTAATATGGCCCTTATTTTTTATTCTAATCTTCTACCACTTTAACCAGCAAAAGATATTTTTTCCTTCTCTGACTTCCTATAGGTTTTCATACCTGTGTGCATTCCCACTGTTTTTACCTTGTTGTGGAATGTTATTTGCCTGCTTCAAGAAATTCAACTTCTTACAAATGTGACCCCATCAGCATATCCCCCCAACACGCACAAATGACCTCCAGGTTTGGACCTGGTAGAAGAACCCCACTTGTTCATCCACACTCCAACTGCTCTCTGCATATGCTCAGTCACAATGCCAGCATGTGCAAGAAATTTATATAACATGTGACTGCATCCTCACTAAACTGCCATGCCTGAGCACATGGGAGCTGATGTAATGCACCTTCACTGTTCCCATATCTGGTATACCTGTTGAGCCACAATAGACAGCTGAGAGAGGTGGAATGATCCAAGGGGGAAAAATGAATAAATTAGTTCCAAAAAATATACTATGTTCCCAGAAGGACTTCTGGAATTCTGTCCCAAGAAATCACTGATAGTTGGGGAAATTTTAGTACCATGAGCAACTATTTCCAAAAAGAAGCCAATAGTTCAATAGTTACCACCACCAATAGCATGAATCTCTAGGAGGCAAAACAACCGTGGGAGTAAAAGCAAGATGACTTTCAGAAAGAAGATGAATTCTTGCCCATCAAATGTGACCTACCTAGTAACCAGAAGACTGACAAATGACTGACAAATGATGTTACATGGAAATGAAAGTGAAAGACATTAACCCAAGAAACTGCCTCCCTCCCTCCCTCTCTCTTCTCCCCCCCACCACACACTCAAGAACTGGAAGCCAGATGCCATCCATTTGGGTTCCCACTGCCACTTATTACCACTCATTAGCTGTTTAACTTCGGGCAAGTCACTCAATCTCTATGTCCCCATATAAATATTAATTTTAAAATCCTTAATGTACATAGAGTTTCATTCGTTCTCTAAAAGTCTTTGCTTCTCAGCCCTCTCCCTGTTCGCCCAGGAGCCTTCTAGATTCTTCTGTAAGAGTTCATTTGTGCTACTCTGGGTAAGTGGGCTGGGAAGTCCATGAGACTCAGACAACAGCCCTTGAAGGACCACAGTCCCACAGGTTTTCACCAGTCTGTTATTTTGTTTACTGCAAATATGAAGACAAGTTGCTGCTTGGTGTGAAAGAACAATTTAAAAAATGATTTGTAGACACAATAAAATTGCTTCTGACTTTGTACATTCATATTAATAAGTAAAGAGAGAGGAATGTCTAAGACTAGAATCTCCTTGGGTTCTAGGGTCACAACTAAAACAAAGGAGCTTCTGAAAATAGAAGCTTGATGCCCAAAGCCCAGTGGAGAGCCAGATTGAAGACCCCAAACCACAGGAGCTTCTGCTCCAGGAATCACAAGGTTCCAAGCCCTGTCAACCTACAAGCACATAATTCTGGTGTCACTGCCCAGTCACTCTTCTTCCAAAAGACAAAGATGCCTCAGAATTAGAAACATGCACGCAGAGAATCTGGGGGCTGCACACAGCAGAGCTGCAGGCAAGATGCAACTTTGGCTCTGGCCCTTAGGAGATAGTCTCTCCATGGGAGCAGTCAGTCACTGTGAAACCTTGTGCGAAGATTTTATGTGGATATATTGCACATATCCACACTTAAATAAAAGAGCTAGTCTAACAAGATGTTAACCACTCCAGATGGAACCGCAGCCCCTGAGTGCTGAATACAATAGATATGGGTCAGAACACTTTTATGCGTTCCTTACATTCAAAAAAAGAGGTGGTATTTCAGGTATAGTAACACTAAGATACAATAGGGATTTCTTATTTTTAAAAAAAGTGTCAAACCAAAAATGCTTCAACATCCTGTGTGCAAAGTTGCTGAAGATGGAGGCACTCCTATGACACAACAGACAGTCTATGGCAAGGAAGATCAGCAGGACTCTATTTCTGCTCTCTGAGATGTGTTAGTCTGTGAGAAGCACCTCCCAACTGATCATGGAGTCACAGTCCAATCCCTTGTAGAAGAATGAATGAGAGGGTGATGACATGAGAAAAAAGTGCTTTATAGGGCATTTCTTTCCACTTCAGCCTGTCACATTGGCGTCTGATGCTGTCACTCCAAACAGAAAAGCAATGGGTCCAAGAAATGCCAGGAAAATGGCAGCCAATGGGCAGGGCAATTGCCAGCCTCCTCTTGTTAATAATGTATGCAGCAGATGTGGCATTTCTGACAATATTGCTTCTGCCTCACTTGCCATTTAATGTTAAGAGGCTTCCAGAGTCTACTGCATTTAAAGAATAATGACTGTTTTCAGGGCAAATGCTCTGTTAAATAACCCTGGATTATTGTGTCGTGTTATTACATTTATAAAATGGCATTTCAAAAAATAATAATTGTTTTAGAGTTAATTGATGTTTTTAACCATCACTGTGTGGAGAATTTTTATTCAGCAGTCAGGGAGTGAGCAAGGGAGAAAGAGATTTCCATCGGGAGAGTAGGCACTGAAAATAGAAAGCATTCCTGCTTGTACAATCCTGGTACCGAAGGCCCTCCTCCTCTGAGCCCTGCATTCAATAAGCTCTTTTCACTGCAATTAAAGCCACCACAGGACAAAGGTACATCTCGGTCACATTCTGGAACTGAGTCTGCAGGTGGGTGTGGAGACTGGCAGTGGGACAAGGGTGTCAGGGGCCTTGGCACCAATTCCCTGGCCATCTTGTCCCACGTGGCAGGCCTGGCTACCAAGCAGCCTGAAGCAATGGCAGGGACCTGCAGCTCTGCAAAGCGGTGACTTTTCAGATGTGAAGTTAATTACACGGCCGAGAGTCTCAGAATCTCACAGTGCCAGAGGCAGAGTAGAATTCAGGGATATTATGGACTAAAACTTGGAAATTCCAAAATCTCTGCATTGGGAAGGTACAAATGCCTCGAAGAGCCCTGAACCACACCCTCGGTATGATGAGGATGATGTCATTTTCTTCTTTTTTATCAAAAATTTTCCATCTTTCTCCTCTAGCACAGCTACAGGGGAGTCTCTCCTTAGGTAAGAGATGATCTCCTCATCACATGGCTTCTTCTCCCAAGTATTTCTAGGAAATAGGAATTGGGTTTTGTTTTATGTAGCTTACATTTACATATGTACACAAAGAGGACACGAAGCTCATTTTCACAGTGATGGAGCTTAATGCAGAATCTAAGTATTCTTGTTTACTCTTCACTGCTATTTCCCTCATATATTCTTATCATCCAGGATCTTAAGAAAAACCCTTAGGGCTACTGTAGCTTCATGACAGTGACTAGGGAACAGTAGCAAGCAGAAAAACTCATGTGCAATAGGGGGAAAACTAGAATGCTGGAATAAAAACGTACAAAGCATGAAGAAGGTCACTTTGTAAAAAACCCTACTTTAAGTGAAATTGCAACCAAGAATGTTAAGCAACTATGCAGCACTGCACATCTATATATTAGAGCTATAACAGGAACTCCATCCTATTTCCGATATCCCACTTTTTACCCTAATACATTGCTACCCAGCCCTCGCAGAAGTCTACGTGTAAACCATGACTATTTTTCCCTTCACTCTCCTGGGTAATAGGCAAGGTCAACTTTGGTGAAGAACTATAAGGGAATGTGACTACCTTAAAAGATGGAAGTCAGCCACTACAGCAACAAACTTATGTCTCAATTTCTCTGATTGCCAAATAACCAACGATGTGATTCACCAGTTCTGTGAAACAGAATGGCCTCACCACAGTCATCTCATAGTGCAGAAGGAGACATGGCAAGAGGAAGCTGGACTTTAAGACCTCCCACTCAAAATACCCTGCTTTCACATATAACTCCAATATTATCCTGAAGGAGAGTTTTCCTGGTTGTTTAGTTGTTCTCCTAAGAATAAGTGGACTGACACGATATGTAGAAGAAAGTCAGACTTACAGACGAGTGGCTACCACCTAACCTAGCCAGCCATACAATATGAAATGAGTCCTGGCACCACATGCACACTGGACCCCTCGCCTCTTCTTTACCTTCCCTGGCCTCTTTAGTCCCAGACACATCCAAATGGCATAACAGGAAGCAAAGACAGTTTGCAGAAGTCTTCCTCTTTCTCTACTTAGTGTCTAAAAATGACAAAGTAAGCAAATTTACCTAAACATATTTAGACCTGTCAAGCAGAGAATTCCAGGAGTTGGAATGGCTCTGCCTTTCACCCAGAATTACAAAGTGCCACAGATTCAGAATGCACAGAGCTGAAATATCTGACGAACTTTCCCTTTATTCCTCTCAGGACACAGTAAATGGCCTTAATCAGCTTACAATTTGGAATTGACTGAGACATACCAATTGGAGTCTAGGTATTAGTATCTCAGAACCACTGGGGCTCCTGGAATCTTCAGCACCCTTGCAGAGTCATGGTATGGCATCAGATCTTTTTTACATATATAAGAAAGGCTTCCAAAAATCCAATAAAGGAAAAACCAGAAAACAAATAAACAGGTAAGACTACAGAGCTCTCAGATGAAATATTAAAATTCTGACCTTCTATTTCATAAAGTTAGAAATTATGATGGTAAAAGTCATAAGAAAAATATTTGTATAATGCAGTAAGCTGCAAACTCAGTAGGTGACCAGTATATAGTGGTTTTAGATGAAGATGAAACTGTTATATTGGGGTCAATATACATAAGTCACCAGAACATAATGAACTCCATCTCCCTTCTTATTGTTGTATCAGAAAAACATAAGTAATAATTAACTTCACCATCAACACCATAACCAATGTCATTATTAAAAATGTATGTTTTCATGAAACACTTTATAAAAACAAGTTAAACATTTAGAAACCTGTAATCTACATTCTTTGAAAGAAAATGAAAGAACTAAACTGGATTAGAAAAACAGCACTTCAAAGACAATGAGTTGGATATATTAATATTTTCCAAATATTTTTGCTAAGCAGAAAGGATCTTATCTTGTCACTCTTTAAATCTACATATTATGGGGCTAGGGATTTAGCTCAGTGGTGCTGCTCCTGCCTTGTAAGTGCAAGGTCCTGAGTTTGATCCCTGGTACAGCAAAAAAAAAAAAAAAAAAAAAAAAAAAAAA
>NW_022900928.1:80763775-80771863 GCF_012274545.1 Fukomys damarensis
AAAAAAAAAAAAAAAAAAAAAAAAAAAAAAAAAAAAAAGTACATATTATGTTTAGGGTGTACAAAATCAATCACACCAGTAATTTCTCATCATCATCTTGCCCACAATGCCTGCCTATCTCTACTACTTTCTTCTCTTTTTTTCCCCTGCTGCTTCCTCTTTCCCTCTCTTTCATTTATTTAAAAAACTTCCATTGTATTTAACATTCACAAGTCTGATATATATGAAGCAATCTGGACAGCAGTGAGAGAGATGAAGAGAAGAAAAATGGAAAGAAGAAAGGGTTCTGTTGAATTATAATATAGATCCTTATCACTTTATCAGAACCTGCACCAGGCCAGTTGTGGGCACCCATGCTTGGTAAGACAGCCCCTACAATAGCTTTCAAAACACACCTCTTTTACTGAGACACACCAGTAACTCTCAAGCTTAGGTCTTCAGCATCTCTTGAATCGACTATTTGAAACAGCTTCCTCACTTGGGTTGTTTATCATTTTCATTTTCAACTCTCGTCTCAGCCTACACCACTTCATCTTCCATATGATGCTGCCAGGATGAGCTGTTACCACACCACGCTTTTGCTTCGAACTTTCAGGGCCCCCTGAAGGATGAAAATCCATACCAGATCTTCCACAGTGCCCTTCTAAAATCAAATGAGCAAAGTAGCAGACAACTTGCACCCTATAGAACTATATGTCAGAATCTATTTGATGCTTTCACATTTATAATGTTAACTGATCTTTAGAAAAGTCCTATAAGTGAAATATTGATGAAGTAAGATTTGCTTAAAAATACAATGTGGGAAAAGTTATATGCAACTTGGCAAATATTTTACTTATTACCATAATCTCCATTATTTTCCATTTTCTCTTTTATTTTTATTGTGTTACATAAACAAATCACAGATTGCCATAACTGCATTGATTGAAATTGATACATGGCGACATTATAAAATTTTATGCATTTGCATTAGCAAAAGTAACTTAAAATCGATGATTTGGAGAGAAATTACTCAGGAAATCTTAATGACTTATTATAGAAAAAACACTTATAAGAATGCGTGCATTAATGGAAGACGATTACTGGAAAGTTAAATTTATTATTCAGGAAATCAATTAACTAGTATTTAATTACTTAAAATTATGATCCGTTAGCAAACATTGGTACACTTTGCTTACAAATATCACTTTTGATTATGGCTCATCAGGAAACAAAATAACTAATGCGATATCACTGAAAGTGATTGGATGCATTTCACATTCCCTTTCTGTGTTTCTCTCAATTATCGTTACGTAAACCAGAGACCATTAGAGCAGAAAGATGCACGGAGGCTGTGGGCCCCTCCTCCTCTACGAGGCAGACTTAGCTTCGCTGCAGCACTCCAGCCACTCAAGGACGCTTGGCTCCCTCAGTGCAATCCTGGAACCGGAATCTCCAAAGCTCCTGCTTCTAGGGCAGTCCCTTTTCTGACCATGCTTGGTCTTGAAATAACACATACCTCCGAGGAGAAAACAAAGGGCTTGTACCTCTTTTTCTTTTTTCCCAGCTACTAAGATCCACCTCTGCTTTAGAAAGTCATGGGCCAAAGCCATTCACTAAGCTCCCTGAGAGAGGATGAGCCACCTAGCAAACCAGGCTGCCCCTCCTGAGTCTGCCTCTGCCACAGTTCACTAGGCATCCTTTTGACTCATTTTCCGGTACTTTCCACGTTGCTATTGGCATAACATCCTATCAGAGCAGTTAATTACATCCACTTGGAGTGTGAAGGACAACTTGATTGTCTCAAAGAGCCAGGGGCCATATAATCCATCTCACTGCTCCCACAAGACAAGCTCCCAATTGTCTCTGCTACAAGGAGGGGAGAGGGTTCACCCTTAGTAACCTGCTGGCAACTGTCCCCTGCCACAAACTGGGAAGTCACAAAAGAAGTGCCGGTGTCTGACTCGTACCAGGCAAAGAGAACTGCTGGTGGCCTCTGTTCTGATCCACTGCTGAGACTCCTTTGTACCTCTACAGTGCCCACTGTCCTCTCATGTGTGATTCAATGTCTTTCATTGGTTCTGAACTCTGCTCTAGATGAGGCTAAGGCTGCAAGTCTAACTACCCATCCTGGTCTTTTTTGCAATTTTTCAGGTAAATGAATGAATAGCATGGCTACTTATCTTGCTATGCAATATGGCTAACCCTTTTTGATCCTAAATTTCTTATTCCAGCATAATGTTTATTTAGTTGTTTAGATTCACCAAATATAGTCCAATGTCTTCTTATGTGAAAAAACAACCATAAAACCAACTTGGCTGAAAATGATGGGCAAAGTGCCTTTGTCCCTTTGTCTTTGATCTTTGAATCCTGCAGCAGGCTGAGCACTGAGAACTCACAGAAGTGTGTTACCACTACTGAAGGCAGCCCCTGACCTGGTCTCAGTCACATGGAGGTGGCCCAACAGGCTTTCCCTCCACAAGCCACCAAATAGGACCATTCATGGCTTCCCCAGCTCCTGCACAAACCTTCAGCAGCCAGTGAGGCATGAATAAATCAGGCACAGGGATGAGGACTCTGCATGTGAGCAGCACTCTAAGGAGCCAACTGAGAATATACTGCGTTTATCAATGATGGTTCATCACCCTCTGGGATCTGACAACCACAGGGCCTGGTGCATGAACTCTATTCTTCTCTTGCTGTTAATGACGTTATTTTCCTTTTCTTTCTACAAAATATTTTAGACACTGCATCAATGCAGTATACATGGATTCAGATCACAGGGAGTTTGCAGAACATAAGAACCCTGCCTTCCCTTCCCTTTTCCTCCTAGTGGTCCTGTTCCCATGTGTCAACTACAAACTCTATCTGCCTGTGTTCTAACACTGTAATGTGAATGTTACACACACATATTAGTGTTTTAAACATATGCAGTTATTATACACATATTAGTGTTTTAAATGCCATATATAACTGTTATACACATATACCAGTATTTCAAACATGTCATGCATGACTTACACAACGTGCTTCTTACCTCCCAGTGAATTGTGTTCCTTCCTGATGTCAATAAACCCTACAACACCTCATTCTTTGCAACAGCTTCAAAGCATTCTACAGAGAGGTTAACAAGACTCCAGGCTCTGTAGACACAAAGATTGTTTCCACATTTTTCCTGATCACCACTGCCTGTAAGATAGATGATTGGGAATACATCACAAGAATCTTTCTAAACTCTTCCTCTAGAAGCTGTGACTAGGAGCAAATCACTATCTAAATCTCTAAGTTTTACAGATACAGACATCTGCCTTTTGAGCAGGGGATTTAGCTCAGTGGTGCCGCCACCTGCCTCACAAGCACAAGGACCTGAGTTTGATCCCTGTTACCAAAAAAATTTTTAAAGAATCATTTAAACAAGTGGCTTTTCAAAAAATTCACACATTAATATTTTCACCAACAGTGTTCAAGAATTACTTTTTCCTTGAGTCTTCACTGACACAAACTGTTATTTTTTATTAGTTTTTGAAAGGTGATTTGTACTTCATATTTTAATTTCCCTGATCACTCATGAGGTTCAGCATCTTTCTAAGTATTTATTCACTATTTTATTTCAGTGAATTGCTGATTCACATTCTTTATCTGCATTCTATGGCATGATTTATCTTTTTTGCTGGTGATTTGTAGCTATTCTTTATATAATTTAGATATTAATGCTATAAATATTGTTAATCATATCTTGCAGTCTAGCACTTGGCTTTTTCAATACTTATGTTATCTTTTTCTGTTTAGCTCTTTCACATTTAATAAGGCCCATCTATCTATGTATCAATTTTTTCCTTCACAGTTTTTGGATTTTTCATCTTAATTAGAAAATGTTTCCCCACTCCCAAGATTATATAAGTCTGTGTGCATGTGCATGTAAAACTCTTTATCGTTCTGATATTGTCAGAGTTGTATATTTATATTAATGTTCAGGTCTCTGATCTATCTGCCACTTCGTCTTGCAGTTTTTGTTTTTTCTTTTGGTTCTGGAGATCAAACCCAGAACCATGCATGGTAAGCAGGTGTCTACTACTGAGCTACATCCCAAATACTGTGCTGTTTATTTTTCATTATAGTATGAAACAGTTTCACCAACTTCTAATTAAGAATAACACATGATATATGTAAGTTTATAAACCTTATGATACACCTTTGAAATAGGACACAATAAGTAGATAATTTAAAGCTTTACAAGGTCATTATTGCTGAGAGACAGCCTCTTATCAGTGGTTAGTGCTCATAGCCTTGAGGGCCCTTTCTGCACTTGGCTTTATGTTTCTGTGGTGTAGCCAACTCACACTAAGTCATGCCAGGGGCTACTCTCCTTTGCTCATGCACCAGCATTCTGTACAGGCACAAACATCACCAAATTTCTGCACAGTTGTCAAGGCAGACAAAGTAAAATTCAGTTCCTAAATTTGAACACATGACTTAAGTACTTAAAACAATACACCAGAGAAGAAAGCAGAGTATAAGACAATGCCTATAAGGATATAAAAACTTGTACAGAATGAGTATATAGTGTATTCTTATTTGGGGGAGCTCAAAAAAGGTGATGGAATGGAAAAGAGTAAATTAGTAGAAGAGAAGGAAAACATCTGTATGAAGGTTAAAAAGAGACAGGAATCCGTGGAAATTCTCCAAGACTCACTAAAGGACATTTGAGTGGTGAAAGCAGAAAGGGAAGAATTGCAGAGAGCCCCAACCTGCCTTCTCCCTTCACCAAAGGGTCAAAGGAGCTCACTGTTGTGGGCAGTACGTTGTGATTAGCAAGGCAAACCAGAGACCAGACCTTTCTAGTAGGTGGGAACCAAATTCAAACTAGAGCAGCAGCATTGCTCTTCTCATTCTTATTTTACTGTAAATTGGGATGGTAGCTTCACTCCAGGACCCAGAGGTTGTTCTGCTGATGCTGGATCCTGGATATGAGCTTCCCAGAGCATAGAGAATTCATGGCTCCCAGTAATCAAGCCCAAGCTACCGTGACTAATCCATCATCTGTGGCCAGTGAAGCTGGCTCCTGAGTGTCGATGTGGAGTTAATTAGACAAATATTGTACGCTCAAATCCAATTGATTATTAAGACACCATAGTGAGGATTTAACACCACGCCATGTATTGGAAACGCTATATTATACCTTGCACGTGCCTATTCACCCTTGGAAATTGACATCAACTGACAGTTAGCTTTCAATAGCAGCTATGGCCTGTTTTTATCATTGCTGATTTAATAAGATGGTTATTCTCTGTTAATTAATCATTATCAATTAAGGTTGAAGCCTGGTACCAGGCATAAATGCTCTTGGTTAACCCTAAGGTAGTTAGCATGTTTTCCCATTATCTTGACTTGCTACATCTTATCAGTGCTGGAAAGAATCTTCCAGGCCCTAAAAAGGATCCTAGGCCTCAACAGCACTGACCTTAAAATCAGTGGAGTTCGGTGGCAGATGATTCCTCCTGGGAACTGAGGAAAGGAAAAAATAACTAAGTGATGTTCTAAGTGATTTTCTAAAGAAAATCTAAGTCTAGAAGCTGTGGATTTTCTGGTTGCCATGGTACCTGAGACGAGATTAGCTATGATAAGCCTTTCCTGGAATGTGAATAAAGACCTACCATTTTGCCCAGGCATCAACCTGATTTCCTAGCAGAAACTGGAACAATGTCAGCGTCCATCATTCTCTGTCTCCTCTATGGTTCAGGTTTTCTGAGGTGGTGTAGTTATTATGGTGGGGATGGAGATGGCAGTGGTACTGGTGGTGGTGGTGATGACAGTGGTGGTTATATTTGTGATGGTTACAGTGGTAGTGGTGATGAGGTGCTGGTGGTGTTGCTGGTGGTAATGGTGGTAGTGATGGCTATGGTGGTAATGGCGATGGTGGTGCTGATGGTGTCGATAATGGTGACGGTAGTACTGCTGGTGGTGGTGGTAGTGGTAACAGTGGTGGTGAACATAATTCAAGATGGTCCTTGGATCACTCCAATCTCTGTACCTCTTTGTTAAAAATACATGGGAATTTAGATCCTCCAGGTACAAAATAAGATTTTAATCCATGGTATTCCATGATTCTTTCGAGGAATATGCCAGCACCTTTACTCAATTTCTGTACAAAGTGGCCATTTTTAAATATCATTGTAATGTTTTCCTATTTTATAATAAGAGTTAGTTCTATGTTACTGGTCCTGAAAATTATCTCACAATAATGTAAAACCACAATGTAATCTTTAATTTACTATCTTAATTAAATGGATAAAATCTGCTTTTACCTTTCTTGTAATGCTATTTTTAATATTCACATTTTAGAATGTTTTACATATTTTAGTGCTTATTTGAGGATTAATGTTTACTAAATAGAGTGAACATTAAGGTCACTGATCTCAAGATTACAGCTCAACAATTTTTTTCACACATATACATATTTGTCACACACATCCACATCAAAATACAGAACATTCCCACCATACGACAAGTTTTCCTCATGCCTCTGTCTAGGCACTGTCCCATAAGCTGTGTGGTAACAATATTGATGTCTATCATTTCTTTGTTTTGCCTGTTCTTGAGCTTTTTGAAATCAGAATCATATAAAGCATACACTTTCCCGCCTGGAAAACATTCACTTTTAAAAGTAAAAATATAAGAATATCAAAGTCAGGGGTTCTTAGATAGACTTTTTAAAGACAGTTAACACCACCTTTACAATATCTCTAATAATCTAATTCTTTTTTCCAATATATTTAGCTGAAATTTTTGGTTTTTATTTTTGCTAAGAACTTAAACATCCTTAGTTAGGGTCTCCCAACCACTATCAATCTTATAAGTAGACTCAAATGTGAACATTTGGAATACAAGGTTATACAGGTATACATTTGGCATGGTTCTTCCAAATTTCAACTTGGGAAACATAAAATGCCAGAGATGAAAAGAAAAAATATGCTGTCACCCTTGTCACTGCAATGATATCATGAACCAGGATGCTGGGAATACGAAGTATAACAATGAAACATTATCTTTGGACATTGCTGAGTATAATCCACTTAACTAAAGGGGGGAAATTCAGACCAGGAGAACTACAGGAAAAAAATTCAGATTAGAACTAGGAGCTACCTAACTTCAGTGAGATGCACAATACACAGAGATTAGTACACACAATGAGACAATAGACATGGCAAGACTCAACACATTGGCAGGCCTAGAAAATACCAAACCCAGAAGTACACAGTGTTTGGGAGTGTAAGCAGAAGGTAGTGACTTGGGGCTCAAGCCCTGATCCTGGATTTAATCACAGGCTTGGCAAGAAAATAGCAAGAAAAAAACAAGTGCCTTAACTTTAAGAGCTCAAGATATACAAGGAAGGCTACCAGGACAGAGACCAGCAAGGAAAGGATAGATTCTGAGGCACAGATGTCAAAATGTGATCCTTACACACAAAGCTCCCTCATCCCCAAGAAATGAAATAGAAATGCAAATCTCAGAAGTCTCCCCAGACCTGCTAAGTCAGAAACTCTGGGTTGAGGCCAAGAAATCAGTTTTAACACCACTTCTGGATTATCCTGATACAGGCTGATATCTGCTCAGTGTTCAGAAGTAGGGCACTAAGTAAAGCCTGACCTCAGAAATTAGGACAAACACCAGAGCTGGACTAGAAAAGACCTAGGTACAGAAAGTTGTGCTGGGCCCCAGGGTGACAGGTTGCAGTGCCCTGAATCCCTGCAGTCCAAGCGATATTCCTTGGCACAAAGACCCTGCCTGGACAGAAGCAACAGAAGGGAGAACAGCCTGGCCCTACTAATGCACACAATGTATCGAACTGCTTACTTCCATCTTCCACCGAATCAAAATATGAGCTTTTTAAGAACAGAAACTGTTATCCACTCACAATGCCTAGCAAAATGCTTGAACTATGACAGGAGCTCAACAAAGGTTTGTGGAATGAAGGAGAAAAAGCATGAGTGATTAAAATAATGAATAAATAAAACTTAAAAGTAGAGCATATATAGTATGTAAGTCCATGCATGTGCAATGTCCAGAATAGGCACATATGTTAAGCACATTAAGTGCCTTAGAAACTAT
>NW_022900928.1:80772069-80788875 GCF_012274545.1 Fukomys damarensis
GGGGGTTCAGGGTGCTTGCTAGTGGGTACAGGGATACAAGGAAGGGGTGAAAACATCCTGCAATATTGAGTAGCAATGGTTGCATGGCCTTATGAATATACTAAAGCCTACTGAATTGTACATTTTTAAGGGTGAGTTTTATTGCATGTGAATTATATCTTAATAAAAAATAATTTGTAAAAGCAGAATGTGTGAATATCAAACAAGACATCTTAGAAAATACATTCCATAGGCCAACAGCTATGTTGGAAGATACCAGAATGTGCATGCAATGAAACTGAACAGGACAAAGCTGCAAATACAACAGATCACACCCTCTGCTCATAGAGCTTTCACTGTATCAGCAAAGCAAGGGCACCCAGGCTCCCAACTGGTCTGCAGTAAGCTGCCACTGGAAGCACTTGTGTATTGAAGCAAATGTTCCCAAAAGTGTGTTTCCTACTGCAGCAAGGGAAAGCACATGGGCCTAAGGAGGTCATCAGAAGGAGTCTACGGCTTTTCCTGCTTCTCCTCCTTCCCTGTTACCTACAGAAAATGAGCCCTCCCAAACCACTTCAGTAGGGCTAACTCCTGGAGAGATGCATGGTTCCCTTTTCTAAAACATGAGAACTAAAAATGTTTGGTGTCTGCAGGGAGCGGGAGAGGGGGTTTAGCTCCGTGGTTCAGCCGCTTGCCTTGCAAGCACAAGGTCTTGAGTTAGATCCCAGTACAAAAAACAAAAACTCCCTCCATTAATTTCATGAGTACCATAAATAAATACATAAGTACTAAATAGTTAAACAAAATAAAGTATGAAACTGAAGATTTCTCAGCAACAGTTGGGAAAAAAAAAAAACAATTTACTGAGGCTGGGGATTTGGCTCAGTGGTTCCGCCTCCTGCCTCACAAGCTCAAGGGCCTGAGTTCAATCCCTAGCACCAAAAATAAATAAATAAATAAAAGACAAAGGGAGTGGGAAGGAGAATACAGCCTGAGGAAGAATGCAGGGCCCTTCCTTTGCTCTGTGGACCTGGAGGAAGATGAGGGTCTGCTTCAGGCCAGCCTACTGCCTCCAAAAGTAGAGGGAGCAGAGGTGGCCAAGTTCAGACAGTAGCTGCTGCCCAAGGCAAGAGCTACAGCCAGCTCTCCAGGCTTTTTATAGTCCTTCTTGTTATTACCACCTATTTCTTTTTATGCTACTGCCAAAATACCACCATTAATCTTTCACACTCCCTGAAGGCAAAACACGGGTAATTGGATTTATCTGGTTTTAGAATTTGTTAGGTTCCGTTACAAAATAAATAAATAAGTGACCTCGAAAGCGAGGGGCGTCTTCCTGGCTCTGTGCTGTGGAATCTGGGCCCCGCACGGCCCTGGCTCATCAATCTCAGCTATCTCCTCCCAGCACCTTTCGCTCCTGTCCTGCAGCCAGTCCCTGCTTCACTCAGCTTGATTTAGGATGTGACTCCCCCCTCTCCCAGCACCCATGCCTCTTCCTGAGCTGCATTATGCTCCCTGCAGTTCTCTTTCACCCCAGCATGAGCTTCTCTTCCTCCTTCTTTGCTTCTACCCTCCTTCCACACTGATTGTTCCTCAGGAAGCTGTTTGAAGCATCCTTTCAGCAGCATGGAATCTTCCTGCTTCTCATCCTCTTGCTACCTTGCGAAGTGTTTTCTTTTTTAAAAAACATGTAGTGATTCAGACATCTGCGGTGATCGTATGGAAAAAGGTAGTTTCAGATTTTTTTTTCTCTTTGGCACACTTAGATGACCCCGATGAACAAATTCAACAGGCATTCTTTGGTTTGTCCCTCTGATCCACCAGTACTGTATACAGTGGAGATCACCCACTGAGGGACCTGGTAAATGCAGCCTCTGGAATTCTGACCACCTGCCCTCTGGCAACCCACAGGTTAAGTTGGAGGCAAGAGATATTCATTTTGGGCCAAGGGGCCAGTGAACACATGGAACAGCAATCACCCACCACAGCTTGCTGATAGAGACTGTCTTCCATTCTAGAGCTGAAACATGCCACAATCTCTTCTCCAAGGCCCACTTTTCCAGCTAGACCTCCAAGGTAACCCTGGTCAATGACTCCCCAGGGTGGTCTCCTGAGAAAGAACTTTTAGAGATTATTTTAAAAACAGATACCTTCAAGTTCTTAACGACTAATTGGACTGTGTTGTATGAAAATGTGACACCTATACTTGCTGCAACCATCCTATAGCCATAAAAGGCAATGATATCAACAGTTTAGTCAATGGAAACTAACCATGGAACTGCCTCTCTCTAGACTATAAATATAAATATTATAAATATTACCATTCCCCACACCTTCCTTAATGTCATGCTTTACTACTTGGAGCTAAAAATGTCCTACCTGGTATGCAGTGGTTTTCCCTTGGCCATAGCTTGATTGAATCAGGAGTAGATATTTATTTGTTTTTTTTCTTTTATTGAGTTTATTGGTACATTTTAGGTATACAGTACAACTGCATTCATTACTGGCATCTTGTACCTTTACATGACAGGTCTTGGTTCTCATTTTTTTTCCCCTTGTCCGTGCCCTCCCTTCACCCCCTCCTCCCCTCCCCATTTACAAACACTTTATTTCCATTTTTTCATTTTTTCATTTTGTCATTTGTTTCTTTACCTTTATTACCTTTCCCCTACCCTTCCCATTTTCTTTACACCTTTAGCCCTTTTCTTCCTATTTCACATGGTCGGGGCCAGGGATTTAGCTCAGTGGTTCGGTGGCCTGCCTTGCAAGCGCAAGGACCCAAGTTCAATCCCCGGTACCAAAAAAAGAAAAAAAAAAAAAAAAACTATTTCACATGGTTAATTATATCATTAGGATCTTATGTACTATTATAGTTTTTCACACCAGAGAAACTATTTGGTATTTACATATGTGTGACTTATTTATTTCACTTAGGAGTAAATCCTCAATATGTATCCATTTTCCTATGAATGAATCTAATTTCTCATTCTTTATGGCTGATCAGTATTCCATTTTATAGAAAAACCACATCTTCTTTATCCAGTCTCCAACTGATGGGCAAATGGGCTGTTTCCAAGTTGTAGCTATTACAAACTGTGCCACTATAAACATTGGTGCACATATATCACTGAGGTATGATTCCTTTAATTCTTTTGGAAAGATACCCAGCAGACAGATGGCTGGGTCAAATGGAACCTCTATTACCAGATCTTTGAGGTATCTCCATATTAATTTCTATAGTAGTTGCACCGGTCTGCACTCCCACAAACAATGGAGAAGGATTCCTTTCTCCCTGCCACCCCACCAACATTTGTTATTGACTGATTTCTTGATGGCAAAAATTGGAATAGTAGGTCTACATCTCAACTTAATAAAGGCTATCTATAAAAAACCAACAGCCAACATCATATTAAATGGCCAAAAACTGAAAACCTTCACGTTAAAATCAGGAACAAGACAAGGATGCCCACTACCACCACTGCTCTTTGATATAGTTCTGGAAACATTAGCCATAGCAATTAGACAAGAGAAAGAAATTAAAGCAATAAAGATAGGAAAGGAAGAAGTTAAACCGTCATTATTTGCTGATGATATGATACTCTACATTGAAGACCCAAAAAACTCTACCACAAGACTTCTAGACTTAATTGGCACTTTTAGCAGAGTAGCTGGAGACAAGGTCAACACTCAAAAATCAACAGCCTTCTTGTACACAAATAACAGAGTCACTGAGAGAGAAATTAGGGAAACATTTCCTTTCACAATAGCATCCAAAAAAATGAAGTATCTAGGAATCAATCTAACAAAAGAAGCAAAAGACCTCTACACTGAAAACTATAGCACTCTGAAAAAAAGAGAATAAAGAGGATATAAGAAAATGGAAAGATAACCCCTGCTCCTGGGTAGGAAGAATTAACATAGTGAAAATGGCCATACTACCAAAACTGCTATACAGATTCAATGCAATGCCAAATGAAATCCCAACACTATATTTCACAGAACTAGAAAAAAGAATCCAAAAATTCATTTGGAACCAGAAGAGACCTAGAATAGCAAAAGCCATCCTAGGCAACAGACACACACAGCAGCGGGTATAACAATTCCCAATTTGAAACTATATTACAAAGCCACTGTAATAGAAACAGCATGGTACTGGCAAAGAAACAGACCTGAGGATCAGTGGAACAGATTGGAAGACACAAAAACAAATCCAGATGTACTCAGCTATGTAATCTTTGACAAAGGAACTGATCATCCTCAGTGGAGGAAAGATAGCCTCTTTAATAAATGGTGTTGGAAAAACTGGATTTCAACCTGCCACAGATTAAAACTGGACCCTTATCTTTCACCATGTACTAAATTAAAATCCAAGTGGATTAAGGATCTAAACATTAAAACAGAAACATTAAATTTGCTGGAAGATAAGTTAGGGAGAACTCTTGAAGACAGTGGTGTAGGAAAAGACTTTATAAACAAATCCTCAGTAGCATGGGAACTAGCACAAAGAATCAACAAGTGGGATCTCATCTTATTAAAAAGATTCTGTACTGCAAAAGAAACCATCAAGAGGACTAAGAGACAACCTACAGTGTGGGAAAAACTTTTTACCAGCTGCTCCTCAGACAAAGGACTACTATAGAGAATATATAAAGAACTCAAAACAATCAGCACCCCCTAAATATAAAGACCCAATTCAAAAATGGGCATCTACATCAGTTGGAAACTGAACAAAGAAGATGCGGTTTTTCTATAAAATGGAATACTACTCAGCCATAAAGAATGAGAAAGTAGATTCATTCATAGGTAAATGGGTACATTTTGAGGATACACTTCTCAGTGAAATATATAAGTCACACATGTGCAAATACTGAATAGTTTCTCTGGTGTGAAAAATTAAAATAGTACTCAAGATCCTAATGGGCAATTAGCAACATGAAATAGGAAGAAAAGGACCAAAGGCGTAGGGACAGTGAGAAGGACAGGGAAAGGGGAATAAGGGAAAAGGAAAAAAATATGAGAAAATGTAAAAATGGAATTAAAGTGTTTGAAGGTGGGGAGGGGAAGAGGGGGTGAAGGGAGGGTGGGGACAAGGGGAAAAAATGAGAACCAAGACCTGGCATGTAAAGATACAAGATCCCAGTAATGAATGTAACTGTGCTGTCTACCTAGAATGTACCAATAAATTCAATTTAAATTAAAAAAAACAAAAATGGGCATCTGAAATGAACAGGCATCTCTCAGACAAAGAAGTAAAAGCAGCAAGTAAATATACGAAAAAATGTTCCACATCACTAGTCATTCCAGAGATGCAGATGAAAACAACAGGAGTAGATATTTGATTCAAGCTGTGAAGTCAGGTTTTATCTTCTAGACATTTGAAAACAGGACAGAGGAATACACTCTGTGGAGACTCACTTGAATTGAGAACCCATGAGCTAAGAAAGACATAGGATGGCTAGCTATCTCCTGCCAGTGGATGCAGAAACTCAAAGGACAAGGAAGCACACATGCAGGAAAACAAGAGAAACAGGAGACCTTGGAACCACAGGGACACATGCAGATGATAACGTAGCTGTCTACATTTTTAAGAACATCTATTATCTGGTTCCATTCTTTTAGAAGTCAAAGTTCTTTTCTCCCTGAGTTGCAGTATATAGATAACATAATGTACTTCTTTGTTTAAGTAGTTTGGGTGAAGTCTGGTAAATTTTAAGAATAAGGGCAAAAAAAAAGTATGTATACCATACTCAGAAGACACTCAGAGGTGACTGAGATATTTTCCTTTTTCCCCCAGGACAGTTTTGTGAATGGGAGATGGATGTGTGTATTCTGTTGAAGAACATAAAAGATTTCACTACAAGAAAGGGCAGAGAAGCGCTGGAGTGTGACAAAGGACCAGGGTATCCCCCTGGATCTCCTGGCAACTATGGTCAGATGAAGTATTTCCACAGAAGAGTTTTGAAGTATGAGAATCTTAACTATGGGTGCACTATGGGAAGCATTCTGGATTCTGCACATTTGGACTGGGCACAAGAAATCTTATCCTCTACAAAATCTTCTGAGTCATTATGGTGCTCAGGCAGACCTTGGATAAATCTCAGAAACTACTGAGACAAAGGTGACCAAAGAATATCAAGAAAGATTAACAGAGAATTAACATTTGAGAGAGACCTGAAAAATGAGCTACAGTGTAGACTGAGATTGAGAAATAATTTTCAGAAAAAGAAGCAAATTCCAAGTTACTATACAACATAACTTATGCTAATTACTGTTTTTCCATCTTTCTTGTGGTCACAAAAGTATGCGTGTTCAACTTTGTAAACTTACACATTTGCAAAGATGAGGAAACACAAAGACATTGCCAACACATCCTATACAGTATCACAGGAGGTACTTGAGACAACTAAATTGAAATACTGTTTTTATTCCACAAGAAACTAATATCTAACATCCATTTTCTAAAAACTGTGCATGTGTACGCACATGAATGTGTATGTGTATGTTAGAAATAGAGAAACTAAGAATAGACAAGCAATCTGATCACAGGTATAGTCAGCTATACTTGTAACTGTTGAAGGACAGAGAAGGAAATAGTAAGGTCAGAACTGGCTTGAGTTAAAGCTGCCTGTGGTATGTGATTCATAACCCTGCTCTCCAAAACTGTTTCAATATTTCATGCAAGACAGATCTATTGAGAACAAATCCCTTCAATCTCTGCTTGGCTAAGAAAGTCTCTTATCTAGGTTGGTGATTCTTCTTTTGCAAGGCTTTAAATATTTCACCTCACTTTCACCTTGCATGTATAGTTTCTGAAGAGAAGTCCAATGTTAATCTTATTCCTGGATCCTCCACAGGGAAGGCAATTTCATTCTCTGGCTTCTTTCCACAACTTTTCTTTCCCCTTCCAAGTTAAACATTTTCAGTTTGAATATAACATGTCTAAGTATAGATTTTTTAAAATGTATGCTTCTCAGTGTTTTCTGAGTTTCCTGAACCTGTGATTTGGTGTCTGACACTAATTTTGAGATTACCTCCGTCACTGTTATTACAAATATTTTTTCTGTTCCCTTCTCTCTTCTACTTTGGTATTCCCATTATACATATGTTATACCTTTTGAAACCGCCCCAAGCCTGCTGGATTTTCTGGGGGTTTTTTGTGGAGGGGGGGGTCTTGCCTATTTTCTTCTCTGTGCTTTTCACTTTGGGGAATTTCAATCAGTAGATCTTCAAGTTTATTAATTCTTGTACTAGCTATTCACAGTGGAAAAATGAGTCTATAAAAACATTCTTCATTTCTGTATTTTTTAAATTTCTAGCTTTTTATTTTAATGCTTTCTGAAAATTTAAATCACTTTGCGTGCATTATCTCTGGGTTCTTGCATGTGATCCACTTCTTCCATGAGTGTTTTGCATATTAATCATAGCTATTTTAAATCCCCAGCCTGTGAATTCCAGTGCCTCTGCTACATCTGAGTTTTCCTCTGATACATGTTCTGTCTCTCCAAACTATGTTTGTTGCCTTTCAGCCTGAGAGTGGTGGAGTTGAGTACTTCCCATCTTCCAGGTGCTTAGGGTCTGATAAAAGTACATTCCTCTAAGGGCAGCTTTTTAGTAAATAAAAAAGAGCATTACATAGTTATCTTCCAGCAGATTAAGTGTTTCTGTTTTAACATTTAGATCTTTAATCCATTTTGACTTTAATTTAGTATACGGTGAGATATCTTGGAAGCAGACTATATGTCAATCAACAGAAGAATGGATTTTTAATAAGGGGCATTTATACAAAATGGAATACTCCTCTGCTGTAAAGAAGGATAAACCTGAGGCATTTGTAGGTAAATGGATGCACCTTGAGACTATAATGTTAAGTGAAATGAATCTGGCACACAAGCCTAAATATTGCATGGTATCTCCTATATGGGAAACCCAAAATATAAATAAAGAACAAAATAAAAGATAGGTAATAAGTAGTAGGGAGATCTTTTTCAAATGGGAAGCAGAACTAAAGATGGAGGGAGGAAGGGGAAAAAGAAGGTAAAAGAAATTTTTAAAAGAAAGAAAAATGGAAATAGAGCATTTTCCTTTTCAAATGAGAAGGGGAACAAGAGCTATAAGAAGCAAGAAAGGATGGGAGGGGAAAGGCAAAAAAAAAGGAAGATGTTTTATGTATATGTACAAACTCCCCATAATAAAAGTAATCAGTATGTACTGAAAGCATGTACTAAGAAAAAAAGGGAGACTGTATTTCAAAGTGATTGTTCTCCTCTTGATGATTATCTCACACTCACCCTGAGATTCTGTTGAAGTTTCTGGGGATGAAATTCACAAATGTGCAGATCACCCAAAATCAGACTCTGGAGTTTGTGCGTCTAAATTCGTCCATGTCAGTGAATTGCCTTTTCCATTCTTTTTTAATTCATCATAGAGATAAATATGCTTCATTTTGGCATATCACAATTACCCTCCTTTTTCACTTTCTCCCCCGTTTCATATTTGGGGGTATGTCTATGCATATACCTGCTTATTGTATCCATTTCCCCATCCCCACCCTTATATCACCTTTCATTACCTTTGAAATGTCTGAGTAGAATCTCATCCCAAGGACGGTTTCTGGGTGTCTTCTGCTCATAATAAACCATGATTTTCTGTATCTGTCTGACTCCAGTTTCCATGAGTTTGGCTTGTCCTGTGACCTCTATTTTCTTACACATCCAGAAAGTCACTGATTTTTATTTGTTGAGAGTTTTTTCTTCTTTTGAGGATGGGAATGCCAATGTCCAGATGCCCAAGCCCCACACCCGTCAGACTAGGCAACAGAAAGACTCTGCTATGCCTCCCTGTTATTCCTTATACTTGTGCTCTTGCTTGCTTTACTCCAGACCTTCCTTCCTGCTCCTAGAATATACTGAGCATATATTCAGCTCTTTCTATTCCCTACCATTGGCTAATTTCACCAGGTATTTGTACAGCTCACTTTTGTACTTTCATCAGATTTCTGCTCAAATCTCACCTTATCAGAGAAGCAGCACCTGAACATCATAGCAAAAATAAGCGCTCCAGTTCCTGTTGATGTGTTGACTCCACTCTATCCATATTCAGAGAAATCGTCACTGTATAATATGATAGTTTACTTTAACATACTTATCTTGTTTATGAACTGTTCTGTAACTCTATTATGCTAGAGGTGTGTGGTCTGTTTTGATCCCCATTGTAACTCCAGCTCCTATGTGACTCGCCAGGATATAACAGCCAATTCATACTTGTTGAATGAATTAATAGATAAACACATCAATCTCCCATAGTCTATAAGACCTATGAATAACAAATGTGAGCAATATCTAAACATGTGATACTGTGCCTTTTACAATGATATACTATTTCACATTCACTACATGACTAAAATTAGAATTTAAGAAAACTGACAACCCCAAATATTGTTGAAGATGAGGAGCAAGTAGAAACCTCATAAATTACAAGTAGGTGAATAAATTGGTATAACTTTAGAAATTGTTCTGGCAGCTTTCTAAAGAATTTAGCATACACTTATCATATACAGTAACTCAAAAATTCCATTCTAGATATGTTTCCTTCCTTCCTTCCTTCCCTCCTTCCTTCCTTCCTTCCTGTTTGTTTGGGACAGTCTCATTTTGTAGTTGGCTTTGAACTCATTATGTAGTTCAGGGTGTTTTTAAACTCACGACCCTCTTTCCTCCACTCCCTGAGTTCTGGAATTACAGGCATGTAACACCGTGCCCAGCTCATTTAGGCATTTGTTAAGAAAAACAGAAGTAGATTTCCTCATAAATATATATAATTAAAAATTCACTGTGCCTTTATTCGTAACAGCCAAAAAAGAAACAATCAGAATGTCTATCATCAGTACGTGGATAAATAAATATGTATATCTACCTATACAGGGATGCACTACTGAGCTATCAAAAGGTAAACTACAAGTAATAACATGTGAATCTCAAGCACATTATGCTGAGGGAAACAAGTCAGATATAAAAGAACACGGTGTGATACAGTATCCTCCCAGTTATTTGTAAGTCCTAAATAGATAAAATTAATTTAGGGTGTCATAAAAGAACAATGTCTACCTAAGACTTGATAATTGATGTCATAGGTCATGAAAGAAATGTAAACAAGATTTGAAACTAGGAAGACCCAACCTCATTTAATCCACAGAAATGTTAGGTAAACAATTAAAAACTGGAATAACATTATAGGACATCTGGGAGATAATCAGGCAAAGATTTACAGAAATGAAGCAAATGCCAATTTTAAAAAAGCATTACTTAGGGCCAGGGATTTAGCTCAGTGGTGATGCTGCCTGCTTCACAAGTGCAAGGTCCCAAGTTCAATCCCTAGTATCCCCCCCCAAAAAAAAAGCATTACTTAAAATGGTAAGATATTGAATGTTGTCTTCATTCACTCTTGCCCCAGTATAAGACAGTGGAGTGTGGGAGAAGCAGCAGCCCTCCATCCTCTCCACAAAATGGACTGAGCAGGGAGCACAGCACTTAGTGGTAACACTTGACCTATCTGGAGGCCACCTGAGGTATTCACCTCTGTACTGTCAGACTCAGCATTCAGACCAAAACAGCTATTCACTGGCAGAGTGGATTTAACAAAACAAACAATCCCACAAGTTCCAACCATATATATATATGTTGTCTATAAGAAACCCACGAGATTTAAGTCCACATATAGGCTGAAAGGGAAGGATGAAAAAATATTCCCACACAAATTAAATAAGAGATCAGAGGTAGCTATGCTAATGTCATTCAAAAAATAGACGAGTGAAAAACTCTTGTAAGAATAAAATACATTATATGATAAAAGGGTCAATTTATCAGGAAGATACAAAAATTATGAACATATATGTACCAAATATCAGAGCAGGTAATAATACAAAGCAAATGCTGATAAAATTAAGAGAAAAGCAGACAACTTCTATAACAAGAGAAGGAAATGTTAATAATCCACTTTCCATAATGGATAGAGCAACAAAAAGATGAATGGGTTGGAGCATGACTGGCATGATCTCGCCTCGCCAGCCAGTGCCCCCCTCAGCCACCATGGCCTGATCCTAGACTGACTCCAGTCAACTGTCCACATTCCTGATCTCCATTCCTGTTACAGTCCCTTAATATGGACTTTGAAAATCAGAATAAGAAGAAAAACAATGAGAGTCCTGGGTCTTTTCATGGGTGTAGCACCAACAACACTATTCAAATGATTAACTCTGCCCAGAGGCTACTCCTCTTGGTTGAAACACCGTCTTTTTTTTCTTTTTTTTTTTCTTTTAAATTGAATTTACTGGTACATTCTAGGTAGCCAGTACAGTTACATTCATTACTGGGATCTTGTACCTTTACATGCCAGGGCTTGGTTCTCATTTTTTTCTCCTTGTCCCCACCCTCCCTTCACCCCTTCCTCCCCTCCCCACCTTCAAACACTTTAATTCCATTTTTACATTTTCTCATATTTTTTTCCTTTTCCCTTGTTCCCCTTTCCCTATCCTTCGCACTGTCCCTACGCCTTTGGTCCTTTTCTTCCTATTTCACATTGCTAATTGTCCCATTAGGATCTTGAGTATTATTTTAGTGTTTCACACCAGAGAAACTATTCAATATTTGCATATGTGTGACTTATCTATTTCACTGAGGAGTATATCCTTAAAATGTACCCATTTACCTATGAATGAATCTACTTTCTCATTCTTTATGCCTGAGTAGTATTCCATTTTATAGAAAAACCGCATCTTCTTTATCCAGTTTCCAACTGATGGGCAGATGGGCTGTTTCCAAGTTTTATCTATTACAAACTGTGCCGCTATAAACATGGGTGCACATGTATCACTGTGGTATGATTCTTTTAATTCTACTGGAAAGATACCCAACAGAGGGATGACTGGGTCAAATGGAACCTCTAATCCTAGTTCTTTGCGGTATCTCCATATTGACTTCCAGAGTGGTTGCACCAGTCTGCACTCCCACCAACAATGGAGAAGGGTTCCTTTCTCCCCACAACCACACCAACATTTGTTATTGTGTGATTTCTTCACAGCAGCCATTCTTTGTGGGTTGAGGTGAAATCTCAGTATTGTTTTCATCTGCATCTCTCGAATGACCAGTGATGTGGAGCATTTTTTCATATATTTACTTGCTGCTTTTATTTCTTTGAGAAATGTCTGTTCATTTCAGATGCCCATTTTAGAATTGGGACTTTATATTTGGGGGGGCTGGTTGAGTTATTTATATATTTTTAGATAATAGTCCTTTGTCTGAGAAGCAGCTAGTAAAAAGTTTTTCCCACATTGTAGGTTGTCTCTTAGTTCCATTGATGGTTTCTTTTGCAGTGCAGAAGCTTTTCAATAAGATGAGATCCCAGTTGTTGATTCTTTCTGCTAGTTCCTGTGCTACTGAGGATTTGTTCATAAAGTCTTTTCCTATGCCAATGTCCTCCAGAGTTCTGCCTAACTTATCTTCCAGCAAGTTTAGTGTTTCTGTTTTAATATTTAGATCTTTAATCCACTTGGATTTTAATTTAGTGCATGGTGACAGATAAGGGTCCAGTTTTAATCTTTTGCAGGTTGAGATCCAGTTTTTCCAACACATTTATTAAAGAGGCTATCTTTCCTCCAGTGGGCACTGTCAGCTCCTTTGTCAAAGATGAGGTAGCTGAGTGCATATGGAGTTGTTTTTGTGTCTTCCAATCTGTTCCACCAATCCTCAGACCTGTGTCTTTGCCAGTACCATGCTGTTTCTATCACAGTGGCTTTGTAGGATAGTTTCAGATTGAGAATTGTTACACCCGCTACCATGTGTCTGTTGCCTAGGATGGCTTTTGCTATTCTAGGTCTCTTCTGGTTCCAAATGAATTCTTGGATTCTTCTTTTAAGTTCTGTGAAGTATAGCATTGGGATTTCAATTGGTATTGCACTGAATCTGTAAAGCAGTTTTGGTAGTATGGCCATTTTCACTATGTTGATTCTTCCTACCCAGGAGCAGGGGACATCTTTCCATTTTCTTATATCCTCTTTAATCTCTTTTTTCAGAGTGCTATAGTTTTCAGTGTAGAGGTCTTTTGCTTCTTTTGTTAGATTGATTCCCAGATACTTCATTTTTTGGGGTGCTATTGTGAAAGGAATTGGTTCCCTAATTTTTTTCTCAGTGACTCTGTTATTTGTGTACAAGAAGGCTGTTGATTTTTGGGTGTTGACCTTGTATCCAGCTACTCTGCTAAAAGTGTTAATTAAGTCTAGAAGTCTTTTGGAAACACAGTCTTTTTTCTAGTAATGTTCTTCCTCAACTCAGGTAAATCAATTTTACAATATACCCAGCACTTCTTACAGCAATAGCACTTGCTTTTCTTCTTCTCTTGGTGTTCCAGTATTTATCAAGAACTTTTCCCCTCAGAATAAGATTTCTTAGGCTTTTGGGGATGCTACACGTCTGCTGAGTTAGAAACATTCCTTCTGTCTGTTATGCTCATTCTCATCTGTGTTCTCAGTGGCCACTGATTCCTCACTGATGCTCTAGCCATGGGTCTCTATGTCATCATGACCACTTTCATAAACCACCGTCTCCTGCCTACTTTTCTCAAGATTGCTAATCTAAAATGTCGTTTGAGTCATTTTTCCTGAGCCTACATATTCAACAGCAGTGTCCTGGTGTAAGTAGATATGCAGTTGACTGACAGTTCCCTTCATTTCTATCCTGTAATCTCCAGCTGGGCTTTGTATTGAGCATGAGTTTCCTCACCTGTCTCTGTCTGGAAAAACTGGTCTTCCCAAGCTTTACTGGCAGTCACTTCTCTATGTTGAGCATTACAGACATCATAATGCCCAGTCACCTATTGTGCTTTGTCCTTTGCCTTGACAACTTGAAAAAATGAGCCAGCAGTGGCAGCTAGGGGGCCTCTAGACCCACCAACATCTCTTGGCTCATGCAGCAGGTCTTTCACTTTCACTGCACTCTTACTGGATACTTAGTAGGTCTGCCTACTGCTACTGTGGCATTAGGTATCCACAGAGCCACCCAGCCTGTCCCCCTCTGCTTGGTGCTATTTACTTTATTGCCACAGCCTATTTAATGGGTGGTCTGAGCTGTTCCACTCTATTTCCAGCATCTCTACATTCCTGGAAGGATGGTAGATCACACTGGAAGTGACCATGATGGCCACTGTCATCCTTTTCTCTCGCCAGGTTAGTATGTTTCCTCTCAGAGCTGGCCTGGTACTCAGAGGTGTGCCTCTGTAAGGAATAGATGTGTGGATGAAGTTTGCAAAAGGAGCTCACTGGCTGGAGAGGATGCTGACTCCACTGGCTCTTTCTCTTCTTACCCCTTCTTAACTTGCCCTCCAGTGGCATGCCACTCCCTGGCATGGCTTCTCCTATATTTTACAGATATGCACAAGACTGTTACCTTGTGGAGAAATGGAGACTGGATTATTTAAAAACTTCAAACAGCAAAGAGTCTTTCCAGAACTTTTTAATGCTAAAAGGAAGAAAAAATTTACCTGGTCAAAATTTCTTCAGTAAACCCTCCACAATTTTGGGACCAGTTTCTTGCACGGATTCAGTTTCATAGGAATGTGACAGAAGCTCTTCTATCTGTATTCTCCTTCCTCTTTGGATTTTAAATATTTTCTGTGGTGCGAAGTGACTTATATCCACAGATACTGAGTAACTTCTTATAACTTACACGCAAGACGTTGTTGTAATAAGTACATGTCCAAAAAGACTTTGGCAGTGAAAGGATATGATGGATGTATATATGTGCATTATATATATGTATATATACACACACACACACACATATATACATCTGTGTGTGTGTGTGTGTGTGTGTGTCTGTGTGTGTGTGTATCCTGCTATGTTCATGCTATTTAGCTGTGAGGGGCTGGCTGCAATTTTAAGCCTACTGTTTACTGTGGCTTCTTTGTATAAGCTGCAGTCTCTCCCCTTCACAACTGACCCTGCAATTACAACCAGCAGATCATTTGCACTGACAGACTCAAGACTATTTGGGGGACTATTACCTGGTTTGATCAGTGCAGTAAATTAGGGAGGAAAAGTTAAAATTTCCTGGCCTTCATTTCACAGGCTTCTCATCTGCAGGGTTTTAGTAGTTTCTTCGTCAACCAATGTTTGTATTACAGCTGCTGATGTCTTTATGCTTTCTGATCAAAATAATGTGCTATACAGAAATACATATTTCTATGTGATTTAAAAAACTGAGGAAATAATGAATGTGATCATCACCATATAACAAATATAAATAGAACTCTTACCCTACAAAGGTAAAATATACCTGTTTTCAAGGACATACAGAAAATTCTCCCTAGACAGATTATATATTAGGGCACAATGCAAGTCAATAAATTAAAAAAATAGTAAATTTATATAATTTATCTTTTCTGATCAGAATAAAATTAGTCTAGAGATCTCAAGAATTAAGGACATTTGAAAAATCTACAAAATGTATAGAAATTAATACACTGTTAACCAGTAATTACAGAAAGACAATGAGGACATTTTTTTTAAATCTAGAAAAAATGAAAATGAAAACAACATGCTAAAACTGGGGTGCAGTGAAGCTATGATAAGATGGAAATTTATAGCTCTAAACACAAATATTGCAAAAGAAGAAAAAAGGCTCAAAACGACTTACCTTTAAACCTTGAGGAACTAGAAAAAAATGAAACACAAGCTAACAGAAATATAAAATTTGTTTTATAAAACAAGATAGAGAATAGAAAAATAATAAAGAAAATTAACAGACCGTGTTTTTTAAATTTTTTAAATGAAAAATCTTTAGTAAGCTTGACTAAAAAAACACTAGTCAGAAATGAAACTAGGGACATTACACTCAATTATACAGGCACAAAAATTTATATGAGAAGTACTATATAAAAAGATGCACCAGCAAGTTGGGTAACCTAAATGAAATAGAAAATCCCTAGAAAGAATTTGACCTAACAAGGCCTAACAATCTTAAAGAAATAGACAATATGAACAGATCTGTAACTATTAAAGTGATTAAATCAGTAAATAAAACATCTCCAATAATGAGCAAATACCTTCACTGCTTGAATTCTATCACATACTACAAGAAGAATTAAG
The DNA here is from genome assembly GCF_012274545.1 of Fukomys damarensis. Classification (NCBI taxonomy): domain Eukaryota; kingdom Metazoa; phylum Chordata; class Mammalia; order Rodentia; family Bathyergidae; genus Fukomys; species Fukomys damarensis. Next base: position 80,788,181 of record NW_022900928.1, read on the forward strand.
AACCTCCCTCCTCAAACTCTTCCAAAAATATGGAGAGTAATGAACACTTTCAAACTCATTCACTGAGCCACTACTACCCCAATAACAAAATCAGACAAAAACAGTACAAGTAAAGAAAGCTGAGGCGTGGTTCTCCTTCCCGCGGTGGATCGGGGCCCCGCCTACCTCCCCGGGCTTGAGCGATGACTGCTGGGTCGGGAGTAGGCGTGGTTCTCCCTCGACCCAGCAGCCATCGCTCAAGCGCCGGGAGGTAGGCCGGCCCTGATCCACCACGGGAAGGAGAACCACGCCTGCTTCCGAACCAGCAGCCATCACTCAAGTGCCGGGAAGGTAGCCGCACGGGCACCCCTGAACCCCCATAATTCCACCCCCCACACACACACTCTCAGACCTCCTGACTATGCAATTCTTTGGACCCATTCTGCAAAGACAGAGGTGGTCATCAAGGGTATTTTTCTGAGTTCCCAACTTTGAACATCTTTAAAGAAAGGGCGGGGAAACCTGTAATAGAACATTGCAGAGTTCAACCATTCAGAAGGATGGGGAACTCAATCTGGGCCTTGCAGCCCGAGATCAATCAGCGTCATGGGGTTCAGCAATCTGCTAACTGAGATCAGGGGTCTTGCATCCTCGCTCTGTCTGAGCCATTAAATGGTAAATATACTATATTGAAAAGTTTGTTCACTGCAGACATG
>NW_022900928.1:80790960-80793745 GCF_012274545.1 Fukomys damarensis
TTCAGGGACCATTTTCATCTCCAGAATTAAGGATTATTTTGATGTTACATCATTGCCTTTTCTCTTTTACTTTCCTTTTTAGTTTTATTTTAGGATTCCCTATTTTTAATGTTCATATAGAGATTTCTTTAACTGAAATACCGAATAGTTTCTTTGGTGTGAAAAACTATAATAGTACACAGGATCCTAATGAGATAATTAATAATGTGAAATAGAAAGTAAAGTGCTAAAGGTGTAAGGAAAGTGGGAAGGGTGGGTGAAAGGTAATAAGGGAGGGGGAAAAATATGAGAAACTGAAAAAATGGAAATAAAGTGTTTGTAAATGGGGAGGGGAGGAGGGGGTGAAGGGAGGGCAGGGACAAGGGGAAAAATGAGAATCAAGACCTATCATGTAAAGGTACAGAATCCCAATGATGAATGTAATTGTATTGTATACCTAGATTGTACCAATAACCTCTATAAAAAGAAAATAAAAAAAAAGAAAGCTGAGGGCCAGGGATTTAGCTCAATGGTTCTCTTGCCTGCCTCACAAGCACAAGGTCCTAAGTTCAATCCCCAGTACCAAAAAAAAAAAGTGTGCAAACAGAAAAGCACTGCGGATCAATATGATGAATGTAATTGTATTGTATACCTAGATTGTACCAATAACCTCAATAAAAAGAAAATAAAAAAAAAGAAAGCTGAGGGCCAGGGATTTAGCTCAATGGTTCTCTTGCCTGCCTCACAAGCACAAGGTCCTAAGTTCAATCCCCAGTACCAAAAAAAAAAAGTGTGCAAACAGAAAAGCAAGCTGCGGATCAATATTTCTGTTGAATATCAACTCCAATCTCCTTCACAAAATGCTAGCAAACTGAATTTAACAGCATATTAAAAGGATTATACACCATGATAAAGTGAGATTTATTCCTACAATGCAAGGATGGCTAACATATGAAAATCAATGAAATATGCTATATTAAGAGATTGAAGGAAAAATATAAATACACAATCATCTCCAGTGATGCAAAAGGAATTGACTTCAACACACTTTCATGACAAAACAAATATTAAACTCAACAAACTAGGTCTAATAGGAGGCCACCACAATCTAATGAATTATATGAAAATCCCTCAGTTAGCAACAAACTTGGTGATAAAAGATTGAAAGCTTTTCCTCCAAGATCAGGACAAAGGCAAAAATATATGCTTCTATCACTTCTCAACATAGGGTCAGAAGTTTTAGAAGGAACTGTTAGTTAAGAAAAAACTGATAAAGCATCCACATTGGAAAGGAGGAAGGGAAACTATCTCTTCATAGATGACATAATCTTATGGGTGGAGAACTCTACAAAAATTTCACCAAAAGGGGGAGGAAATATTGTAATTCCAGCTACTTTGTAGGCTGAGGCAAGAGGATCACAAGTTCTAGGAGAGTTGGACAACTTGGAAAGAACTTGTCTCAATAAAATAAAAATCACTAGTGATAGAGCACTAAACAGTCAGACCAATGAACAAATTGGAAGCCAGAAACAAACTTGGCATATATACTCAAAGTATTTTCAATTGGGTACAAGAACATTCAGTGAGCAGAGGACAGACTTTTAAACAACTGATACTGGGAAAACTTACTATTCATACCCAAAAGGATACAGTTAAACACTTCGCCACGCCATATATAAAAATTAACTGGAACAGATCAGACTTTTAAATAGGGCTAAAAGAAAAGGGAAAGAAATAAAAACTGAAGGGAACAGATGCATGATAATGGATTTGTTGCTCTTTTCTTCAATATGTGCAATAAAAATATAGGCAACAAAAGAAAAAATATATACAGCAAAACCGAAATTCTTATGTATCAAAAAAACCAGAAAATGTCTTCAGGTCATATATCTGATAGAAGGTTTACTATCCAGAATACATAAAAATTATAACTCAAGAACAAAGAAACAAGCCCAATTTTTAAAAGTGGGAGGGGGTTGAAATCAAATGAATAGATATTTATCTAAAGAAGACATACACAAATAATCAATAATCATATCAATATCGCTCATCATCAGGAAAATGCAAATCAAAACCACAATGAGACACCAATTTATGTCTATAGACTTGTTACTATAAAAACTAATAAATAAAAGCAGAAAATAACATTGTAAAGATGTTGAAAAATGGGAACATCTGTACACTGCTGATGGAAACATAAAACACTTTAGCCATTATGGAGGACAGTTTGGTAGTTCATCAAATAATTAAATAAAAAAATGATCCAGAAATTCCACTTGTATACACATGTTCATCACAGTGTTATTCACGATGGTATACACGATAACCCAAGTGTCCATCCAAAGACGAACAGACAAACAATATGACACATACAGACCATGATCCAAGGTCATGGAAGGGAATATGACACATGCTACAAAAGAGATGGGCCTTGAAGATACTGTTATGGTTAAATAAGCCAGGCAAAAAAGCACAAATGTCATATGGTACCACTTATGTATCACAAGTTACTTCATAAAGTCAAAATCAGAGAGGAGGACAGAGGGAAGCAGGGCTTGCCAGAGCTACAGGAATAAAGGAATGACAGGTTATTATTTAATACATAGAGTTTCTGTTTGAGAAAATGAAGTAAGTTCTATAGACTGATGGCAGTGAGAGCTATATAGCAATGCAAATGCACTTAATGCAACTGAACTGGACATCTAAAATCTGTTAAAATGGGTTGGGGCTTTGGCTCAGTAGTTCTGCCTCCTGCCTTGCAAGTACAAGGGCCCAAGTTCAATCCCCGGTACCAAAAAAAAAAAAA
>NW_022900928.1:80793780-80805965 GCF_012274545.1 Fukomys damarensis
ACATATATATATATATACATATACATATACATATATATAACCACTATAAAAAAGGATGCAGACAGACTTTTGGGGGTGATACAAGTGGTCAGTACCTTGTGAGGTGGTACTTTCTTGGGTAAATATGCCTGTTCAAATCTACTGATGCAAACATTTAATATGGGTGCGATTTATTTAAAGCAAATTTGTTTCCTGCCTCCATTTTTCTTTCATTCTGTCCTTTCCTCCCTACGCCTGATCTGTGAGCTCTGTATTCAGCTAACACATTCACTATATGTGAATGTTTAAATAGCCTAGATTTAATTCAACTTTTAAAATGCCCACACTGTCTACCCTAGTGCTTGGCATTCAGTGGGCACTAAATAAAAGCTGACTGTTTAAATAGTGAATTCATTACAGTCAGTTCTCCTTATCCTAGAGTTACATATCCTCAAACTCAAATAATGATGTATGGAAAACATTTCAAAGGTCCAAAAAATTAATTGAAGTTGTACAGAACAGGTACATGCTCTTTTTGGTATTATTCCCTAAAAAATATAGTATAACAATTATTGATGTAGCATTTACATTATATTGGATATTGTAAGTAAAATGAGAGGTGATTTAAAGTACCCAGGAGAATGTGCCTAGGTATGTGCAAATAAATACCACTATAAATAAGGAACTTGAGCTTTTACAAATTTGGAGCTCTCCTATGAACGCTGAGGGTACACTGTAACTCATATTTAAATTTTTTTTAAATAGCTGCTGTTTATTGCAAGCTTGCTGCAATATTAGATGTTAAGCTCTTTACAAACTCAAGGCCATTTTTTCCCTCTCAATAACCCAGTGAAGTGGGCATCTAGTTTCCAGTTTTTTTAATCAAGAAATTGATGCTTAGAGAAATTGAGTCACTTGTGCAGCCACATACAGCCATTACTTAAGCAGCAGAGCTGGGATTTGAAATGAGCCCTTTTTCACTGCACAGCTGATGTTCTTAACCTCTTGATAAAGGTTATACTTTATCTTACATTTCACTAAGCACCCACTGACTTGCCGAGTGTAAAGCAGCATATAATCACGTGCATTCTACAAGTTGTTTCACTTGCACAGGTGCAGTGGAATGCATGCTGCTAAGACAGACCAGGGACATCATGGCAGCACTTGTTACAGAGACAGCTGCATTTCAGAGAGCCAAGGAAATGGACACATAAATCCTTTCATCCTGAGATGCCCTCTGGCATGTTCTGAGATTGCTAATATTGGCCTTTCTGTATCCTGAGGTTAGCAGGCACTCTTACAGAACACACCATCTTGCTCTGGAACCTTCATGAAAAGGAAAGGCATGGGTTCACCCCCCTCTCAGCTGCTCAGAATGTCTTGCCAGTGGCTTAGAGTCTCGAAAAATTCACAAATACTGCAATTATAACAAGAAGAAGGAGACAGGACAAGTTAAATACCAACTATCTAGGGAGAGAATCATTCAAGTAGAATCCAAATGCCAGAATCCCTGGCTGTAATTTCAGTGATTTCCCAGTTACTTCAAAAATGGGTGCCACTGTCTCCATTAGAAACTGCAAGGAGGTCAGTGCATTCGTGTGCATGTGTGCACATGTGTCTTTGTGAAAGGGACAGAGAAATAAAAATAAAAGGCAGATATTCATTTTTTAAAAAAACTTGGAGCACTTACTATGCATTAGGTATTGTATGGGACACTGGGGACATAGAGTGAATAAAGAATGTTAATGCACGTAAAAGAGGTGTGGGAGAAGCAGTGGAAGTGACAATGGGAAAAAGGACTATTGCTTTCGAGATGGCATAAAAAGCACAGGAGAGTACAAATTTGAGTGTCATAATCCCCTACTCTTCCAGGGTGCCTTGCAGCCAATATCTCAGTGTGAGCACTACCATACCAATAAAACACCGGACTGATCCAGTGTACATGGGTACTTGCTCCTTTTTTCCAACTAGAAAGTTCCAAGCAGCCAAAGAGCAAGCAGGAAGACCCTTGGCAGGACAGCACCATTGAAGGGTCAAATTAGATAAATCACTAGCAGGTTATACTTCTGAAAATAAACTGCACACTGCAGATGAGCAGGGCCGACAGGAGTATAAGGACTTGGCCCGGACCTCTGTGAAGCCGTCTCAGAATGAGCACCTGCATGGGAAAACACATAGTAAGCCCTGGAAATTCCCTGGTCTACTAGGCTAGTAAAGGTGGGGGCCAGAGAACCCTAGTCTGTCTGGCAAGAGGTCACTCGGGGGTTGGGAGAGCTCCTTCTAGTCTCGTTTTGTCGGCAGTAATTCCACATTAGCCATTTGTATCCCTTCATATGTACAACCTTTCTCTTTCTCCTAAACTTTCTTCTTTCTCTTCCTTTGGAAAAATCTCTCTTCTCTCATGCATCTTTTCCACTGCTGTCATTTTCTTTCTCTATCTTCTTTTCTTGGTTATTATTTACCAAAATACCTCCAACTGTCGGGCAAATTTATTGTGACAAATGTATACATGAATCAAATATAATGAAAGCTGTGTCTTAAAATTAAATTTGTCTCAACAGACAATGCTACAAACTCCCAAAACTTGTGAAAGTACTCTGAAATATCTTTGGGGAAATGATTCCATATTATCTCCTAATTACAACTACTTTTCTTCAGCCTTGGCATTCAAGATAAACACAAAATAATCATATTCATTTTTTCCTCTTTTGTGTAATTACTCCTACAATGTTATTTTGTATTCTTCATTGCTAGCATACAGCACTTCGGGTAATTGTGAGTTATACAGTTTTCTGTGGACTCTCCAAAAAACTTAACAGCCACTTATAACATTCTTTGTTCCCATTAAGCAATAGAAACTTGGTTAATCGAGATACCATCAATCTTCAGGCCCACTGAAAGTGTTTAATATTCCAAACCAATTTTTTAAAACTTTATTGATCAGCACTTTTATGGGAAGCCAGGTCAAATTCTGCAGCATTTCTTATAATTAAACAAAATGTATCACTTCCACGGAAAATGGGACTAAAACAGGTCATATGCTTTTCCTCTAGGGTAAGAAGCAGTACCAAAGTGAGGGAGAGGGCCTTTGGCTATCTTCATTCTTAGCAGTTTAAATTGCGACGTGGATAGAGAGACAGGGAAGGAGGATGAGGAAATGGCACATTTTAGGTTCTAAAGCAATTATTCTCTTTTGTGTGTACTTCCAGGGCCACTTGATTCCTCACATTCCCCATTGGTGGGTGCCTGCCCGCAAAGAGCTTACTTGTTCTGCCTCAGTCCGAAGGCCCTTTGAGGTACTGTAACACTGTGTGAGGCCACATAACAGAGGAGCACATCCGGGGAAGATTCAAAGCCACTGCACAGTGATCCCCCGACCGTACACCAGGCCCTCTGGTTATCATTTCGTGTGGATAGGTCACACACATTTGTGCCAGCTCCAAGAGGTAGTTTGGTGCATACTTGAGCACAGGTAAGGGGGTTAAGCACAGGAAGAAAAGGAGACCCTAAGAGCAGAACAGCAAACAACCAAGGCCCTGAATTTAAACACAGATCTCCTGGCCTTTCAGCCAGTATACGAGCAGGAAATAAAAAAGGGCATTTCGGGTTCTTTCTGCTTGTGGCACACAGAAACTTTCTCTGATCTATATAAATGGGGAGGGAAGGTAGACTAGAAAATTGAGAAGCAGAAGAAAGTTCTTCTAAAAGCAAATTTGAAATCTGTCACATAAGAGCCATGTGACCAAAGGCAAGTGGCTTAATTTTTCAAAACCTGGATTTCCTAGGCAGTTGAGATTGCAGTACCCTGAAAATTACATGAAATGATAGGTAATTGATGTGGCATCTGAGACCCAGTAAATTAAGGATAATAGGAGTTTTTGTTTGTTCCAAAAACGTATTCCCTCTCCTGGAGCCTTTGCAAATTTTATTAAAAGATGTATGATATTATCCCTTAGGGAGAGTAATGTAAGTCTCAAGCCCTGCCTCTCTCTAACCTTCTCTATCAGGAAAATGATACCAAGGTCTCAGTAGGGCAAGCACTGAGTAGACCAGACCTCACAGCTTCGATTTCACTTCCTTAAGAAAAGTGGAGCAAAGTATAAGCAGCACCAAGTAGGTATTATTGGAATCTGGAGGGGACTGAGTAGAGACAAAGATGAAAAGAACCCAGTTTCTCCCTCTACAGCCATATAAATTGCAGCTCCACGCAAACTGTAAGGTTTCACCAAATACAGCATCTGCCTAAGCATCTTCCTTTGGGGCAAACAATAAACAAGCAAATCTGAAATAATCTGTTTCTATCTTGTCCGTATTAAAAAATGAATGAAGAAAGGGTAGCACTTGGTTCCTAACTTAATAGGCAATGCAAACTTCAGCAGCTGTCTTGGACTAATTCCCTCTTCTCATCTCGTGACTGGGAGGACTGCTTCCTGCTAATAATAAGTAATTTAAAAAGTCCTCTCCTGGGAAGGTCAAATAAGACCTACTTGACTCCTCCTCTCCACTACATCTCACTACCAGATCCCATCAGATCTGCAATACACTGTGGCTCCCTCTCAGCCAGCCATGCAGTAAGCACAGTAGGAAGGCCAAGGGCAGAGTCCTTTATTAGAAGCTGGAAGAAAGGAAAATAGGAAGAGCTAAACTGAACCCAAGGGCCAAATTTACTAAAAGAGGCCAAATAATTAGCCAAAAGGCTTAGATAAGAGCTGCTGAGATTTCCAGAATGGTACAGGAAGGAACAAGACCTCTCTCTTTAATGTTCCAAAACATCTTCCTCCACCTACTGCTTTGGAGTGTGGGAGTTTGCTCTCTGTGTGCATTAGAGAGGGAGACCCAGTCCCACTAATCAGGGACATTATAGAGTGTCACAGACATGAGCCAGCTCTGTTTATCCAGACCTGGGGGTGCTGCTGCTGTGACCCAGCCCAGGATATGCCAGCTTCCCAGGCAGCACCACTGGTCTTGTTCAGTCTTCTCCTTCATTAATGTCTAGGCAAATCTCTCTAGAGACAGGAAAGCCTCCCTTCCAAATGATTCCTACAGCTGCTAAGAAGATTCCTCTAAACTCTGCCACTCTGCTTTTTGTCCAGTCCTCAGGGGTTCTGAAAACTCTGGCAGTTTCAGATGCAATCACCATGGATTCAACTGTGGATTCAACCCTCTGCCAAGTGACTTAAGTGGAATCCAGAAGTCCCTCAAGACTCCAGGATCCTAGAGTGCTATATCTAAATGTCCCAGCATCACATTTTAAAGAAAATGTATTAATCAGCTTTCCTATTTCCCAAACTACGTGACACCCACAACTTACAGATTTGTTTGGTTTACAGTTCAGGGGTTCAGTCCATGGTTGGCTGGCTCCACAAAAGGTATGGTGGAGCAAAGCCTCTCATGTTGTGATGACTGGGAAGCAGAGGAAGGGAAAAGTAGCAGAAAGAGAGGCCAGGAACCAGGTACAGACCTCAAGGTCATTGCTCCATGAACCACCCAGACACACCAAACATGCTCTTTACTAATCTCCTAAGCAGTTCCCAAGCCTATCAAGTTGACAATTATGCTGCACAGAAAATGAAACTGTTTAGATATAAACAGCTCATTGCTGTAGAGGTAGCAATATATTAGAAAAGGCTGAGTCTCATTAAGATGGATTAAAGCATTCAACCACTACTTATTTTTTAATCCTTAGTAGCCTGTGTAATGTCTGTATTCAACATGTAAAGCATTAGCTCCAGGAGTGTGCAGTCTACACATGAAGAAATCACAGACCATAGCTTGCGTCTGTTAGAACAGAGATCTACAGCAAGTGTTCCTGGAATTCAAATGAGGGTAGTTATTGACCACAGGAGCTAAGTGGAACTGAAGAAAGATTAACACATTTTAAAGTTGTATATGAATGTGTGAGTACAGGGAGAATGGACTAGATGAAACTGGGAAAAAAAATTATGTCTACCATCAGGTATTACTGAGGTATTCCACTGGTACAGTTGTACCTGGCACACGTACACCTGGCTCTCCAAATCTGCAGGTTCTGGATCCATGGATTCATCCAAACACAGACTGAAAATACTGAAAAAAATTATTTTAATTGGATATATATTCTATGTATGTACAGAATTTGGTTTTCTGGTCACTATTCCTATGCAATACAGTATAGCAACTATATACATAGTACTCATATTGTAATAGGTAGTATTTTAAAAAGTAGCTATGGAGCCAGGTATAGTAGCATGTGCCTGTAATCCCAGCATGCTGGGAGCATGAGACAGGAGTATCCCAAATTCAAGCCCAGCCTGAACAATTTAGCAACTTAGCAAGACCCTGTCTCAGAATAAATAGGAATGGGGGGCTGGGAATGTAGCTCAGTGCAAAGGCCCTGGGTTCAATTCCCAGTACCTTAAAAAAAAAGTGTTGGATCATGTAAAGTGTACAGAAGGATGTGCACAGGTCATATGGCATTAATCTGCCAGTTTGTATTCAAGACTTGTGCATCTCTGGGTTTTACTATTCTATAGATACCAAGGGATGACTTGACATGTTGTTTTGAAGTTAACAGAACAATGCCATATACCTTTTGTCTTCTGCCATCTCAAGGCACACAGATATTTTTCCCATATGTACATAACTGAACTCAAGTGTTCAAACTCATGCAGTTAATGAGAGGTAGAATAAGAAACACGGTAAACAATCCAGGCCTAAACCCAGCACATTCTAGAGCATGAAAGTAGCCACGAGGTGCTTGCACATGTGGAAGAGATTTTATTATTGGAAATTAAAGGTGGAGAAGTGTATCTTGGTTCATACTGTGAGAAGTTTCAGTCTACAGCTCTGTCTCCAAGATAGAAACACTGTACTAGAAGGGCCAGGTAGAGGAAAGCTACTGGCTTCACAGCAAAGGAATGAGACAAAGAGCCAAAGAAGGGGCCAACAACCTGATATAGTCCCCAAGGTCACACTCCCATGACCCACCCAGACACACTCAGAAGTGTGCTCTGCTCATCTCTTAGGTGCTTCTGAGCCAGTCAAGTTGACAATCCAGAGTTACCATCACAGAGCCACTCTGAGAAGAAGGATGGAGAGAGGGACTGAGGATCCTAGCCTTGCTCAGATGCTCTAGGGTAGAGAAACATCAAGTACGGCTTCTTAATTCTGGCTCTACATTAGAAATATTGGAAGAAATACTGTAAATGCTGGCATTCATGATCAACTTCAGAAATGTTGATCTCAGTCTGCCAGTGTGGTGTTAAATTTTTGGAGTTTGCTTATTGTTTTGGTGCTGGGGACTGAACCCAGGACCTTAAGAAAACTAAGTGTGTGTTCTACCACTGACCTGCATTTCCAAGCCCAAGTGGAATTTTAAAAAACATGCTAGGAGCTCCAACTAGCAACCCAGGCTGGCATCACCATGTGAGCAGCCCCACCCCTTCTGGACCTGGATCTACTTACTTGCCTCCTTATATCTTCACCTTCCCAGGCCACAGCACCACCTTCACACTGAAGCAGTCCTTATGGAACTTTGTGACCTTAAACACTGAGACACAAAAATCATGTGTATGTTTTAATGACCTAAAGAGTGCTCTGCATTTCCTAATTTATACAAAAGGAAAATCTGCAAATGGAGAGTGCAAGCACAGGAAAACACCTGGTTGCACAGCAGAACGTCATCCTTGGGAAATCCAGCACCCCACTTGCTCTGGCAGAATCCTACTACATAGATTATTCCTTGGCAGTCATCAACCCTCACACACTGGATGCTCAGTGGATTAGCTCAGAACTCCAAATCAAAGTGGGAGGACAGTTTAGAAAAGAGCCATTAAACATAATCCAGATCAGTATGCCTGGATCATCCAAACTGATTATCCCGCTGTTGGAAAAGAAAAATCAAATAAATAAATAAACTAATAGGCTGGTGGGAATCTTCCCCATTGAGTAAAATGGTTACAGCAGCACCTATATCCTGGATCATCCAAACTGATTATCCCGCTGTTGGAAAAGAAAAATCAAATAAATAAATAAACTATAGGCTGGTGGGAATCTTCCCCATTGAGTAAAATGGTTACAGCAGCACCTATGACGACTACTCTTGGTGCCCCTCAAAATGTTCATGTGGGTGCACAACATGGCCCCACAGAGAAACTACAGCAAATTCAGGGTTGATGGAGGCAGATGGAGAAGGTACACCTGAGGTCTCTGCGCAGGTCAGATGGCTTCAGAGAGGACAATGAGCCATGAGCCCACAGTCATGGGCTAAGTCCTCATCCTCCTGCGTGCACTGATTCAGACACAGGACTTCGAGATATGTGTCATATCTAATCTAAGAAAAGGCACGGGATAGTTTTAACCCAACAGCAGATAATAGTAATGAAATGATTCTGGCCAAGAGGGCCCATTTGTAATAATGAATTCAAATCAGATTCATAGAAGCTATAATTCAACCATAGTGAATAGCACCTTCATTTTCCATATCATCTCTCTTCCAAAAAAGCAAAATAACTCAATATTCAAATAATTATTTTTACTTTTCAAGTAGGCCTATGAAGTAGTTATGAGGTAGATAATATTGCCTCACTTATATAAAATGAGTTTGCACCCACGTTCCAAACTTGAGTGCTGTCATTGGTATATCACTTCCTCCTGTCCCCTTGTGTAATCAAAAACCTGTCACAACAAAACTGATATCCCAGAGGAAGGAAATCGCTCTCCTTTAAGCTGTGAAAAATCTGAAGTTGCACCCAGGTTTCTCAGTCTCTTTGCTTTTTCTACTAGCTCTTTGCTCCTTATCTGACTTTGCTCAAGATTTAGAAACAGACTAGAGATAATTTTATACAGGACACTCACAATTGCAAAGGCTTTCTGTAGCTGATAGGCACTGGTATCATTTTTTATTTTATACACTTCGAACATGTGATGTATTTAAAAAAAAAAAAAAAAAAAAAAAAAAAAAAAATTATAGGGCTGGTTGTGTAGCTCAGTGGTAGAGCACTTGCTTAACATAAATGAAGCCCTGGGTTAGATTCCCAGCAATATAAAAAACACATAAATGGAATAGAATTCTAATATTTTAAAACTAAACAGCAGGACCAAATAAAACATGGTAAATTTCCATAGGGTTGGAGGCATGAATTTCCAGTAACTGGAAACATGGCCTCTTCCTCAGAGTGTTGACCAGTAAGTTTCTTGTTGAGAAGAGAACACAAATCTTAGCCCATAAAGCAAAGATGCATGGAAAAGAAAAGCAAAGAGACTGAGACCCACAGAAATTTGCAAGAGATGGTTATGTTCTTTTAAGAAACACTGTGAGAGCAGTGAGATTAAAACCTTTAAAATATCACTGAACAATAAAAATTAAGTGGTGAAGGCAAGAAGGAAGGGAATGAATAATGAACAGAAGCATGTTAGAGGCATCTGCTAAAAACAAAGGAAGAAAGTAATAAAACAGGAGTCTATACAATGTCAAACTATTTAGATGTGAAATAATGCACTGAATTTCTGTAGTCTGGTGGTTTAAAAAAGTATAGAAGAGAGACAAAGTCAACACAAGATATGCGCTTACTTTAAAAATTTATACCATGCAATCAGGTAACAGAAGATAACCATTACATTTGACCATGCAAGCTGTCGTTTGTTTTCCACAAAGCACAAAAAGCAACTATTCAGCTTTTCCTTTTTTATTCCCATTCCCATTACTGAGCACAGCTGCTAAACATTAGAATTGAAGATCATGAAAACAGGCCAGCAGCTAATAAAAAATGGTAGATCAAAGCTGGCCCTCTGCTGGTGGAGTTATCTTCATGCATCCCAGAAAGCAGAAAGCTCAAGTTTTTAAGTCTCTGGGTTCATTCTGAGTGGCAGGCAGAGGACAGAGGATTTTGGAAAGTTTAGCACTGGGATTCTACTCAATGCTGAACCTGTCTGCTGTACACAGGAAAAGATGAAAAAGTAACGAGCTATGTGGCCATGTCAGCTCGCCTCCCATGACTAACATCTGCTCATATCTCATGGTTGACATGTGTCGAGCCTGTGTGCTCCTCCTATATTTGAGCAGACTGATCTGCAGCAAATGTTTGTCCCACAAGTCTTTTCTCCAGAGCGGACTCAGAACCTCCCTTGAAACAGTGAAATGGTGCTAACACACTCCTGTTTGGGATAGGCTAAGCAATGCCCACAGGGCCAGGAGGACATGTCCCCTATGCAATGTGTGAGGGACATCTCTGTCCTCCTTTCTTCTCTAGCCTCCAGTCTCCAAGCACCAGCAGACAGGAATCTGGGACTCATTCTCGAGCCCCCAAAAAAACATTCAGCTAAGAACCACCTAAAGTAGTAAGAATCCAAACTTAGCCACAAGGTTCCAGAAACAAACATGTATCCCAAGGGCCTCCACTCCTTCTCCCATTCCTTTTCCCTGCAAGAAGATCCCACCAGAAAAATCCAGGAAAGGGCTGGAAGGAAATTCCACCCTCACTCTTTCCTTGTAGAAGCCAGGCATTTTAGCTGCAGAATCTGGGTCACAGTGTTTTATTTTCACCATAACCATCAAAGTCATAGGCAGGGCAAACGCATTCACCCTGTGTTCATTGTGAGACACACTTAAGCTGGGACGTCCCTGAATCTGTCTCCTAGGACCAAAACTGCCTCATTAAAGGGATAAAAGATGATATCTGCTGAGCTGGTGGAAAGTGGTGGCTGCATTTTTATTAAAGTCTCTGCTGCAGCAGGCCCAGTCCCCAAAGGTGCATATTCCAAGAATCCCCACCCTCTGCCTCCAGCTCATAAGTGACTCTCTGTAACTCATTAAGGTAAAACAAAACGCTTCCCTATTGTGCTGCTCACCCGGGAGTGATGGCGTTGAATAAAAGCTACAACCCTCTCCTTGGCCCCAGCCTACAAAAATAAATGGCTCTCATAATTTACAGCAGCGGCCCCAAAAACACCACATGGGGTTGGCACAAATGGTTGCGTCTTCAGCACACTCGTAGCAGGCCGTGGCCTGGCACTGGAAACTCCAGGGCCTCACACTGTTCGGTATCCCTCTGAAAAACGCTGGCCTGGCCACCCTGAACACCATCCGGCCTGGTCGGCCTTGTCACACACCTCCAGCCTGGGATAGAGCACCCAGGCTCCATTCCGGGCCCTTCCCGTTCTCCATTCATCAAGATGGACAACCACGAGTGAATCCAACCTTGTCAGGGCCCCACAAACACATAAAGCACCAAACATGGACTTCACTGGTAAAAGCACAGGTCAGAAAAATGAGACCAAAGGACAAACCCGTCCAAGCAAATGGGTCTCCAAAAACACTGAAGCAAGTGGCCACCTCTTGGGCCTGCAGAAGGCCCTAGCTCTTAATTCAGCACTCCTCACAGAATCCTTGTTTCCATTCTCTCTCCCCCTTGCCCCTCCCCAGGAAACCAGGTCCAAGGGCTCAGCCCAGCCAAAGGCCGGCTTCCTACCTGAGGGTGGCGCTCTCCCCCTGCCGGACGGTCACGTTGTCCATTGCTTTGGGGAAAGTGGCATCTCCGCTCCGCACGGGCACTCCTGTGGGTACAAGGAACAGCAGCCTGAGAGACACGACCACGAGGCACTTCCAGGGCAGGAACAGGTAACCACAGACCCCCATCCTCGTCTGCTACAACTTCCCAGAACTCGGCGGCCGCGGCAGGTCCTGGTCCCCCGCCCCGCGCTCACACCAGCCGGTCTCAGGAAGTGGCGTGGGGAGGACGGGAAGAGCGCGCGGCGGGAGCCGAGGGGCGAGGGCGGCGAGTCCCGGTTCTCCGGAGTCTAATAATTCTTCCCGGGTCCTGCCTCAGCGTTCCAGCCCAGAGGAACCAGATGCCCCCTCCCGATCCAGGAAGAGCTTTCTCGACGCTCCCTGGGGAGAGGGAAGGCAAGGAGGAAGGAAGGTGCGAGGATGAAGGTCACAGATTGCTCTTTCTCTGCCTCTGTCTTCGAGGTGCTACTTTAAGATTCAGTTGGGCACGTTCTGCAGCGGTCTGGCATCAAAAGTTTATAACCCAAAGAAGGCGGCAAGTGGCTCTGACATCAAGGAGCTGTCGTAAAAAGCTCCCGCTTCAAGGAGAAGAGGAAATGTTTTATTAGCTCACACATATGTACGGACGTATTTATAAACCAGCCCCAAGTCTCGCATCTGGAACCCAAAGGCGATAAAAAGTTCCGCGCGGGGCCGGGGTACGCGCCGCGGTCCCCGTCTC
>NW_022900928.1:80806224-80883086 GCF_012274545.1 Fukomys damarensis
GCAGCTCCATCCCTGACCACCACTTTCTCCCGGAGCAGACTGGAGCGAGCTGGCGGCGCGGACTGCGCGCTCATTCCGGCTGTGTGGGCGCGGGGCACGGGCCCACCTTAACCCCCGCCGCTCCGGCCTCAGGCGCGCACCAGGACTGGGGTTCCTTGCAGGGCTGAGCCCGGACTGCACCCGGCTCCACGCTCCCTGACACCCAGGCAAGCCCAGAGTGTTTCGCCTCATTCGGAGGCTCCCCGCTACCGTGGTGGGGTTGGGGAGTTGGAAGGGGGACGGTAGAGGGTGGGAATTCTGGGGAAAGCAGCAAATTGAAAGCTGACATTGGCACCTTCCTTCTCTGGTGTGGCTGCAGAAGTTGCCAAACCCCGCCCTGAGGACTGAACTACGTTCCCCACCCTAGGTAGCAGAACTAGCCTGGGTGCTCGCCACTCTGCCGCGGGCTCGGCACCTAGGCAAACTGAGGTCCCGTGGCAGAGCACCCCTGTGCCTTTGCAGAAAAATGGGGTGAGCTCCTTGGTCTCCTGACCTACCTCTAAGACACCTGCTTCCCCCTGCTCCGGTGACTGGCACACCTGCATTTCTTCTTACAACACGACATGCAAAATAGCCCTCATTACCCATGCGTCTTACTGGAACAAAAAGCAAAGCCTAGGAAAAACACATGGAGACCCTAAAAACTGGTAGAACTGATCTTCATAAAATCTGTTTATGGCTTTATGATCACAGGAAGGGGACCTATCGCAGTGTTGCCTGGGGACCCAGGGATATGGTGTTCTTAGAGGCCAGTCTCTCTGTCTTTGGGCTCTGATTCATTTCCTTCAGTTCCCAACCCAAACACTCCCTCTTTCCTTGGGCCCCTCATTATTCTTGTTCCTGCTCTGCCTGGCAGAAAGCACCTCTCACTGCGTGGCTCTCATTCTTGTATCCTAATTTAATGGTTGCTATGTGCATCTGCTCTACTGTCTTCCTTCTCATACCCTTTTGTTAAATTAGACTGGGCTCTGCACAATTGGCAAAATGAAATGTAATTCAAAAATAAGCATTAAGCTGTTAGCGTTTATTACTTTTGGTGCCCAAGGATACTAAGAGGTACTTCCCCTCTCTGTTTCGGGAGATGAGCACAAGCAGATACTGCCTCAGTCCCCCTTACTGTAAAATGGTTAGCTCGTATATAATTTTAGGCTTAAAAATGTTAATTTGAGCATATTAGGATCAGAGCATACTTGCCACTATTTGTTTCAGCTACAGGGAAAGCACATTTTAGATCTTTCCCAGTGAAGAGGCAGAATTTAGGCAGGAATGCAACAGAGCAGTCATCCTGAGATCCTGGGCTGCAAGGTGGAGGGCACAAATATGCAAAGAGCTGAGGGTCTCCAGAGTAGCTAGCACTCAGGATCCCAGGGTGAGCCAGGCGTGGTGGCACACATCTGTCATCCCAGCCCTCAGGAGGCTGAGACAGGAGGACTGCTGTGAGTTCAGGCCAGCCTGGGCAACATGATGTAACCAAGTATCCAAGAAAGGGGGTAGGGGAAGAATTTGAGGATCACTCAACAGTTTCAATGGCACACATTGAGTGTACCTCAGTTTTCTATATTCATGCTGTGCATAATCTCAACCCTGTGATGATCTGGTCTAGTATCAACAACTGGAAAGGCTCCCTTTTGTGCTTTAACCTGTGTAAAGCTGAGAACCTGAGACTCTGTCTACAATTTTCTTCAGCTATAGAGTGGGTCTCTTGAACCCAAATGGGTGGCAATAGTGCAGTCTGCTCAGGGGGCAGCACAGGTCATGCATCTCTGCTATTCAGTTATGGGGGCCAAGCTCTATTTCTTTGCCTGTTGGTCCTATCCCTTCTCAGGAGAGGAGAGGAGGGCAGTTGTTCTGGCAGCACATGAAAGACGAGATAGAGAGATGATTGGAGAACTAAAGAAAAGAGCCCTGGAGATTCCACTCAGGAAAAGGATGGCTGAGGCTAGGAAAGAAGAGAGATAGGCTGAAGGGAGGAATAAGCTTTCCCAGTAATACAGGTTCTATTCTTGAAAAGGAGTAAACCAGACATTTCATTTTTTGCCTGGCTGCCTCCCCCCAAGTTAAAGGCATCCAGGGATCTAAAGAACAGGCCTGTGTCTGTTTTCTTCTGCTGCTTGCTCCTGGTTCAGTATCTGTGAGTGAACACTCTGAATTCAAGGGCAAGTGAACCAAAGAAATAAATGAAAGAATCTGAGCTGTCTGTTAGTCTGCATTAGTCTGCAGTTTTGAGGAAATTTTAATAATCTGGAATGCACTGTTACAGGTTAGATGCCCATTTCTAGACTATAAAGCTAAAGCCACATTGAAATTGAAAAAAAAAAGTTGAGATTCACAGTGAACAGGACTCATTACCTCATATTAGGAATTTTCTATGAACTGCTTTGGCCAAGCTCTATGATACGGTGGCTCCTTCTTGGAGCTATGAAGTCATATATTAAGATAGATTAACAATGACTAAGAGAACTGGTTCTGAAGTTAAATGTCTGTTCAGATAATGACTCCTCATCTCTCCAACACATGACTGGTACCTGATCATCCCCATCTTACTTGCCTTACAATGTCTGGAGTTTCTTAACATATACCCTGAATTCTGTTTTAGGAATAGTGAGCTGTCAGACATGCAGACTGCCCTGACATGAGTGTATTGTTCTCAGTTCCCAGAAGAAGGAGAGCTCCACTCATAGAGTGGGAGACACAATAGGGAAGCACCAATGTTGGTCAGGAAGCAGAAAGAACAAGGAGAAAAGGCAAGAGAGTAGACCAGTTTCATCTGCCTGTTTGTGGCAGGCTCTGCGCTATCAAGGTGATTTCTAGTTGGCTTCAACCTGAATGTAGGGTGGCTTACTGTGTGTTTGTTAGCTTTTCACTGTTGTGACAGAAGACCTGAGAAGAACATCTTGAAGGAAAGACCTGTTTTGACTAATGGTGTCAGAGGATTCAGTCCAGGGTTAGCTGGCTCCATTGCTTTCAGGCCCATGGCGAGGCAGAAACATACTGGCAGACAGGGAGAAAGCAGAGGGAAAGTGAGAAAGTGAGAGAAGGGGTCAGACCCTAGACAGGGTCCCAAGGTCAGGCTTCTATGGCCTACTCATTTCAACTACTCTCAACCTCCTGTTTCTTTCACCTCCCAGTAGACCATCAGATTATGATCTCATCAGTGGATCAAGCCACTTGATGAAGTTAGAGCCTTTGTGACCCGATCCTTTCCCCAAAAGTCCATCAGCTAGCTGGCAACCAAGCTTTTGTCACACCATTTATGATCTTTCAAATCCAACCTTTAGCAAAGCAAGAGAAATACTGCCCTAGAGTATGAGAATTACATACAAGGAGTTTTTGGTCAGGGGTTTGGACTGATTGGTTTGCATCCTGAAAAGGCAAGCTGTTTAAGAACAGGGTAGTCCTAGAAAGGACAGCCTCTCTGGGATTAGCAAGGTCCCACAATATGAAAGCATCATAAACATTTTAAAAATTCAAAAATTATTAATATAGTGGGTAATTAATGTAATAATGTGTGCAACATATAACCAAAGGACTTGGCAGGTTGGAAAACATCAAAATCATACAGTATGGTTATATAACATGGCCAGTATTTTTATTGATAACAGTTTGTGACATGAAAAAAGATGTGAATGTAAAGATATAAATGCCCTCTGTACAAACTGGAACTTCAGCTCATCTGTGGGAGTCTTGTTATGATGACAAATCTGTAGCAGAAAAAGCAAAGTTGAATGCAGATCACAGGCTGCAGTACTCAAAATGTGAAGAGACTACTGGCTAGCTGGAGATAAATAATCATGAAAGACTTGAGGATAAGGAACCTTGCCAGAGGTAATGTAAAGAAACCCGGGGACTCCAGGGTCAGAATTCAGGTGACTCTAGCTTTTTAAAAAGAAGATGGAATGGCCCAGAGGGGCTGGGTAAAAAGTAAGAAGGGTAAAAAGCAATTTCTTCCACCTGGAAAAAATACTTGTGTAGTCTAACCACATTTGGCTAAACCAGTTTAATTGAGATGTGTCCCCTGACATTCCCACTTAGATAAAGATTGCAGTTGGTAATGGAACCATGACTGTTACATCATGGAAGAGACAACTGATCAAAGGTACACAATTCTTCCATAGAAGGGACAGTCACAGAGAAGGAAAACAGAAGGCAGTACTCAGAAGGTAGCTCTGTTCAGAACCTAAGCAGTTGTCCTGACTCCCCAAGCTGACTGCTGGTAACAGCAAGTCGTAAGCATCCTGTTGCACTGATGGCTCTACCCGGTCTTGTGGGTGGCACACACTCTCATGGAGTGGCATGAAGTGCTTATGTTCCTTGACAAATCGCCCTCAGATACTAGTAGTACATACAAATATTTGGATTGGGCATTCTGCTATAAGTTTAAAAAAGAAACAACCACAGCATTTGATTTGATTTGATGGGACAGGAAAAAACAATAAACTGAGTATGAGAGAAATCCTCTGAGGAAGCTGCATCTGGAGTGTGACCCAGCTGGCCAAAGGGCCCAACCAGGGAAAGGCTGGAGTAAGCAGATGATTTCTGGTAAGGGCAAATGTCAGACGAGTCTGGCTGGGACAAAGGGGGCAGAAAAGGACATGCTCACACTGGGCCTTGCCTACCTGACCTTGGAAGCTGAGAATTTAATTCTTAGTGTGGGACAGTACCTCAGAAGACTTTCTGAAAGTGCCAGGATCTGATAGATTTTGCAAATTACTTTGACTGTAGTATAGAGAATGAATCACAGGGGTACAGAGCAGAAGCAGGGAGTTTCAGAAGTAGAACAGACCAGAATGATGAGACAAAGAAAAGTGGAGAAGAGAGGGGCAGATCTACTGGTTAGGACTTTCTGAGCGCTGGAGTACTGAGATAAAGAAAGGGATGGAGAATTATTTGAGTAACTTCACCATGCTGTTTCCTTTAATAAGACAACCGAAGGGGTCAGTTAAAAGGGGCAGGAGCTGAGAGAGAGGATGAACATTCTAATTAAGTTGCAAGTCTCTGGCTTCCTGAGATCCCAATGCAGATGTCAGGATGCAGAGGGAGAGACAGGAAGCTGAAGCTGACATTCGGTGCTGAGGACAACATCTTTCTCACCTAAAACCTGATTTTTCCTTTACAAGATTTTAAAAGATGTTAAAACTCTGCCATATGGATTTATCACAAGGACACACTGTCATTAGGATCAGCAGACTCCTGTGCATTTTTCTGCAGTTTAGAAATAGGACTCTTCAATCTACAATGCAGGCCCTGATCTCTTCCACTCCAATGAAGTCACGTCTCCTACATCTCTTGACTGTTTAGTCAGATCTTGTCTTTTGAGAGTAGAATTTAATACTGCTTGGGGATCAAACCACAAAGTTATGTTTTTAAGAAAACAAGAAACTATTGCTTACTTTTCTTCAGTATGAGTCAAGGGAACTAGGTTTATAACCTGGGTCTGTTGTAACTGCTCTGCTATGATCTAGAGAAACAAATCCTGTGTGTGAAGTGTCCTGGGGAGGAGGCCATCCTGATGTCTACTTTGACAGTCCACTATCTGTTGATTTCACATGTGTTCCTTACCTCGCCCACTCTTAGCTTCCATTTCTATAAATGGAGGCAATGAGAGCAATAATAGAGTTTTTAGGGAAGTTTGTCCAGGCAAGCTCAGGCTGCTGTCACAAAATTCTACAGTCTAGGGGACTTAAGCAGGGGGGATTTATTTCTTACAGTTGTGCAGGCTAGAAGCTAGCGATTAGGATATTACTTTGAATAGATCCCAAGGAGGGCCCACTTTCTGGTTTGAGATAGCTGCCCGTGGGCTGGGGTCTCTCATGGTGGGCAGAGAGCATCATTGCTGCCATCAGTTCTGTAGAATTAGTCCCTGTCCCAGTCCCAATCTTTATAACCTCATTTAACTTAAATTATCTTCCAAGAGCCCTTTCTCAAAATAGTGTCATATTGATGGTTAGGGTTTCCACAGGTAAATTAGAGGGGGGCGGATAAAGTGCAGTCCATAGCAGTGCTAAATACTGTGTGTAATAGCACTCTTCCTGGTACTCAGTAAGCACTCAGTAGATGCTAGTTCTTCATATAGGTAAAGAAGTCTAATTCCCTACTGTCATAGGTTTCTTCTCTAACGTGTCTCTGTGGACAAGCTGTAAAGGTCAAGAGAGAAAAACTGTAAAGGTCAAGAGAGAAAAACTTCCAAGGTATTGAGTGTGTGTGTGTGTGTGTGTGTGTGTGTGTGTGTGTGTGATGTGGCAAGCAGGACAGGGCTTTTTCTGACTTTGAAGAAGAACCAGTTTTAGAATTAGAAGTCACCAAAGCTTGAAAAGCTTGTATGGTGATTAATACACTTCCATTTTACACTGGAGGAGCTGCCTAGTTGAGGATGGCTATTGAAAAATGTGGGATCCCACAGAAATATCTACTATTTTATTTCATCTAATAAAATATGTATCCAGTAGTAAAGGCAATTTCAAACTGTGTGTTATTCATAAATAAGGAACACTTACAGCTTGTGTTTATCTGAGGGAAAAATGTACCCAACTGCTCTGCATATGCATTAGGAAGAAGCATGAGGTAGGAAGCTTGTACTTGATGTATATTTATGTCACAGAGGCCCACCTATATCAGTATGGACAGGGAGAGGAGCTACTGGGGGACACTGTGGCTTGGCCTGATGGAGGGACCTACTTGGGGCCCTCATGGTGGGGGACTGTAGTAAACTGGAAACTTGTTGTTAGAGAACTGAGCAGTAGAAATGACTGAGCACTTCAGGCTAACGAAGTTCCAAGAACTGGAATCATTTTTTAAAAACATAATGTTGTTGGTGAGGTGCAAGAACTACCTCTGATGAAATCCAAAGCAATCTTCAAATAGTAGCCCTCCACAAAGCAGTGCCAGACATTGATGAGAAACCGCCTCATCCTTGGCTTATTCCTTCCAAACTGAGGCAAATGCAGTATAATCATATGGTTTTCCTAGTCAGCTACCAACCTGCTGTCATAACTGAAGTCACTGGAATCCTATTCTGTTCACCATCACAGACCATGTTAGAACCTTTCCATTATAGGATGCATCTACCTGCACTAGTGGAAACAACCAACACTGAGCATGACTAAAGTGCCTGGCTTTGTATCCAGTGCTGCCCCTTATAATAAGCACCATGATCTTGGGGAAAGTACTTTTCCTCAGATCTTTCTTTTTTTTCTGGAAGCAGGGTTAGCATGAGCTTCTTCTCAGGATTGCACTGAGCATGATAGCATATGGGTAAGCTCTTGTCACAATACCCTCACAATGGTATTCTATTACCTTTCTCTACACTTAATGCCAAAATTCTAAATTAACAATGCAAAATATAATACCAAACCACAAATATAAGCAAATGGCTGGGTATCGTGGCACATGTCCGTAATCCCAGCACACTGGAGGCGAGGCAGGAGGATTGCCTCAAGTTCAAGGCCAGCCTGGGCTACCTAGTGAGTTCAAGGTCAGCCTGAACTAACAGAAGACCCTGTCTTAAAAAAATGAGCAAACAAAAACAAAACTGACTATTAAAATAAGGAACTCAACACAAAAATGGAAGACATGCAAGATCTACATTGTAAAAAGGTATCCATGGGGTTCTACAAGACTCAGAGTGATGCACTCCTAGCTGTAGCATCCAGTTGCTATGACATCAGCCCCTTCTCCTCCTCTCTGTCCTTCCTGCTTTCCCTGTCATTGCATTCACATAACCAGCTCTCTCCTGTTACCATGGCAGAGTATCTGACAGCAAAGTGTTTGCTTATCCTGATTCCTCTACTATCTAGAGCTGGGCACAGAGTTAGATACTCAGCAAATATTTGTGTTGTGAGAGATCTGATGTCTGCACTCCACACACAGTCCAGGGAAAGTAAATGTATTAGTTTCTTCTAGAGTGCAGAATCAATAAGATGGATGGATGGATGGATGGATGGATGGACAGACAGTAAACTGATACATTAAGACATAGATGAATAGATGCAGATATGAATGAGGGCTTAGTATGATAATTGGCATATAGGCTGGGAAGTTCCATGGTACTGTCTACAAGCCAGAGACCCTTGGTGCTGGTAATATGGCTGGTCCAAGTCTCAAATTCTCACAACTAGGGAAGCCAAAGATGAGACTCAGTCTGAGGTTGAATACCTGAGAACTGAGAGGGGCTGCTGATCCAAGTACTAGTTTCTAAAGGCCAAAGGCCTTGAGAAGATGAGTGTATCTCAGATCCACGAGACAGACAAAAACATTCTCCGTTCCCCTGCTCTGTTCAGGAGGCCCCCAGCATATTGCATGCTGCCTGCCCATCCCGAAGACAGATCTTCTCCACCTAGACCAGCAGCCTGCAGTCTCACATGCCAGTCTCCTCTGGAAACACCTCAAAGACACATCCAAACTGATGGTTAACTAGTTTCTAATTATTCTTTAATCCAGTCAAATTGACATCTGAAATTAACCAGCACATTTGGGGAACTGGGCAGCAGAGACCCAACCCCTTCCAGATAAGGAACTCTCCCTGCTTACCCTCTCCCACCCGCCCTGCCCCCCTGACGCCTCAATGGAGGGAAACCACAAAGCATCTCCATCCAGAAAAACTGGGGCTCCTCTGAGGGCACCCATTTCCACAAGCCTTACAATGAAATCAGCTTCATTACTGGAAAGTCACACCTCATACTATTCGACAAATCAAATAATAAAAAAAATCATATTGAGACCTACAATACAGAAAATGTGTATTCTAGATGTGCTCACAGTCTTAACCCTCCTATTCTCTTAGAGTCTCTAATAGATAGCAGCAGTTAGAAAATGGGTTCTTCCTCCCAAGGAATACAGAATGTGGAAGAAAGAAGCTCCAGGAGGGGGCAATCTACTTGCCTCTACATCTGGACCCGCAAACAAGAAGCCAGGCCCCATGGACTGGTCTTCTCTGAACCCACCGCAATACTGTTATTTTTTTCTTTAAAGAATTGAACAATTTGTATGTAAGACACCTTGCAGGGAGGGGGAGCTTGACACATAGTAAAAATTCTGTGGCTTTCTTGGGCTCTATTCTCTTTCTGCTAAAGTAAATCTGATCTCTCCAGGTCCCAGGGAGACACTTGAATTTGTGTTTCATATTATATGATGGTTACTTGCAGTCTTATCTCGGTCTCCAAGCATTTAAAAAATTGTTCTTTTATTTTGTTTTCTAGTTAATTAATTCAATCTTTCTTTTTTTAACCAATATTTTTTGAACATCTATCTAGGCACTTTGCTGGACTTAGAGATATAAAGAACATGGTATGTTATTTACCACTAAGGAATTTACAGTCTCACACAAGAAATAAATCAGGTATCACAGCATGGTACAATAAGATTTAAATTTAAAATATGAACAAGCTGATGAGTGATGCATGTTTATAATCCCAGTTATTTGGGAGACTAAGGCAGGAGGATCACAAATTGCAATCCAAATTGGGCAAGTTAGGAAGACTTTGTCTAAAATAAAATAAAAAATAAAATAAAATACATATAGAAAATGCTGGGCTGGGGATTTAGTTCAGTGGTTCTGGCACCTGCCTCACAAGCCCAAGGGTCCAAGTTTAATCCTCAGTACCAAAAAAAAAAGGAAAATGCTAAAAGATCTCAGAATCAGACCATATAAAATAGTTGAAGGTTCTTGAAAGCTCCTCAAATGAAGAGATTCCTAAGTTCCCTTTAGAAGACTGAGTTGTAGGCTTCCACTCGACTTTTGATTTTTGCAACTGAGTGGATGACATACTAAGGATAGTTGTTGTTGAGTGGAGAGCAGGATGTTAAACGTACTTGGGGTGCTGGTGAAACAGCTAAGTGAAACATTTTGGGGGCAAGTGGATGTTTAGATTCTGAACTTGACAAAATGATACTGTGTACAGCTACAGATTTTGGAGTCATCCATGTATACATGAGAGCTGAATCCCCAGCCACTATTGAAGCCACTCAGCAAGAGCAGGCGAGTAAGAGGAAAGCAAATGTTAAGCATGAATTCTGGGCAACACCAAACATTTTAAGGGTGCATGGAAGGCAAACTCTCAAAAGATTTCAAGGAGGGGCCTAAATAAAAGATCATTTAGGAATTGGTGTCTTCAAAGAAATCTGGGAGCAGACATTTAGGAAGAATAGCTAACAGCATGCAATACTAGAAATTCAGCCTAGGGAAGCTGGACAGCCATGTTTCCAGTCTGACATTGAGGAGGAAACTGGTAAATTTTGCAGAACCAGTTTCTCCACTGAGGCAGCAGCAGAAGTTGGGTGGTGAGGACTGAAGAAGGAGTGCAGCCTTAGGTACGGAGTGAAGAGCCAAGGTGGGCTGACAAACTTGACTGTGGGCAATTAGCAAAGAGAAAGTGTGGATGGTGGAGGGGGGCACTGTGTTTTATTTTATCTTCAGTGTGACAGACTTAAATATCTATTTATGGTGTTTGAGGAGCAAGAGTTCCTTTAAAAGTGTGGGAAAATGCTTCTGATAATCACATTATGCATGATTGATAATTAATAAATGCAGTAGGGTGAATTAAAATAAAAAATTCCATCTCTGTGTCTACCCAAGTGTAGAGGAACTAACCAACAATTAAAAAATAATGGCAATCATCATCGTCATCATCATCATCATCATCATCATCCTTCTCTTCCTCCCCCCAATGCTAGATACTAGGATAAATACCTGTCATATACTATTTAAACTAATCCTCTTAAAACTTCCACAAGGAGGATATTATTATTAAGGAAACCAATGCATAGAGAAAAAAGACTGCTTCATTTCTAGGAATGTAATATAGGAAATGCTGTTTCCCTCAAAGTTTATCACTGTATTACCAACACCCAGCATAGTTCTTGATTATCTTAGTTATTTTTCTCTCATTGCTGAGTCAGAACACTCAACACCCTAAGTTAGAGGAGAGGTCTGTTTAGCTCACAGTTTGTAGTGGTTTCAGTCCATTATCAGCTCGCTCCAAAGCAGGGTGGCATAGTGGACAGGCAACACAGAGGAGAAACAGTTCATGGTAGTAGATGGTAGCAAAAACAAGCAAAGGATGGCTACAACTCTTTCTATTGCTTATATCTTTTCCACGTTACTTAGGGAAGGTAGCACACACACCCTCAATCCTAGTGCCCTTGAGCCTAGCACTTCACTGTCAATCAATTCTACCCACCTCTGAAAAAGCCCCATCTGTGACCACATGAGTCTTTGTGGAGGGGACATCTAAACACAAGCCAGAATATTGGTGTACAGTAAGTTTACAATAAGTATTTATTCAATTAATAATGAAAAATGATTATATATTTGTAGCACATATCCTGCAGCAATCTCAAGATACTTTAGCTATTCCACATTCACATCCTAAATATAAAAAAATCAAAGTTCTCTGTCCTCATTTGGACATGGGATGAGATTTTATTGGTAGCAATTTAGCTGGAGGTAAAGAACAGAAATTAGAGTAGTTCAATTTGTATCACTTTAAAATCCCTACACCCATTTACTACTGTGTTGGAACACACCATTATTTACATTGCAAGAAGTTAATCATGATGGGAAAGCAGGTGGCCATACCACATGGCTAGCAAACAATGAAGATGGGCTTCAGATATGAGGATTCTAGTCAATAAAACACAGCCAGATTTGTCAGAAACATAGTTCATGATTTACATAATCATTGTGCTATATGGCAGCTTGATGTTAGGAGCAAACTTCTCATGAAGTATGATTTCTTTACATAGCCCAGTCTTTTCACGTGTGTTTGCACACACTTTCAAGCTTTCCTGCATGCACTTGGGCTCTGGTCACACTTTAAACGGTATAGCCGTTGTGGGTTTTATCCCAGTGGTTTGAGTATGTTAGATTGAACACCACTAAAACCCTGACCGCTGGTAACATAACCATCACCCTGACATGAGACACTGATGTCTCAGATGTGTGCCCAAACAGTCTCTTCGTTTCCTAATGCTCCACTCTCACCCCTTACCCTAACACAATATTTCTCTGTATATAATCCCAAAATTTCTTTCTTCTTCGTAAACTGCTCTAGCTCCATGTCGTGGGTTGAATGTAATCAGTGTTAGAAAGACGGAGTCCGGCAAAACAAAAAAGCAATCACTGAGAGTTGTGAGGTTCTGCATTGTTCCTGGTGGCAGGAAATGCAGTCTTGAGAACTGAGAGAGGTAAAGACAGGAGGTTTATTCCTGTTTCTTTCTCCTGAAGGAAGCCTTGAGGAAAAGAAAGAAAGGAAATGGCAACGGAAAAGGCAGAAAAGAACTGAGAGGTTACAGGAGAGAGAAGCTGGATGGGGCTGAGCCTTGTGTAGCATCAGTCAAGGCTCTTTAGGTAACAGAGTCAGAGTTATATTCATAGACTGAGATAAAAAAGCTTAAGCAAATGTAATCTGGAGGTAGAGACAAAGTTAGAAGAAGCAGATATAT
Organism: Fukomys damarensis; assembly: GCF_012274545.1. Taxonomy (NCBI): domain Eukaryota; kingdom Metazoa; phylum Chordata; class Mammalia; order Rodentia; family Bathyergidae; genus Fukomys; species Fukomys damarensis. Next base: position 80,818,702 of record NW_022900928.1, read on the forward strand.
CGGGGCATACCCCATGATATTCAGCAGATGGATGAAAAAAATGAAAGCAGACATGTTCTCTCTCTCACACACACAAACATTAATTTATATAGAGTGTGATATATGTATATATCATACACACACACACACACACACACACATATATTGAGAGAGAGAGATTTTAGTGAGATGGCTCACATGATTGTAGAGATTGGCAGGCTCACAATCTGTAGCTTGGGCAGGAAGGTTGGATACCCAAGAAAAACTGATGCTATAGTTTGGGCCCTAACGCCATGCATTGGAGAAATTCTCTGTTTTCCTCTTTTTTTTTTTTTTCTTTTTTGGTACCAGGGATTGAACTCCGGACCTTGCGATTGGGAGACAGGCGATGGTGCCACTGAGATAAATCCCCAACCTGTTTTCATCTTTGGTCAGGCCTTCAACTGATGAGGTAGGCCCACACACACGATGGAGGATAATCTGCTTTACCCAAAGGCCACCGATTTAAATGTTTATCTCATCTAAAAAATACCTTCACAGAAACACTCAAAATAATATTTGACCAAACATCTGGGTACCATTGCCTCATCCAGCTGATTTGTAAAATTAACCATGATACAACTCAATGTCCCTTGGAAGAAACCATTTGGAAAAGGACTAAAGCAAGTTTTTTTTTTTTTGGAATGCCATAGTAAAAACAAAGGGAGGTAAAGGCCCTTGTACCCCCTCCCAAATACTTTTCCTATAGAAAAGCTAATGCCTAACATTTTTTTTTTTCTCAAAAGACAAAGCCTAATTAAGGTAGTGCATTGGTGTGAATGGGGTTTTTCTAAAGTGCAATTTGTTTTTCTTGCTCATAAATGGGGAAGAAGTTCTAAAGAGGCACAGAGCAAGGGGTTAGCTGCCACAGAGAGCAAAAAAAGAAAATGGACTGTAGAGAGACCAAAAATAGCTCTCTAAGAGTCCTAATTATTCACAGGGCTTCAATTTACCTACATCTACCTTAGAAAAAATCAGAGTCTACACATGACCCTAATACATAGCCCAGATTTAAATGTGGCACCTTGAATATGAGGGTAGCAAGGAAATTGGAAGGAGAAGATATTTCAGGGCACACCATTGCAATATTCAACAGTAGGAGGGAAAACATGAAGCCAGACCTGTCTCAACACACACATAATAACCTCCATTGTTTCTTTCAAAATGAAGTTGGGTCGTTGCCTGTATTATGTTCCAGAATGCAGCATCTTCCAACAGACTCACTACTATGGGGCACACTTCCAATCAATGATTAAGGAATGGAATTTGGAAAACATGTGTCCATATTGGCTTTCAAACAGGAAAACACACTGCTTGGATCTCTCCATCTTAGTCACAGAGGTTGAAATTTTAAGAATGGAACCCAGAGAGGGAATTTACAATCTATAACTCCTATTGCTAGAACTGTTAATTTATTAGCTTTTGTTGCTGTGGGGAAAAAAAAGAAAAAAATATATATCAAATAATTTACAGGAAGAAAGCTTTATTTTGGCTCACAGTTTCAGAAATTTCAGTCCACAGCTAACTGGCCCCATCCCTTTGTGACGAACCCAGTTGCTCAGCTCATGGCAAAGAAAGAAAAGGAGCTAGGGTCCCAGTGTGCCCCTTAAGGGCAAAGGCCCAAAAACCTAACCTCCTCCCATTATGCCTGGCCTCCTAAAGGATCTGGCAGTCCCTATATGCTAGGTGGCAACAAGTTCTTTAGCATATGAGCCTTTGGAGAACATTCAAGATTCAAACTATAACATTTAAGAACTGTGGTGAGCTACTTACTGAGCTCATGCAGTGTTCCCCATCCTAAGATATTTGTTTTGCATGTACAATCTCATGTAACCTGCACTATAGTCCTAATTCTACAGGTAGAAAATGGAGGCTCAATGGGATTAATAACAAGATCTGAATGTCAAAGGCAAGTTTTTCCTCTAAAGCCCTGTCCTTCCATTTTCACCAGAGCATGCAAAAAGATTGCCACACTTAGCAGTTTCCTTCTCCAGACACTGGGAATCCTATGTGTGAAAAAAGCACATCCACTGTGGAAGTGGGTGTTTGGGAGGAGTCCAGGAGCTGGGGCTGCTGATGGCAGAGGTCAACAGGGGAACAAAAGACAAGGCAAGAGAGGATCCCTGCAAAAGCACAGGTGGCTTCCTCAGAGGGTAGAGCAAGACTGTGAAGCAAAGCTTCATCTCTGCTCTATTTTCCACCATCTCCCTCCCCCTCTCCATCTGTCTGTCTCTTTCCTCTTCCCCTCCCTCTGTCTCTTCTCCCTTTGCAAACCTTCAGCTGCTAATTTCCATCTGACATGTTTGTGAATTAATTCCAACACTTCTCTCTCTGTCAAGCTATCTTGCTTTCTAACCTCCCCCACCCTTTGGCAATGTGTGCATTTTATTCCACACACTATTTGGCCGACAATTCCCAGATGTGGTGATTTACCCTGACATCTATATGTATTCAATCAGCCCATGTCACCAGGGCCTGAGAAGGCTGGAGATTAGCTCTCAAACCTTATAACTCTATTGTGGGGTTCAAGACCCAGGGGATTGGGTGGAGGAGAGCCAGGAGGGGCCATAACATCCTGTATTCCTGGCTACTGGCAGCTTCCACATGGAACAGAGCTCCCCACATTCCTGAATAGGAGGTGTGAGATTTACTGCTGCAAGTGGCAAGGGTCTGTCAAGAATGAATCTCCCTCATCCTCATCTTAATGAATACAAACTAATGGTACTGGACAGGCAGCCCTAAAAATAGGTTTCCTGGATAAACTGAAACATAATCTTGAGTAGTGCATTGAACTGTACCACATGCCTGTCCATAGCTGAAACTCATGCTTTTCAACACATTGGAATGGGAAAAGAATGGATTCCAAAGGTTTTTGCATTTCAATTTAAGAATAAGGACTTTTTGTGAAAAAATTTACTCTGGTCATAGAATATGGTAAGACGAACGATTAGCAGGAATTCTCTGTCCTATATTTGTAGTTTCTATAAATATAAATTATTCCAAAATAGAAGTTTTAAAAGAAAGAAGGGCTAGCAAGAGTAGAGTACCATGGTACAACATTTGGATGGCACATACAAAGCCCTGAGTTCAATTTCCAACACTGCAAGAGGAAGTGGAGGGAGAAACTGAGTAAGCATTTTAAGGATGAGAAACACAAAGAAACGTGTAGTTCTGAAGGGCATAAGATATAAACAAATGGTGCATAGACTGCCTGACAGTACTTTCTTTATATGTGTTTGATAGACTAATTGATTGGTGGGCTGATGGATGCATTTAAAGGGGAAGAGTAAAGAGATGCTCTTTGTAGACTTGGCAAGAAGAGGAAAAACCGGTGCCAAGCACATTGATATGAGATATAATTAACCCCGTTATATAAATATGTCCAAAGAATGGCAAATAAAAATTCACACACAGAGCTCATGTGAGTAACTGAGCAGACTGAGGTTTTAGACTTGGAAATTCAATTCATCCTCCTGCCTCTGGTTCCCTCACCTGTAAAGCAAGTCATCACACCAGGTAAAATGCAAAACCCCTTTCAGATATAAAAGTTTACAGTTTCATGACCCTTTCTGGACCCATGTCCTTTGCAAAAAAAAGTGTTCATCTGTCCATCTCTCCTCTGTATCTGTGTTTCTTCTTCCTTCTGTCTGAAAAGTCACCCTTCTCTATGATCAGATTCCAAACTCAACTTGAAAGCCCAGCTCAGATACTCTCTTCCCTGAGCAGCTTACCACTGTCTTCAGCAAACACTATCCCTCTCTCCTCTGAACCTGTTTTCCATATTTTCACGTATTACCATGCATTCGACTTGGCGGAGTCAGGATACTTTCTCTTTACTAATTCACAAGGTCTGTCTCTGAGTTCAGTACCAAGCATAATGTCTAGCAAAAAGCCAGTGTTCACTACATGTTTGTTCCCTCAGTGAGTGTGACACTTCTGTCGGAGGTCCCAGTTCATAATGACATTTGTTTTTAACTAGGTGCTTGTAGCATTGTGCAAAAATGAGGCCTAGGAGCTTCTTGAAAAATTCTGTCAGGAAGAAGACTAAACAAGAGAAAAGCTGGCACCGGAAACTTACCTGATCACCTTACTCATCTGAGGCCTGGGCTCTCTACATTGTAAAATCTCCGTTAGGATGAACACAGTGCTCTCCTCACAGTGGGCCTGGAAATTCACATTCTTGCACAATTAGCAAGCTCCCACATGGTAAGCAGCCTAATTTTGCACATACATCAGCAGTTTGCCTAATCAGTGATTTCCACTTAGAGCTTGAGGAAAAGATTTTAAGTCTAGACCATGGTGTGAGAGAACAAAACATTGTGATCCGAAAGAAAACCCCACCATTATTCTGATATTTGTCACAGAGGGGGCACCAAATTAAAGACATATCATTTATTTCCTTATAAATACATTCTTAAGGTGCAACTCTGTCTTTAAAATTACTTTCCCCACTGCCCTCAGCCTTGGCTATTCTGTAGAACTGTTCTGTTTGGGGTCCACTACCAGAGAGGGCCCCAGCTTAGGTCAGAAGAGTTGTGGGGAGCCCAACGGGGATCTATTCACTCATACACATTTAACAGCATTTGAGTTTTCAGTCTTTGCTTTATTTTGTACAATATTTATTTTAAATCAGGAGCTCTCTAGCTTAGCTTTTCCCTTCAACTCCTCCAACTTGAAGAGTACTTTATCCTCACCAGTCTTCCCCTAGTGGGAGAGGAAACAGACCCAGGCTTTTGGGGGGCCTGAAAGAGTGAAAGGCCTGCTTGGCAGAGACATGGGAATCGAACTGTGGACATGTGGCTGTGAACACAGGCCCTGTGGGCCCTGAGACATGGGGCCCGGGTGTGTCCTTATCTACCTACTCAGGAACCTCAGACTAATAACAGAATGGTCCTCAGGTTACCCGGGGAATTGATGCATCACGGAACTGTGGATTCAAAGGAGCCTCAATGTCACTTCTGTATTCTGAAGTTAATGTTAAAATTGCCCATGCGAAATTTCTGATTTAAGGTCCTCAGATTTTGCCTGTGCATTTCCTTGACTTCAGGGATTGTGACAACACAGATTGTCCTGTAATACTGGCAGGCAGCTCTGGCTGTTAGAATATTCTATCTCCACTTTCTCCATGCCTTAGTTTTCTTGTTGGTGAGACAAAATACCCAATACCTAAAGTTAAAAGAGGAAAAGTTTATTAAGTTTACAGTTTAGAGAAGTTTCAGTCCATAAGCAGCTGGCTCCAAGGCAGGGTGGTATGACAGAAGAGAAACTGTTCATGGCAGACAGAAGACAGCAAAGCAACAAGGGACAACCATAGCTCTTTCTATCCTTTATATCTTATCCAGGCTATTTAGGGCAGGTAGCACTCACACCCTTAATCCTAGTGCCCTACCATTACACTGTAAATCAATTATAGCATCACACAATCTAGATTCAGCCACCTCTGAAAAAGCTCCACCTATGACCTCATGAAGCTTTAGGGGGACATCCAAGCATAAGCCAAAACACTCCACCTTTACAAAGTAGCAGAAGAGAGATGTAAAAGATGTAAGATTGCCCAAGTCCAGGCTGTTACTGGCTCCTGTTCTGAGCACCTGAGGACTTTCTTTCCTCATTCTGTTTCTCTTCCAATTACATGTTTGCTTTAGTTTGCTGAGACTTCAGAGCCACCAGCTATGTCTTGAACTCCTGTCCTTACACACTTGGCATCTAATTGAGTTTTCCTCATTTAATATCATGCAGGTTAGTGAATGTGAATCACAGAACCAAGCCTGCACCCATTCTGATTCTCTAAGGGGCAATAGTACAGTGAAGGGAAGCCTCCAGAAGCTAGCACAGAAGCCCTTCTGCCCTGAGTCCAAAGGGACAGTCACACCCACATAGAGCTGCAGAGAAGAAAAGCACAATTCAGGAAGCACTTCAGAGTGAAGATGGGCTGGCAAAGGAAGCTGGGGGAGGAACTATGGTAAAAAGAAAGAGTTTTTCTCAGCAGACCTGGTGGGAATCATGCTGACTCCAAACACTCCTGGAAATAAAGCTTGAACCAGCAGAAAGAAAAGCCAGTCAAAAGCCTGACTTGCCATCTTCTTCAACAATGCTGCTTTCCACAGCACACATATCAGGTGACACAGCATGACGTAATGCCAGGAGTATGGACTTTTCCATCTTTCACACGTGGGTGCAGATCCTGATTCCATCATCAGTAATTATGTGAACAGAAGAAAGATGACGTATCTTCTCTGAGGCTGTTTTCTCATCTACAAAATGAGATAATAACAGCACCTGTCTACTTGGCTATGAAGTGAGTCTTTGAAATCACACAGGAAAAGTCTAGAAACCTTGCTAAAAACTCATCACTTCTTCTCAGCATGGACATTTGCTCACCCTGATCCCATCTTCCTCCACTTTCCATCACTACCTCGGCAAGGCCCAGGCACACCACTTCCTCTGTCACCGAGGTCCGAGATCCCCCCAGCAGGTACATGAGGATGGCCCAGTTTGACTTGGAATAGTAGGTAATAATATTATTTCCTTCTATGTGAATTCTCCTGACCCTTTTTATAAGCCAGAAAATATATCTTTAGGACTATCACAAAAATGAGAAAGCAATATTGGGATGGCTATGATAATTGATCAAAGCCATGGAGGAGTAGATTCAAAACTCAAGTTCTTTACTTTAAATCCCTGGTTTCCTTTATTGTTGTGCTACATGCTGTACTTTGCATTCTTGTTTCTCAAGCTCAGGATGTTATTCTTACTTGTTTAAACTGACAATTTGTTTTATCCATTCTACTTGTCTGCATCTCTCACTGCGTGAGTGACACAATATAGGAAAATAATAAGATAGCCAGAGTTCAGATCTGGACCCCTATCACTTATAATCTATGCAACCTAGAACAAGTGCTTTATCTTCATGAGCTCAACTGGGAGGGAAAAAAAAGACAGAAAGAATAGAAGACCTACATAAAAGGCTGCTGATGGATTTAATTGATTAATCCTTGTTAAGCACCTAATACATTCTAATACCCATGACCATAGTGGACACAGAGATGGGCTGCTCAGATTCTTGAAAAGTTCTGTTTCTTGAAGAAAATGCTTAATGCTCCAGCTACTGGCAGGTCTATCAGAAGCTAGTCTTCAGGGATTTCCTCATGCTTGCTTATGAAATTTCTCCCCAGTCCACACCTTCCCAGCATGGACTACCCCCAGTGACTGACCAAGGCAAAGAAGAAAGGCCTGACAATTTCTCCTAATGTGGCATGACTCTGCTTAGCTGATTTTGGTCCCAAACTGACCTTGCATCCATCCATGGCAGACAGGACTGACTTACACTTTAACTTCTTGATCTTGCCCTGCTTCTGCACTATCCTGGTCCTGCTCCTCCCCTTCACTGTCCTTGTGACTAAGGAATTACATAGTAGACATTTTGTGTACTGACCAACTAACTTGGAACAATCATAGTCATGATCATGGTCATTACTGGCTTCACCAAGCCTTTTCTCACTGGCATCAAAATTTATTTCATATACTTCTGGCAGATATTAAATAAAATACCATGTGCTCATGTCTGTTAGAGCCCGTCACAGCTAGTAAACTTCCAGTCTCATAGGCTCGCCCAGTTGTGGGCACCTTGGAGGCAGTTCTGGCCATAGTTAATACTCCATTCACCTTTCAGTGCAAAGGACCAGTGATATCAAAACTAGTACAGCACTGATGACCTATGATCCTCAGACCACACAGCGACCAGCCTTTCAGGATGTCAGAAAGGAGGGCTATGATCTCCTAAATCACTTTTTACATGAAACCATATTCTACAGCAGCCCTCTCAGGCTTGGTACCATAAATGTTCACCAAAAGAGGCTCGATATGCTGAAGGCTGGGAGGCTCATGGGTTTTGGAGGAGTGATTGGATCATGAGGCTACTAACATCACCCATGGCTGAATCCATGGATGAGATCAAAATTTGACAACATTATTGGCAGATGATGGGAACAGGAAGTGAGGCTCACTGCAGAAAGAGGGTCATGGGGTGTGAACTTAGGACTCTATCTGGTTCCCAGCCCTAGGTCTCTGTCTCTTTCCCCCTCTCTCTGCTTCATGGCAGCCATGAAGTGAGCACCTTTCCTCCTCCACACCCTTCTGCCATGATGGTTCTGCCTCATCACAGCAGACAAGCAATGGAGCTGGCTGACCATGGACTAAAACCTCTCGAAGCATGACCATGATAAGCCTTCTCACCTTTAAGTTGCTTTACTCAAGTCTTTGGTCACAGTGTTGAAAGGCTAATACAGGCCCTTTGTTTTCACTGCACTAGAGTGGTTCGAACATAGTACTCAAGAAGTTCTTATTTATTTCACTTAAGAATATGGCCTCAATATGTATCCATTTTACTAAGAATGGCTCTAGTTTCCCATTCTTTATGGCTGAGTAGCACTCCAAATAAGAAACACGTGTGTAAATACCGAATAGTCTCTTTGGTGTGAAGGGTAATAAAGGAAAAGAACAAAATGTGCAAAAATGAAAAGATGGAAATAAAGTGTTTGTAGATGGGGAGGGGAGGAGGGGGTAAAGGGAGGGCAGGGACAAGGGGAAAAAATAAGAACCAAGAACTGTCATGTAGAGGTACAAGATACCAACAATGAATGTAACTGTACTGTATACCTAAAATGTGCCAATAAACTAAATTTAAAAAAAAACTGAAAGTGTAAATAAGATTCAAATTGTATAATGGGAAATAGGAAGAAAAGGGCTAAAGGAGTAGCAGAAGTGGAAGGTGTAGGAGAAAGGAAACAATGGAAAAGAAAAAATATGAGAAAAGGAAAAAATGGAAACAAACTCTTTGTAAATAGGGGGGCTGGAGTATGGGGAAAACTGAGAACCAAGAACTGTCACGTAAAGGTACAAGATCCCAATGATAAATGTAACTGTACTGTACACTTCAAAAGTACCAATAAACTTAATTAAAAAAGAAAAGAAGTTCTTCAAGTTTCACATACTTTTTGGTATCTTTTGTACATATTATTTTCTTGTGGCTGATATTTTTTATATTATTATTTTATCTTCCCACCAAGAGCAATGTTTTAAACACTTGCCTATAATCATTCGGTAAAAGAGATAGTGTAGAAATAAATACATGGAAATGAATATTTTAGCCATAGTAAGTACTTTGTTTGGGCTTCAAATGTCATGTATATCTATCTAATTTTAGAAACAACAGGATCCACCTATCTTCTTGTGCTGAAATGAAAAGCAATCATAACTTCTGAAAAAATCAATTTCCTGGTGTGCATATCTACCAAAAAATCATTTCATTTTACCTGACAGCTTTTCACACTATGCCTCAACCCTCCTTCTTCCTCATGGTAAAAATCTGGATTTTTTTTTTTGTACCAGGAATCAAACTTGGAACCTAGGCAGGTGGCAAAATCACTGAGCTAAATCCCTAGCCCACAATGTGGAATCTCTAAGGTCAGTTCACCTCCACTGTGGAAGGGAAAGACAGAAAACTTTACTAGACTAGCAAAAATGCATGGGATGATCTCTAGCTCTGCCTGATGAAAATAAGTCCAAAATTACTGTAAAGACTGAGCTGACCAGACAGAGATGCTCTAAACTTCAGCAGAACTGGTGCTATCAAACTGTGGTGGGCCCTTGCGGGAAAACATGGGAACTCAGAGAATAGGTGAGAGTCAAGGAACCAGTTTCCAGGTAGAATGCACTGCAGTCACCACAAATGAGAAGAAGATAGAAGTAAGTATCACTTTCAGTACTCAAGGTCATGATGAAGTTGCTGAACAAGAGTGGATATTGTCATTCAGGACGTGGTTTTCAGACATTTTAGGGGGTTGGACTTTGGAATATTGAATTTGAAATGTCTCTGTCAGAAAAGAAGTCAAACTGATAGGCAGTCTTGGAATATCTAGAAATAAAGTTGATTCCTAATGGTTGACACATTTGGCTAATAAGAAAATGCAACTAGAGAGAAGCCAGAAGACAAAACCTTGTAGACCAGCAGTATTCAAGGAATGAAATAAATATGAGCTATAAATGAGACAGATAAAGTAGCCTCAGAGACATAGGCTGATCATCAAAGTAATTGCTGTGAAACGAACAGAAAAAAAAAGTCAAAATAATATTCCATGAGGTACAGAGGTTAAACCTAAAGGACAAACTTGAGCCACCATTTTTGCAAGACATTATTAGACCATAGTTTTGGTCTTGGAAAAAGGAAAAAATACAGTACTAGAGTGAAAAGCCACATTAAACAGCATTGCAAAGTTAATGGGAAATAAAGTGTAAATTAATATAAAAAGTATTGTTTTAAGAGGATTATAATAAAGAGGAAGAGGAAAGAGAGAAAAGAAAAAGAGAGGGAGGGGAAGGAAGGACAGAAAGAAAGAAAGAAAGAAAAAAAAGAAAGAAAGAAAGGGGGAGGGAAGAGCAAATTGAAAAAAACAAGGGACACTAAATGCAGTCTGCTGTGAACCCTCCTCCATGTTTGGCCCTTGACTTGCTTTCTAACTTACGTGTGTTTCTAGAGAGAGGAGGAGAAACTACCAGCAATGACATTAGAACAGAGAGGAAATAACAAATGAGACAAGATTCCAGATGAAATGAGGAGGGGTGGATGGAGATTGGAGAGAACAAGCTGAGAGAGGACAAGCAGACAGTGACACTGTGGTTCCATCCCAAGTTCAGCTCCCCTCCCCATTTCCCGTGGTCAATGACCTGTGACTGCACAAGACTTGAGATCCAGGTGTCCTGTGGTGGTCCATGACACTTTTTTGCCCAGCTTTATGATGAGTGAACAGGTATGGCATCCTTGGCCTGATAAAGCCTTGCTGACCAGGACTCAGACCCCACAGGGGTGACTGTCTGGTTACACCACCAGGGAGCCCTGGAGAAGGGCAGGGCTGGCTGAAGGTGTGGGTTCAGTGCCAGTGCAGGGGAGGAGCTGAGTGTCAGCTGTGATTGAAATGGGTGAGGGCCATAGCTCATTTCGGGGTAGGTTACCTTCTACATTGCCCACAGGAAGAGTCTCAACAGAATCTGGGGACAGTGCTCTGTCCACACATAGATGAAACAGCCCTGCACAGCAGAAGTGCTAGCTGTGGTGCTGATGCAGATTTACTGTCTACTATGGTTTCAGTATGACCTGAGTGTCTCCCTTCAAAGGTGCACTGTGGTGGAAGCTTGGGGCATTGTGGCAGTGTGGAGAAGCATTACAAGGTGATGCCTGCAGGCCCAGTAAGTCGGGAGGCTGAGGAAGGCAGATTGCAAGTTCAAGGCAGCCTGGGAGACAGTGAGAATCTATTGCAAAATAAAATGAAGAAAACAACTGGAGGTGTTTCAGTGATCCCTGGGTTCAATCCCCAGTTCTGCAAAAAAGATAAATAAACCAAATATTTAAAATTTAAAGAAAGAAGAGAGTCCTCATGGGAAGTAAAAAATGTCACGGAGGCATAATGTTCAGAAGAGACCAAGGCAATCCTTTCAGCACCCTGGTTAGTTCCCACCAGAGCAGATTTGAGGTGCGAGCGCCCCCTCACGAAGGCCCTTAGGTATACAGCCAGTTGTCCACCCCTTTCTTTTCTGTGTTGTGACACACCTGAGGGATTCTTGTCAGGTTTCCAGTGTTGTGCTGTTTGGATCCTCTATGGCCAGAGTTATAAGCCAAGTAATCCTTTTTATTTTGTAAAGCACCCAATCTCAAATGTTTTGTTACAGCAACAGAAAATGGGTACACCTTTGCTCAAGTCTTCTTTTAAAGTAAGGCTCTTCTACTGAGGATTACTTTAGCAGTAGAAAGCCACCTTGCCCAAATCCATGCCCTTCCAAAAAAGCCCTTAATCAATGACTAAGATGAGATCAGAATTTTGTGGTCCAACCAGGGACACGTCTGTGTCCAGAATGCCTGATAAGGTCAGGGAGCTTCTATGCTGGAGCTTCTCCTTTTACCCAACTGTGCTTCCTTTCCTGTCTTCTTCTCTATATGGTGCTCCCCAGTAAGCTACTGTGACCATTAATCCTGAGATGTCTACTTCACTGGATTAAGATATACTTGGCAGATGAATAGACCATGATGCTGTCTGAGTCTAATGGGTTACAGAGTCATGGCCCTGGTTACCATAACCAGTACCTGGTCTGTTCCCCTCTAGTATTACTCTCCTACTCTGTTTTCTGTTTCCTGGCTGCTATGAAACAGCTTTGCTCTGCCACACCTTTTGCCATAATGCTCCTGTCTTGGAGCCAGGTGATCGATGGCTGAATCCTCTGAAACCAGGAGCTAAATTAAACATTTGCTCCTTTAAATTGTGTGTTAGGCACTGTTTGCAGCAATAGGAAACCTGTGTGATATGACTGTGATATTGAGGGGGGTGTTACATAGGCAGATGGAATTGAAAGTAATCCATTTAACTCCAAATAACTGAAATAATTTAGCAGCCTCCACCCTCTTTTTTAGTCAATGGGAATCAGGAAAACTTTTGAAGGATATAGAAATGATAGGGCATTAGTGGAAGGAGATGCATGTTCAGAGAATACACTTTGGAGAAAGGAGTGGGAGATAGCAACATTGCAGTGACCAGGATTCTACTTCATATCTGTGTTTTCATTTTGGTGAAGTTGCTCATTACATTAAAAGATCAGTAGAAGGAGAAATGTCTAAACAGCAACCAAGGAGACCACTATGTCTTTGACCATTTTTGTGAAATGTTCATATCAAGTCTCTGTTTTTGAGCCGTGGTCAAATCCAGGGAACAGGAAATCCATGTGTTCATTATGTCATCTCTGCCGATCTCCCCTGGGAACAGAAACCATAGTTTTCCACTCATGTGCCTTGGACATTACCCCCTTGGCAAGGGTCAGTGTCCCATGTCTGAGGACCTTCATGAAACCACAGAAACCCATTTTGACATTGTGTGTAGCAGGTCAAGAGAGCCATGACACTTCTCAACCAAAAATTACCAGAAATGAGCATACAAACAAATGATACTTCAACTTCTTTTGGGAATAATTCAGAAGCACATGTTCCAAGCAACCTTCCAGACCTTTGTCAGGGTTTAATTTTCAGTTACCATTCTGGTACTAGATTTAAAAACACACTGTTCATTGGATGTCTCTGCTTGTCACTTGCTCACTTCCTAGGACTGTTTCTCTTACTTCTCAGAACACCTCTCATCACCTTGTTTCCATTCCCGATACCACTGCCCCTCTCTGCTCTTCCCCCACCTGCATACATCTGCACATCTGTGTGTGTATATACATACGCACACAAATATTCATACAAAGCACAAAATTATCAATGTATATTCATATACTGTACAATTTGCTATTTTAAGTATGCATTTCAACAGTTAGTATATTCAAAGAATTTGACAACTAATTACCAAAGCAATTTTAGGATATTTCCATCAATTCAAAAAGAGAGGACATACCATTCAGCTGTCATACCTAAGAGGGCTTTTCCTAAACCTGGTTCATGTAAATTTATTCCTAAATTTTCACATAAGAGGTCCACATGCTTAGCTCTTACACTTATGGTCTCTGATCCATTCTTAGACAATTTGGAACACAGGTTGTGACTTGGTACCTATATATCTTAGTTGTTAAAATTTCATAATGAATTGGAGTCATTATTATTCTCCAATGTCCTTTGATCTAAAATATGCTCTGTTGTTTAAAGTATATTTGTGGGTAGCCATTCTAGCTTTGCAATTCCTGTTTGTACGGGATTATATTTTCCATCCTTTATTTTCAACCTAAGTGGGTTACAAAATGTGCTTCATATAGAAAGCATATAGTTGGGTCTTTTATTTTATCCAGTCTGATAGTTTCTGCTTTTTGCTTAGGCTACTTAATCTATTCACATTTGATGATATTTCTACAGTTAGGGTTACTTTTTTATTTTCTGTGTCTCATTTTTTTCCTATTACTGCTGTACTTTTTTTTTTAAGTGAATACATTCTAGCTTAACATTTGAATTCATTTGGTGATTTTTGTGGACTTTTTTATTGAGCACTTTTATTAGTGATTTCTCTATAATTTATCAAATACATCTTAATTTATTGGAATCTACTTCAGATGTATGCTAAGTGTATTCATCAACTTTCTATTACTACAATGGAATATCTGAGGTAGCTAATTACATAGAAAAAAAGTCTATTATTTTCAGTTTGGGAGCTTTCCCAGCTTGGTTCCTGCATCAGCTCAAAAGCAATCCTGGAGCTCTGTGGATGGCAAGCGCAGGAGGACAGGTCAGACATGGCAGAAACACTGAACCCAGGAAGCAAGGAGGAGAGCGGCCAGACTTACTCCTTTTGTAACAATATTCTGGTGAGAACTCAAGGAGTTACACAAGAACCCAAGAACTAACAAAGGGTCAAATGCAGATTTTCTCATAACCCTAAATGCTGTGCTTGAGGAGACCGCCTCCCAATACCACCACTCTGGGGACTGAGCCTTTAATCACAGGGCAACCTGAGGGGAGAGACAAATCACACGCAAACCACACACTAACTCCAAAGAGATGTGAAATCATCAATCCAGTATAGCTGTGCCCCCTCCCTACATTTATATTATTCTTACAGCATATGTTACTTCTATACACATTATACCTCAATAGTAAATCTTTAGAATTATTATTTCAATTAATTATATGAACTTTATAGAAGTGGAAAAAGTAAGAAATGCAAATATGGATTTATAGTTTGTTGGATTAATCATCTTATTTAGCATTTCCGGTTTTCTTTACTTGTTCCAGTAAAGTGAGCTACCATCTGGTGCCATTTCATCCCCCCAGCAGAGTTTTGCTTCCATCCACCTCCTCCATGTCTGTTATTGTCAGCTATGTTAGACTTCTGTATGTTATAAGCGCAACAATACGAGCATATACATACTGTTTTCCACAACTGCTCTTCGGATCAGTTAAGAGAAGGAATGAGCATTTATATAGTCTTTTATAGTTACGTAGTTATTTTTGTCAGTATTATTTATTTTTTGTGATGATCTGAATTTCTCTTTATGGTTACTTCCACTCAACCTAAAGAACGTCCTTCAGTATTTCTTGTTCACTACTAATGTTGGAAAGAACAATTGATTGGTTTTTAAATTTAGAAATATCTTTACTTCAGCTTTTTTTAGTTAAGTAATTAATTTTGGAGTAGTTTTAAGCTCACAACAAAATTGAAAAGGACATGTAGAGACAACCCCTATAACCCTCAGCCAAGCTTCCCCAGTATCAACATGACCCTCCAGAGTGACACTCTTTGTTTCAATCGGAGAGATCATATTGACACATCCTAATTACTCAAAACCCAGAATTTGCATTAGGTTCACTCTTGGTTTTGCACATTTTATGAGTCTGACAAATCTATAGCAGCATGTGTCCACAATCACACTGCCATGTAAAACAGTTGCTCTGCCCTAAAATTCCGCTGAGCTCTGCTCATCGCTTTTTCTCCTCTGTCCCTAACAACCATTAATCTTTTTACTGTTTCCATAGTTTTGCCTTTACAGTATGCAGCCTTTTCATTCTGGCTTCTTTCATTTAGTGTATGCGTTAATGTTTCTTTTCATTGCCCAATAGCTCATTTCTTTTTAACACTGAAGAATATGTTATTGTCTGGATGTACCACAGTTCATCCATTCATCTACTAAAGGACATCTTGGTTGCTTCCAATTGTTAGTAATTAGGAATAAAGCTGCTATAAACATCCACATGCAGGTTTTTGTGTGGACATAACTTTTCAGTGCATCTGTGTAAATCCTCAGAAGTATGATTGCTGGATTGTAAAGCAAAAACATGTTCAGTTTTGTAAGAAACTATCAAACCATCTTGCCAAGACGCTGTATCCTTTTGCACTCGCACAGCAGGTAAACAGAGTCCCTGTTGCCCCGTACTCTTAGTATTGCCAGTGTTTTAGATTTGGGTCATTTGACTCGGTACACAGTAGTGTCGCATTGCTGCTGTAACTTACATTCCCCTATGACATCAGATATGGAGTGCCTTTTTATATATGCACTTGCCATCTGGTGAGTTGTCAGTTCAAGTCTTTTGCCCTTTTGAAAATTATATTCATTTTCTTAATTTTTTGTAAATTTTTAATAATATGTAGTTCTTTATAAGATGTCTTTTGCAATAATCTCTTCTTGTACATGGCTCATGTTTTCCTTATTTTGACAGTATCTTTGTTAAAGTAGAATTCTTTAATTTTAATATGGTTCATCCAGTTTATCATTTCTTCCTTCCTAGATTATGCCTTTAGGGTTGTATCCAAAAGGTTATCACCAGACTCAAGGCCATGCACATTTTTTCCCATATTACCTTCAGGAGTTTATAGTTTTGTATTTTACATTTATGTTTGTGCCTAATTTTGAGTTCATTTTTGTTAAAGGTTTGGGGTCGTTATCTTTGTTGTTGAAAGGGACTCTTCAATCTTCATTCCTTTTATCAAAGATCAGTTAGTTGACTGTTTCAGTGTGTTGGCTTGAGTTATTAGATTTTCATCTTCTGTTTGGTTTGGTTTGGTTCTTTTAGTTTTTTGTTTGTTTGGTTGGTTCCCCACCCCCATAGCTTTAGAGTAAGTCTTAGGTGTGCCAGCTCTAACTTTGTTCTTTTTCAGTACTGAGTTGGCTATTCTAGGTCTTTTGCTACTCCATAAAAAGTTTGGAATCAGTCTATAGACATCTCCAAAACAGCTTACTAAGATTTTTATAGGCCATTGTGTAGCATTTATAGATTAAGTTGGGAAGCTTGACAGTATTTAGTCTTCTCATGCATGAATATGAAGTGTATGCACATTTATTTGGTTCTTTGGTTTCTTCTATTGGAGTTTCATAGTATTTCCTCAGATAGATCTCATGCATTTTTTATATTTATAGATAAGTATTTCACTTTGGTGGGTGCATATACAAATTGTGCTGCATTTTCAATTTCAAATTCCACCTATTAATTATTGCTATTTTAGAAAGTTATTATGTCTTGCCTTCTTATAATTATTAATAGTTCCAAGAGGTTTTTTTTGTTGATTCTACATGGACAATCATGCCATCTGTAAACAATGATGCATTTCTTTCTTTCCTATTAGAATGCTTTGTAAAGAGTTTACTAGTCATATTGCTTTAGCTAGGCCCTCTAGCACCAAGTTTAAGGAAATGGTGAGATGGGAACATCCTGATCTTATTGGAAAAGCTTCTAGTATACACTGCCATATTTGAGTGTTAGTTTTGTTTGCTAAAACATTGTTGATTAACTTTATTTTTTATTCATTTTAAATATTCCATGCTAGTGTCTTGCAGGTTCATTATTTCTAATGAAAAGCCATCTCTTAATCCTCTAGAGAACCCTGTATATGATGAATCAGCTATCTCTTGCATCTTTCAAGATAATATTTTTGTTTTCAGTATGTATTTTCCTATGATACATATAAGTCTGCATATCTGTGTGTTTGCCATACTTGGAGTTTGTTGAGCTTACCAGAAATGTAGATGAATATATTTCATCAATTTCTGAAGCTACTTCTTCAAATACTTTTCTTCTCTTTCTCTCCTCTCCATCTGGGGCCCCCACTATGAGTAAACTGATACACTTAATGATGTTCCATATTTATTTGTGGCTATGTTTACTAATCTTCATTTCCTTTTTCTATTTTTTCACTGTATATGTGTGTGTGTATTTATATATATATATATATATATATATATTCATATATATAAAACCAATCTGTATTCAAAATAACTAATTATTTTCCTTGCTAGTAAGATTCTATTGTTTATATTCTCTGGTAAGTTTTTCACTTAGGTCTTTATATTTTTTAAACAGAATTATCATTTGTTTCTTTTGTTAAAAATAGTATTGATACTATCTTTTTGAGAAAGCATTCTTATCTTAACTTTTTTTTTCTCCTTTAAGCATGATTTTCTTTAGTTTACTTTTTGTGGTGTTTTGTTTGTTTGTTTGTTTGTTTGGTGGTGGTGGAGTACCAGGGATCAAACTCGGGTCCTTGTGCTTGTGAGGCAGGTGGTGGAACCATTGAGCTAAATCCCTAGTCATTCTTTAGTTTTTTAAAATATACATATTACTGTTAGATATGTTTGTTAAATCTGGCATCTATCTCCAGGCACAGGTAGTTTCTGGGACATATATGTTGTTTTGTGCACGAATCATGCTTTAATGGTAACATGTCCTCTTCTGATTTCTTCTTCCCAGTTCATTATGCCTACTATACCTTGGAGGTGTATCTTGAAATCTCTTTTACATATCCTTTTCATGGTCTACAAATTCATTTTTGTCACTTTCACATTTATCTTACTATAAACTCTCATAACTTCTATTGACATATGCAAAGTAATAGAGTCATCTTTAGAAATGTTTGACCTAAGACATCACCACCTTTTAGGGGAGGTGTGTTTTAATGCAGAGAATTGTTACACCATAGACTTATTTGTCCCACAGTTTTGTGTGCTAGGGGTGTGGGGCACAGCATGGCCATGTTGAGGTGGTGGACTCTTCAAGAGGCAGGGTCTCCAGGGAGGTCCTTATGCCTTGGCCACTCCAACTTTATGAATAGAGCCATGCTTTCTCATAGGAGTTTCCTGGTAGAAGCATATTCATTATCACAAGAGTGGGTTGTCATGAAAACCACTTCCTAGTCTCTTGCTTCCTGTCTCACCATGTGTTCTCTTAAACATACTCTTCTGCCATTGTGATGCTGTCTGTCAGGAGGCCTTCCAGAGTGAAGCAGATTCTGGCTCCATTCTCTCCAAGAACCTGCAGGACTGTGAACTAAATCAACCTCTTTTCTTCATGAAGACCCAGCCACACATGTTTTGCTACAGCAACACAAAGTAGACTAACTCAAGAATCCTACAGGTAAAAATAGAACAGGAAGAGAGATTTTTCAAAACAAACAAAACTAGTTCTTCAACTTAAAAGGAGAACAAGCCAGCTGGTCACAGTGCTGTAGTACCTGCAGTGCCAGATGCCAAGGCTGAGTCCAGAGAGGTGCTTAAGTCCAGGAGCTGGAGGCCACTCAGCAAGACCTTGTCTCATAGCAAGATAACAAAATGAAAGTTAGTAAAAGAAGTTCAAGCTATTTTCACAGTCTGAAAAGTCCAGAATCAGATATATTTGAATATGGACAAAATCAGCCTGATCTACTTTGAAATGTCAGGATCTACAGTATCTACAGAGTACATTAGAAATTATTTATCTTGACAGTAATGATTCTTTACAATAAGAATCCTATTTTGATCTGGCCTTTAAGATTTTATTTTTAATAAAGTCATTTAAAGTCATCTCTTCCATGAATATCCTAAACATACTCTTTTCTGTCAATCATCCTTCACTGGCTTTATATACATTTTTTCTTAGATTGCTTCTTCCAGTCAGGATGCTCTTACTTTTCATATCAGGGCCAGTTCTACTTTTCCTTCAAGACCTAGCTTAATCTTGATGAATACCTATTCAGCAGCTTCCACTTAATATATCCTTCATTTATCTTAGTTATTAGGATTTACTCTCTGTCTCAATCTATTTCTTCCCTTTGGCAGTTAGAAATTCACTACTGTGGTTCCTCTCTTCTAAGTCCTTGCCTATTAGAGTGTGTATTACAATCTCCCTGTCCTGTTCCAGGTATACTATTCCCTTCTTGGGTACAATGGCACAGTCATTATGTTTCCTTTTATTCTTTACAGTCCAGTGTTGAAGGTCTTTCAACCTTTTACATTTAGTAGCCAGCTATTATAAAGAGCCCATTTCTTCTAGGTGAGAAGAAAGAAAGCAAAGTCTTCATCTTTTACAATTACTCTTGGAGAAAAAAAAAATCTTCCAAATGATGGCTCTGACAATATCAGTGAATGGTTTAATTTCTTTAAGGACTAAAAATACCATCTTGCTTTTTATAATATGTGTATATAGCAGGTTTTTGGCAAACACTATGTAAATCTTCCCAAAAGGTTGCTTGCAGTTTGCAGTGCCATTTGTTTTTCTGCTTTTCATCCCTATCCAGTGACTAGGTAATATGTGTGTTTCTGGTGTGCTAAAGCAAATTATATTGGATCTTAAAGAATCCATCAGTGTTATGTGCAAATCTTCAAACCCCTGAAACTATATACTTTCTTTGCAGAATTTCATATAAACTATGTGTTCAACCCCACCATACTCCTGGTCTTTCCACAATGCTGATGCACTTTGCCCTATAGCTTTTCTTAATCTAAAATATCCTATTCCTGTGTCTTGGAATGATCACACTGAGGAACCTTCAATGCTGAGAGGTTTTTTTTTTTCCTTTAGGAGATGGCAGAGAAGTGACAAGCCAGTGAGTGAAATGTAAAGACACGTGGTAATCAGAACTCCAGGGAGGCCCTGTCCATTGTAGTCCTGAGGCTAAGGACAGGTCACTGTCATTATACTCATCTTTCCTACTTTCTTCATTAATCTCTTTCTCTCCTTCCTCTAAATCATACTAGTATTGGCCTCATTATCTACTTCCAAATATGGATATGGCTATCCCCAAACCACTAAACCTTACAAGCCCTTACATGGCCTCCACACCTTGAATGTAAATTACTCTATTTAAATTACTTATACAAGAGCTACTATCCAGCTACCTCCTTGCTGTTATTACTCTTGGCAAACATTACCATACATGTATTTCCTTTTTCAGTGGCAAGATTATCAGGAATTCAGGAACTGAAGTACTTGCTGTCTCTAATACCTAGAGAGCCAGAGAGAGAGAAAGAGAGATGGGAGCATTTTTGTTGTTCCTGGCTACATAGGCAGATATGGCTTTGCTCAGTGGTCAGTGAGGTTTATCTGAGGCATGATTATTGCTTTTAAAAACTACAAAGTCAGACATGGTTTGGCTTCCCTGGTCAAGACAGGTTCCCAGGGGCAATAATTTCCTAATATTACTGGCTTCTAGCTTTTGATGGCTATTATGGTTTATATCTAGATATCCCTCCAACACCTCATGCATTCATAGGTGGGGCTCTGGGAGGTGAGTAGATCATGGGGGTGTGATACTCATAAGTGCATTGTCCATTGATGCCTTTATAGCTAAGTGTTGATGTTGGGAGTGGAGGTAGGTCACAGGGATTGTGGCCTGAAAAGATCCATCTCCTTCCCTCTTCCCTTGATCTGCCTCTTCTTCCTGCCACCATGCTATGACCCTGTATTGGAGCCAGTAGAACATGGACTAAAACCTTTACAAACTGAACCAAAATACCTCCTATCATTGGTGGGTGCCTGGTATTGTGTTCCAGTGATGAAGGATATAACTAACACAATGGCTTTGTCTGGAAGAAATGATAGCTTCTTGGTTGTCAAACAGAAACTCACAGATACATGGTAGCAACAGTTTCATGGTACAGCTTTCTGTAAGTTCCACCTGTTTTATCGGCTGTCTGAGTGATGCCTTATACTAAATGCCTCTTTGCCAAAGCCAGTTGCAGTGAATTCTATTTTCTACATGTAAAACCCAACTGATACAAAGGCCAACCACCTACAGGGGGATGCCTGAGAGCAACTAGCGACACACTTAGTTACCAGGGTCCTATTCATAGCTGGGTGAGTATGCACCACAGCATGTCAGGATAGAAAGCTCCATTATTCATTTTCTTTTGCTGCATCTCCTTGTATGAATTTTTATTAAAGCCATCATTTGTCACGTTAAGCAGCTGTTGCAACATAAAGAATAACTGTCAAATAATAAGGCATTTGGAAATGGTGACATTTTCCTTTTAATATCGTTTTCCTCCATCTCTTTCTACCCTCTTTTAGACTCTTGCTGCAATGGCTATGTGCAAGGACTGTCAGCCTGACAAGTGGCCCTGTTTGCTGCTGAACAAAAACAGAACTGGAAACAGGCCCTTCCTTGTTCTCCGTCAGTTCTGAGATCTTCCTGGGAAACTGTAGCCCTTTGCTTTCTCTGCTTGAGACACTGAGTGACTGGTTGTACTTATATTACAGACCAGAGGTAGTTACCTTTGGTTCACTGTTTTGTTAATGGAAAGGGAGCACCCTTTACTACCAATAGCCGTCTGACACCTGGTACCACAGGACAGGATGCACAGGAACATCTGGGTCTAATGAGGGCCTTACACATCATGCCTGGCACTCAGTCTCCAGCAATCACTCTGCACCAAGCAGTGCCAGCAAGTATGACAGTTTTGTGTTTGTTGTTTGTTTGTTTTTAATCAACTTGTGTGCTACTGCCAGAGCCTGCCTTGGCAGTCTTATTTTGCTCAGTGATGAGGTCTTTTTATTAATTTTAAGCTCCACCCTGACCTAAATTGTAAGACAGATGTTGCCCTCACTCTACAGAATTTCATGGGGTTCATAGTGCTAGTCTGGCTCAGAAGAAGCAGAAATTGTCACAAAATACAGTCATTCCCACCAAGATCAAAATCATTATTCAAATATGCTTAACAGCATCATCATTCTACTTCTAGCTGACTTGCCTGTTATTCCCACCACAATGTGTGTCTGACCACTTCAGGACTTCCTATTCACTCGTATAGTCTCTCAATTCATAAAATCCCCTACTCGCTTCACTGTCCTCCAAAATCAGTGTGGATTTCAAAGTCTGTTATTGTAATTATTCTGAAACCTTAGACTTTCTTGCTCATTAATCTTTTAATCATAAATGTCATCAAATTTCAACTTTGCTTAAATTTTTGTTTTCTTTGAATTTGCCACTGAGAAGCCTAGCACAGTTAAAAACATACCCAGTAGCCTGATTCCTGTTAAGTTCGCCAAAGTCATGTGGCTCTACAATGCATACTAGAATTCATGGTGAACTCATACTTCTGTTTTCTATAATGCATTTTTCAAACCTTCTCCAATCATATCAATCCTTTAGAAAGGCTTCTGCAACCACCTCATTCATATGACACCTCAGCCATCTCCTACTGCAATCAGCAGATGATCATTTTCTTCTTTAAAGAAAAAGAAAAATTACTGTCTTCCAAGTAGTGGCCTCTCCTTTTTATCTTTCATCAGACTTCACTTAAACTGTATCTGCAAAACTATGTCTTGAAATTTAACATCAAAGTTGTGTTCAAAGATTTAATGATATCTGTTTTGAATTCTTCCAGTTGTCCAACATAAAACATTAGCTTACTTGGTCACAGAAGAATTAGTCTTTGGAGACATTTGTATTGGAAAATCAGAATGAAGATAGAAGTGCAAGCAACTTCCAGCAGATCTCAATGAAGTTGACTGTTCTTTTCTTATGAAGGATGGGTAGTAAAATTGAGTAGAAGGCTAGTTGCATTGAAATAGGGCAAACGTTTCAATCAAAAAACATAGAATTTGAAGATCTCTGTGCCTGTTCACTTAAAAAAGTAGTATTTGCCAGAAGGAGCTATTTTTCCCATCAGTGATATTTTCTATTTAAAAAAAAAAGACAGCCACTTATTAATCCTTAACAGTTGATGTGACCAATATCACCACCTCTGACTTGTGTTTATTTCCCTTGTGGAGACCAAAGATGAGGTCACCATGTATGGTAGCAAACAGTGCCAGACTCCCATCATCAGGTGTTCTAGTTGATTTGGGGAAAAATAGAATGATGATTTTATAATAGATAATAGAGTTTCTGATTTAATGCAGCTGCTAGAAATTAGCAGGGACTCCATTGAAAGCCTCCCAGTCACTTATAATAACAGTATAATAAATCATCCCAGCACTTTCTGGCATTTATGACTCTATTAGAAACATAACACTTAGTTTAGCTATTCTTCTCAGTTTATTTTTTATTTATTTATTAAATTACCTTTTAAAATTCAATGAAAAAAATATTGCTTTCACTTTGCTGCCAAATATGTGAATGAGTGATAGTGTGTCCTTGGAATTCCTCATTTCAAAAGGGAGTAGGGAGAGAAGAGACAGCATATTTAGATAAAGCCATAGGCAAGTTTCAAAACTATCCATTTGCGGGGGTGGGCAATGCAATGCATTACAGAAAACACTGACTCTACAGAAAGACCCTTGTCTTAGCCACTTGCATCCACTCCCTCTCTAGGTTAAAGGGGCCAATTTTTAAGTATCTAATATCGTTACTTCTCCAATTTATATATCAGATCATATCAATAAGTCAGATCTTCTCAATATCTACTCTCAAGGTTGTTAGTATGCCTGCTAAAATATTAAATGCGAAAGCGTTTGGTAAATTGTCAGGCTCAATGGATGTTAGTTATTTTTATGAAGGGCTTTGTTTTTTTGCTTGTTGGAAACACTTATTCAAAATAGGAGGCACTGATTGCTAAGCTATTTACAGCTGCTTTGTTCCTCTTGCCCTGGGCTCCTAAGGAAGATCTATCTCTCTTTCTCTGCTGGATCTCTGAGCTAAATTCTCAACTGTGTCAATAACAACTAAATAATAATCCAAAACACCCAGAATCTTGGACTGGAGCCAGCTTCCTTCTAGATTTAGATCATAAGCAGCTATCTATTCATATTGCATCTCCAAAATTACAAGAAATCATATGTCATGTTCACTATACATGCAGCTACACAGTCACTCAGGTGGACACATTTTTCTCATATTCTTATAAATACATTTCGGCAGAATCTATGTCATGTGGTCCTTGAGTTGTAAATATAACAAAGAAATATTTAGGAGCAGTGGGAGCTGGTGTGCCAGCAACAGCTGGCAGCAGAATTACATAGAGCATGCAGAGGAGTCTTTGGTGACCCACCTGATCTATGAACTTGCTAAAATAGGAAGTAGGTTCAATATATTTAATTCACTTCAGAAAAGTATTTATTAAAATGATTCTCTGCAGCTTAATGCTATAGGGAAGGGATGAAATGTGGTGTGTTTTTTTGTTTGTTTGTTTTTTGTCCTGAAGGAGTTTATAATCTCCTGAAGAGATAAGGTATGCACCCTGGAAATCAGTGGAAGACACCATGAGTTGATAGAGGATTGATTAAGAGCTGAATTGGGACAGAGGAGATATGGAAATCCTGGTGATAAATGTAAAGGCTGCTAAAAGAGGGTTGGAACTTGGTGTGACTCATAGGGAAGAATAGAGAATTGGAACTGTCACACTGGCAGAGGCAGAAATGAATACTGAATGCAGGAGAGCTAATGAGGGCCCTACTCTGACTGTGGCAGATAGTGAGATGGCTTTCTGAACAAAATGGAATAAAGAAACACAAGTAGCTGATGACCAATGAGGTAGGAGGTCAGGAAGGAGACAAAGGCTGAAATAGTTCAGATCAAGCTTGGACAGTCTGAAATTACATGACCTTTAAACTCTAATAAGTGAGAAGCTACACCAATTTTTAACAAAAAGCTGTCACGATCAAATTTGGGTTAAAGTAGTCACCCTGATGTCAGTGGAAGGAAGAGATTGGTAGCAGGGAGGCTGATCAGGAGGCCTTTGCCATTGAGAAGACTTGAAAAGTCATGAGCTTAAACTAACCCAGCTGAATGGCAGTGCAGGCACTACTGTAAAATGAACACTGTTCATTTTGTAGTTAGAGAGGGATTCCATTGAAATAGGTTGTGATGTGAATGCTTCCCCATGGGGTGCACGCAATGTGTGACTCTGCAGAAGTCTGAATAAAAGATTTTTGTAGGGTCAAGATGGCAAAGCTTTGTAAGCAGACAGACATGCACTGTGAGGAAGCAGGGGCAAGTACTCTGATTTCTTTTCTTCCCTATCTACATGCTCCCCTTGGTGACCTCCTCCAGTCTTAGACTTCAAATGTAGTTGCTATGTCAATGAATCAAGTATAGATATATAGTACAAAGGGTGATCAAAATATACAACATACAGTGGAAGTTTAAATTTTAAAAATTTATTACAGTAAAAGACACACTGCCATTAATCACCCTCAAAATACACCCTCTCTTCCAACACACATCTCACTGCTCTTTCCACTTTCTCAAGAAGTTCTGGAAAGTTTCCTTTGTTTCTGTATAAGGTGTGGATCAAAATAATGATAAATCTGTTGCTGAGCGCCATCCGGTGGAAAGGCAGGCTCATACAAACATGACAGTGTTTCTTCGTTCACCTGAACCATCAAGGTGCAACTTCCAGGTCTTCCCCCAAAGTCAAAATGACCATGAAAGGTAAAGTTTTGAATGGACTGAGGACACTGAGGCAGCCATAACAGGGTAGCTAAAGACCTTCGCCAAAAAGGACGTCCAGAACTGCTTCACAAAGTGGCAAGAACAATGGGATGAGTATATTCAAAGTGGAGGGGAGATATATTGAAGGAGATTAGTGACCATGTCTCTTTCACTGTAATACTTTTTTAACATAAACATTCACCATATTTGTCAGTAATGCCTCATACATATATTTTTCTCTGAATACCATAATAAGTGAATAGTTATTTGATTACTTGCTTGGTTTCTAGTAGGCTTCCCAAATTAAAGATGCGTTAATCTAAACTACTAATTTTCTCATATTCTCAATTTGTATCTCACACGTTTTTCCTATCTCAATACCAACTTTATCTTTTCGGTTGTTCAGAACCAAAACTGTGATATGATCCTGCCTCCTTCCATCCTCTCAAATCTTCCTTATACTCAGTCCATCAGCCAACACCACTGGATGCACCTCCAAACACAGTGAGAATCCCACACTTTCTTTGACCTCTACTGATACTCACCACCTCAAAGTCTTCTTCATTTACCCGCTGGGTCCCATTTCTTCCCTAACCTTCTGGGACATTCATCCTGTTCTGCCTTTTCTGCCATGCAGTGGAATCTCATGGCAGAAGTAGGAATAATCTGTGTAAATGAGTCAGACGGAATCCCTTCTTGTCCTCATTCTCTTTCTACTGCCCTTATGTCATTTGGACAGAGTCTTGTATGGCTCCACTGCTTGCTTTTTTTTTTTTTTTTTTGAGACAAGAGTCCAGGCTGGTCTGGAACTCACAGCTATCCTCCTGCCTCAGCCTCCCAAGTGCTGGGATTATAGATGTGCCCACTGCACCCAGCTAGCTGCTTGCTTCTGTTTGACTTTTTCTCCTCCTCCAAAAGTCCAATCAGGCTGCACCTTCTTGACCCTCAAGCCCAGTGGGCAGACTCCTACCTCCATGAAATAGCATGCTAAACTCATAAAAGTATGCAACTATTACATTTTGATCAAAAAGAAGCAAAAAAGTGCAAGGACATGGAAATGCTTATTACCCTGATTCAATCGTTACACATTGTATATATTATCATACTGTGCCCCCAAACATGTACAGTTAAAATAATGATAATTTTTTTAAATGAAAGAAAAAAAAGCTCTTTCTCCCAACATCCACTTTACTGGTTTAGTTATGCAGTTGTCACTCCAACATTTTCTTTTCAGCAAGTTCTCCCTCTCTTTTGTTCTCATCCTGTGCAAGGCCTTATCTATCCTGGGAATATTACCATCTAGAAGACTATGTTTTCATTCATATATTTATGAATTAATACATTTGCTATCTTCTCCATAAGTGCCTAATATCTCAGCACTCAAGAAAAGTGTGGCACTGAATGAGTAGACTTAATGGTCATTGGAATATAAGATTCGAGGCTAGGAGAAAACATATTTAATCATGAAAAGTGGTGGAGGCGGGGGGAGAAGGGAAGCCAAAAAGAGAAAGATATGGGAGGACTATAAAGTTAAGTGGAACATTGGTTATTCAGTATGGCATAGAAAAGAGCTTTAAAAGAAAAGATTTAGCATTTTTTTTCAAACTTTATAGAAAGGCTAGGTAAGTTGAAAGCCAAGGACTGAATGCTGGTGGTCTAGAGTTCAGGAATACATTGGTTCCCTTAATGAAGTGTTTCAGATGAGTAAAAAAGGCCAAAGCCCTGAAACATGAATGAGAAATTAAAAACAGAATGATAACGGTAGCACCTCTGCTCTTCCACCACCCTTGTGAAGGATCAGGGGAAGGCAGAAGAGAGGCTGAATAGTACATGGCCCCATGACCAGACAGGTGTGGCTAGTGTTCCCTCCAACTTCTACCTGGAACTGAGATTTCTAGAGAAAGATAGAGATCTTTCTTGGAAAATAAAAAAATAGACAAACAATTTCATCAAGAAACTCCCCTTATTTTCTTAATTACTAGTTTGTATTCAATTTCTGAAAGAGCAATTAAAGTTTGGCATTTTATGTTATGATTAATAATATCGTAATAATAAAAGTCTGACATCTTTAATCCATTCAAATGGAAATTATGTATTTCTTCTAGAACCCAAATATAGAGTGAGAGAAAACATGGTTATTTATTTGTTCTATTTCTTATTTTCTTTAAAAAAAAAAGCATAGGCCCCATGGATTTATTACTTATAAGTACTTTGTAATGAAGTGTTAGCAGAGAATACACTCGAAGTACTTTAGCAAATTTAATTTTTAAGTGCATTATATAGTCAGGAAGTTGACATTAAAATAAGCATGTACCTTTCCATCTCTACTCTCCCTTGGTGGTTTCCAGGCCATCTCTGCTCACTTCACAAGCATGAGATAATTTAGTAAATGACACAGTCACAAACAGGCCCTAGGGTTTCCCTTCAATTTACTCTGTAACTGTGAACAAGAAAAGAAAGTCTGCTCTGAATTTGGAGGTAAACTCTGGCTTTATTTATTTCACAAGCATAGATTGGGCATTTATGCTATGCCTTGCCCAGTGCTACGCATGAAGACGTATACACAAGAAACTGAAAAGATTGGTTTCCAAAGCTCTTGTAGTCCCATAACAGCAATAAGACAATGAGGATGTTGGGGAATGATTAGGACACAGAAGCCTAGCAGTGTGATGTTGTGTCACAGATGGACCACATCGTGGTTATGGCAAAACAGAAAATGGAAGAGGCAGAGGTGGGCCTTGAAGGGAGAGTCCTGCTGGGTTAGCAGATAGAGTGGAAGACTGTCAGGCTGTGGGGAAGCTCAGAAGGGGGCCATGCATGTGTAAGTGTCCATGTATCCAAGAACGAAGTAGAAAACAGGCTGACATGAATAGAGGGGAGACTCCATGGAAGCAGGAGACATAATGTGGGATGGTGAGAAAGGACCGTGGGCCTAAGGAACAAGTGATTTGATATGATGGCATAAACAGGAGCCAAAGCACATCGTAAACATTCAGCTACTACTGGCCAAAGAGGTGTTTAAGGGAAATTAATCTGACAGTCTCACTAAGAGTGACTAAAGAAGACAGATTTTTACAGGGGGAAAAAAAAGATAGTGTCGACTACCATCTTGGTTTATGAATTGAACTTAGACTTGGTTAATTCTAGAAAAGAGTTTGAAAATGTTTTTAAAAAGTGACATCCAAATAAGAATGGGTACAAATCCATGATAGCTAAGTCAAAGTTTCCAGCTCAAAGTAATAAGGGAACAAAGCAAGCTCCTTTTCATTTGCTAGGTACTATTAAGCAGTTCACATTTTTCTCAACTTTTATCTCCACAGTGAAGCCAAAAGTTAAGGAATAGAGTTTTAAGTTATTTGCAGAAGATCATATATCCACGTATTTGTGAAATTGAAATTCAAATGCAGGTTCTTTGACTCTAAGTCCAGGGTAGGATTCCCATGGGTGCCTTTAAATTATCTACACCTCCTATAGTACAGCATCCCATAGCCCAGGCCAATTCAGCCACTGTTGCCCCTCATGCAAGCATCATTTTCCTCTACCTTTGCTGCTATTATTCCATTGATCTTCTAATTCTCTTCTTTCCTTATCACTGTGAAGATGGAAAGGCTCATTCCAAATATCATTCATCCCTGGAAGCTTTTCCCTTTTCTCCCAAATATCTGTGAATGCTCTCTTCAACACACTTCATTCAGCCTGTCTCTTTCTCCTTCCTCCAAGCAGTTCCTTGAGTGTCTCATTCACAATATTAGACTTCAGCTTTTTGTGACTAAAAGTATTTGTGTGCTTGGTAATCTTCATATATTCCATTATAATAGGAGTTGGTTGGATACAAAAAGGACGAGAAGGTTAAAAAAGGAAAGGAGAAAAGACACACGGCTTCGGTAAAAACAAAATATGATATAGCTACACAAATTTAAAAGACAAGGGTCAATATAAAATGACCCTGAACTTGAAGGCAACTCTGGTCAAAGCCAACTTCTCCACTCTGGACTTCAACTCCTCCTTTGATCTGAGAGATTTGAAACCTTGTAGTCTCTAAAACTATGTCCATTTTTAATATTCTGTTACTGATATTTCCAGGCAGAAAGGAAAGCCCCAGGCCTTGATATCCTTATTAAACTCAAGTATTTTCACTTTGTTTCAGAATCAGTTTCACTGCAGTCAATATTAATAGGAACTCAGCTGATCCTTCCCTGAATGGAAGGAACACCAGCATTTTACTGGGCCCCTGGGCTCCATGTAAATCACAGAGTTGATATTCCAGTTCCCAGCCTGGGTAATGTGCTGTGGCTTATTTGCATAACAATTACATGCATTAGCAAGGCCGCTGATTGGAGCACTCCTTGCCAAATGATGATGGCCCCTTGAATGAAGCTACCTCTCCTGTCTCAGAACAGCTGCTGGTGATGTCTTGGTTTTCAGTCAGTGAGGGACACTGGTACCCACCCCATGCAGCTTCAAAAGTTTCTTTTCAAGACAGAGGCATCTCTCCACATTTAAATTTCCACTAAAGCCACTGCCAAGTAGACTTTGCCAATCAGGGAAGCAAAGATTCTTACAGCACTATAGTTTAGAAGAATAGAGAAAGCCATCCCTAAGAACAATGTGGGTCGAGCACTTCTCCGGTTGTTCCAGGCTTCTTGCCCACTTGATCA
This sequence comes from Fukomys damarensis, assembly GCF_012274545.1. Taxonomy (NCBI): domain Eukaryota; kingdom Metazoa; phylum Chordata; class Mammalia; order Rodentia; family Bathyergidae; genus Fukomys; species Fukomys damarensis. The sequence continues at coordinate 80,849,459 of NW_022900928.1, forward strand.
AGTTTCCACTTTAACAAAACTTGCTGAGTTTCTTAAGATATGAATATGAAGTTCTAACTCTGGTTGGCATTATCAAAGCTCTGGTCACAGGAAAAGAAAGGGTCACGGGGACAGTCTGATGAGTGACCACCCACCCATGAGCGTCCTGTAAATCTTGCTCCCTGCTCCTCATGTTGCTTTGTGATATCAACATCTGTCACCCTGCATTGTTCCACATAAACTCAGAAAGAACACAGACCATCTCCTGATATTTTTCTGGCATCTCATCCCCAAACAACAGTTGAATAGTTCAAGCGCTTTAAGAGCAAGGCTTGTGCCTTATATTTCTTTTTGCCTGTGTCCTGTACCTCCTGGCAAAGTTCTTTTTTCTATGGAATGCTTCACAAAGAACTATAGATATTTCCATATATTTGTTAAATAAAAATATCAGCATAATCTGCTCATACATGGCTACATGTGTTTGTGAGTCCAGGCCAATTATGTTGATTGCCAAGCACTGCACACTTAAAGGAAAGCAAAAAAGGAGAGAAGAGATTGTGTTAGTTGGCTCTCTTTCATGGTGACACAAATATCTGAGATACAGCCATAAAGAATGATAAACTACAGACATTTATAACTAAATGAATGTACTTTGAGACTGTACTTTTTAAAAAATATTTTATTGGTATATTTTAGATATACGATACAGTTACATTCATTAATGCAATCTTGTACCTTAACTTGACATATCTTGGTTCATATTTTCTCCCCTGGCCTCCCTTCAACCCTTCCACCCTTCCCTGTTTACAAAGACCTTCTTTACATTGTTTTCCTTTTCTCTTATTTTTTCTCTTCCCTTTTTACCTTTCCCCTATCTCTTCCATTAGCCCAATACCTTTAGACCTTTTCTTCCTATTACACAATAACAATTATACATTTTGATCCTTATTTACACTTTTAGTTTATCATATCAGAGAAACTATAAAGTATTTGCACATATGTGTACTATTAGTTTCACTTGAGTATGTCCTCAGTGTGCATCCACTTAGCTATAAATGTCTCTAGTTTCTCATTCTTCTTTTTTTTTTGATACCTGGGATTGAACTCAGGTCCTTGCGCTTGCAAGGCAGGCGGCAGCACCACTGAGCTAAATCCCCAGCTCTAGCCTCTCATTCTTTATGGCTGAGTAGTACTCCATTTTATATATAAGAAAAAAACCCACATCTTCTTTATCCAGTCTCCAGTTGATGGGCAACTGGGCTGTTTCCAAGTTTTAGCTATTACAAATTGTGCAGCTGTAAACATGGGTGAACATATATCACTGTGATATGATTCTTTTAATTCTTTTGGGAAGATACCCAGCAGAGGAATAGCTGGGTCAAAAGGGACTTCCAATCCTAGTTGTTTAATCTCCATATTGATTTCCACAATGATTGCACCAGTCTGCACTCCCACCAACAATGAAGAAGGGTTCCTTTCTCCTCGCACCCCCTCCAGCATTTGTTATTGGTTGATTTCTTGATAGCAGCCATTCTTTCTGAGATAAACATGGAATCTCAGTGTTGTATTCATCTGCATCTCTCAAGTGACCAGTGATATTGTACATTTTTTCATATATTTACTTGCTGCTTTTACCTGTTTGTCTGAGAAATGTCTATTCATTTCAGATGCCTATTTTTTAATTGGATCTTTGTATTTGGTAGTCCTGATTTTTTTGAGTTCTTTATATATTCTCGATAGTAGACCTTTGTCTGAGAAACAGCTGGTAAATTTTTTCCCCACATTGTACATTGTCTCTTAGCTCTGTTGGTGGTTTATCTTGCAGTGCAGAAGCTTTTTAAAAAGATGAGATCCCACTTGTTGATTCTTTGTGCTAGTTCCCGTGCTACTGAGGATTTGTTCATAAAGTCTTTTCCAATGTCAATATCTTCATGAGTTATACCTAGCTTATCTTCCAACAAGTTTAGTGTTTCTGTTCTAACAGTTAGATCTTTAATCACTACATTTTTAGTTTAGTGCATGGTGAAAGATAGGGGTCTAATTTTAATCTTTGGCAGGTTGAAATCCAGTTTTTTCAACACCATTTATCTATCATTCCTCCAGTGAGGATGATGGTGGGTTCCTTTGTCAAAGATGAAGTAGCTGAGTATATCTGCAGTTGTTTCTGCATCTTCTAATCTATTCCACTGATCCTTGGGTCTCTTTATTTGCTAGTATCATGCCATTTTTAACACAGTGGCTTTGTAGTATAGTTTCAAGTTGGGGATTGTGATACTCCCTGCCATATCTCTGTTGCCTAGAATGGCTTTTGATATTCTAGATCTCTTCTGGCTCCAAGTGAATTTTTGTATTGTTTTATTTAGTTCTGTGAAATATACTATTGGTATTTCAATCAGGATTGCATTGAGTCTGTATAGCAGTTTTGGAAGTATGGCCATTTTCACTATGTTGGCTCTTCCTACCCAGAAACAAGGGATGTCTTTCCATTTTTAATATCCTCTTCAATCTCTTTTTTCAGAGTGTTGTAGTTCTCAGTGTACAAATAAGGAGGGTAGAGGGGTGAAAGGGAGGAAAGGGGAATGGGAAAAAACAAAAACCAAGATATATCATGTACAGAAGCAAATTCCCAATGATTAATATGATCATATTGTATACCTAAAATGTACCAATGAACTTAATGGAAATAAATAAATATCAGGGATAATTGATTTAATAGAAAAAGATTGAATTTGCCTCATGTTTCAGAAGATTCAATCTATAATCAGCTGTCCATTATCTTCTTTAGTCTGCAGAAAGGAAGACTATCATGGTAAAGTGTGTGGCAGAGGTGATCTGTCACCTCACAGTGGTCAGTAAGCAAAAGAAAAACAGGAAAGAGCAGGATCCCACAATTCTCTTTGAGTTCCTACCCCCATGACCTCACTTCCTCCATGGGCCCTACCTCCTTAACATTCTATCATCTGCAATAGCACCACAGACTAGTGACCACTTCTTTACACATGGGCTTTCAGGGACTCAAGCTATATTAGGGATTAGGGAAGGTACTAAGTGATCACCTTCCTAACAGTTAACACTCTGCTCTAGTCATTTCCCAGATTCTAATTCATCTGATTCTAAATTATCTGGATGGCAGGGACAAGGGGAAAAAATGAGAACCAAGACCTGTCATGTAAAGGTACAAGATCCTAATGATGAATCCTAAAATGTACCAATAAACTCAAAGAGAGAAAAAAAATTATCTGGTTCCTCAGAAGTTTTCTGAAAGGGAATGACCACACATCATTATTGAAGCCTAAAAATTCTGCTCCTACCACTAAGACTAAATATTGCAGGAAAGCACCTTTCTTCCATTGGGGTTTAGGATCAGCTTCCATTGTTTAATCTTGAATATGAATATGAATCTTGGGGGGACAAAAATATAGCACTTACTGTTTGCCACACTGAAGGGGACATATTAAATAATAAGTTTATTATAAAGCATGAAAATAATTATGATTTCATTTGATCCTTATACTTAGCAATAGACACCATGAACATTTATTTGCCCCTTTCATGGACAATCAAGGAAATGTTAAATAATCTGTCTCGGATAGCAGACTAACTGACAGACCAGAACCGGAGTCTGCTATTCTAAGCACACCACCCGGTCTCCACACCAATGTGTGCACTGCCTCCCATTCTCACAGCAGCTGCCCTCACAGATCTCCTACTACAGCCCCACATGCCAACAGGACCCAAACAATGGACAGCATATGGTTCAGAGCCCTATTGTCTCCACCTTCACTAGCTTAGAAATCACAGATGATATTGACACAGAAGCCTAAGTTTATTTAATTGCATCAAATATGTTACCCTGTGTTACCTGTTGGTGTGAAATCTCCTCTGATTATCTGTATTTTCTCCTATTTTTTAATCTTACAGTATCTATATACTCTGCCATCCACTTCCTCCACTTCTCTTACCTTATCCCTTGACACTATGCATGGCACATCTATTATAAACTCTCTCCCATTGGCTCAGTTAATGACCCAGTATTTCTCCCCCTAATCTATCCTTTACTCTTCCCATGAGACATCTGAGGCTTCTATCACATCACATCAAGAGCTCTCTATTCTATTCTTCCCTCCTCACCTTCCAATGGCTCCCCGACATACATTCTTGGGCTTTTGGTCACAATATTCCACCAAAACACAGTTGGGTGGCCAGGCCACCTGTGGCCTCCTCCTACATAAAAACGACCGCGAGTGCCTTAACTTGAAACAACATAAAATAGTTTTGCTGCAGATTCTGTGAATCAGGAATCAATTAGGTCCTCTACTCAGGTTCTCACCAGGCCGAAATGAAAGCCGGATTGGACCAGGCTGTGAATGCTACATGAGGCTCAGAATGCTCTTGTAAACTTACTGATGGTGGGCAGAATTCAGCTCCTTGCAGCTGTGGGAATGCTCCCCATTTCCTTGCTGGCTGTGAGCAGGACACTGTTCTCAGATGCTAGAATTACCCTCAGGACCCTGCCACCAACCCCCTGCACAGGTGGTTCACAATCCAGCTAACATTTGCTTGCTCAAGGTCACAAGTGGGATCCTGTTCACTTCAAATTTCTTTCAAAGGGCTCACTTGGGAACCCAGATAACCTCCCCTGTTATGAACTCAAAATGAAGTCATTAAGACCCTAATTATATGTGCAGAGTCACTCCTCTTTCCCCATTTACTCCGATCAAATTGTGAAATGCATCATGTGCACAAATCCCACCACAGTCGAGAGGAGAAGCAGACACCCATCTTGGAGTTTTGCACATCCTACCTCCATTGTTCCAATCCACCTTTCTCTGCTCTTCAGTTAGACCTGCTTTTCCCCCTTTACTTGACAATAGGTCATTCTGTCCCTCTAATCTGAAGTGTTTCTCCCAGTGTTCTAATTTCCTCTCTGGCTATTCTTTCCTAACCTTTTATGAGTTTTGTACCTTTTTTGTGCTGTATTCTGAGACTGTACTTATTTTTCCCCCAAAGAAAGGATCACTGTGTATCATGCCTCACTTTGTTGAATCACACTCTGACCGCTGCCTGCATGTCTCTGAGGTCCTCTTCTTCCTCTCCTTGACTTTCATTTCTTCTTCAGAAATCGCATCAAGCATGAAACAAATCTACAAACTCTTTTCAAACTTCCACACCCCTCAATCTAAGAAAACACCTATAGCATCTCTAGCTTTCAGGTAATATTCAATGAAAATCCTAATAGTACTAATTTCATGAACTTCTCTTATTCCTCTATCACTCTGATTAGATTTCTTGAAATCAGAGAGAATATCTAAAGTCTTAAAATGCAGATATCTCAGGAATCACTCAATAAACCCTCTCTAAATTAGTGAAAGAATTATGATGATATTACAGATAAAGAAATTGAGTAAAGTAAGGGTAAATAATTTATGGGACAACATATACACAATAATGAGTAGTACAGAAGAACAAAATTTCCAATAGGCTTTTGGACTATCTAGCTATTCAGAACTAAAATTGCTAGATCATGGGTTTAGGAATGTGGCATGATGATTACTAAATTCAATCTCAAAATTAGAATACATACTGAGCATTTTCCCTGGATCATAACAGGTGACATGCTCAATAAGTGTTTTTCACTGAAATCAAGGATTATTCATGCAAATGAACAATTTGGGAAACAGAGCAGGGAATTACATTTATAAGGATTTTGTGTAGTTTTAGAGAGATTCTCTTGTATGAATAGAAATTGAGACTTGGTTTAAGATTTGGAATTCCAAAATGAGAGTGGATAGTAGAGTTAATTATGCTCAGGGAGAAAGAAAAGTCCAGTAAACTAAAATCAGAAGTTGCCTATAGATGCTCATTATCCTCTGGAGGCAAATTAAGCAAAACTACTGAGAATGTAGAAGGAATTCCAATAACAAGTCTTGTACAATTTGAACCTCTTAAGCCCCATCTAATGAATCATTTCACGGGTTATCCAAACCAATGCCCTAAGAGGAAAGAACCAAAAGTGAACCAAGGACACAGTGTGAGGATTGGAAAAGGCATAGGATTTCAAGATGGGCTTCTAAATTTTCCTTCTGTAAGACTCTGATACATTTGTGCTCTCATTCATCCATATGCTTGCTTGTTTATGCTCTCAACAACATTTCATCTCAACAAATGTGCTAAGCAGTGGAGAACATCATGGTGACTGAGAACTAGTTCCTGTCCTCTGGAAACTGATTGTCTTGTGGACAGGAATGATTAGTAAAAGAACCATAGACCACTAAAGGACCTATGAGAAGAAAGCAGAGCATTCTTTGAAGATGCAGTTTTAAGGGAGATAAGAGATAAAGGGAAGCATTTGGGAAGGCTGACTCCTACACTGAAATCTCCAGAAAGTTGGTAGAGCACAGGGAGGAGAGTTTTCAGGTAGAAGTAAGGACCGGTCAGTCCTTACATGCCTGTAACAACAAGAGGGTCAATGTAGCTGTAATAGATAGCATGAAAAGGTAACAGTGGTCAGAGATGAGAAGGCAGTGACAGACAATGGGGGAGGTTTGTGTGAGGATGATGTATGCTGGATAGATTGTGCCAATTCTGAAGGCAAGCTTGAGCTGTCATAAGGCTCATAGGATGAGTGTATTAAAATCACATCTGGGACTGCAAATGATCACTTTAGCTGTGGTTTACAGAATGAATTTTAGGGAGCAAGAGTGGAGACCAGGATTGTGCTAGATCAACGGCAGTGGTTAAGGGCGTGGCGTGGAGAGAAGTGAATGATTGTAAGACCTGTGAAAAAATTAGCAAATTATAAATTAGCAAATTATGGGACGACATTAGCACTTTAGCTGGTTAGATACAAAATGTAAAGGAGTGGATTTGAAATGACTGTATGAACAAAAACATGCTGCTAGTCATTGTTAACAAGGTTGGAAATGTGAGATTTTACTTTAAAGCAGCCCAAATAATAAAATAATGAGAGGTCATTTGTGCCTTTGAAATATTTCCATCTTTTTTATTAGGAAAATTTTCATAACAGGAAAGGAACAAGACTCTCCAGGATAAATGAGAGTGGTCAGCGTTCCAGCAAGCAAGCAGGTTGATAGTTGACTCTTTGGTTAGGGCTGTGTTCTCCTCCTCTTGTATTTTAACCTCAGGGTAAAATGGCAGTTTTATTAATATTAATACACTTGCATAAAGTGCTAATTTACTCCATCATTTTCCTAATTAGCTCTATTGAATTGTGAGACACATCTGCATGAATAATAAATCCCTATATTCTTTTTCCAATGTCTGTCTCATCTCAGGGAAGAGACGTACAAGAGGAAAGAACTCCTCTGTAATTCTTTGATTTTTTTTTTTTTAGAAAGACAGCACACCTTCTATGAAGATGGTAAAGACATCAAGAAGCTGTATTAATTAAGCCTGGACAGAAGTAAAGAGTTTCTCCATTTTTCTTTCAGAACAAATAAAACTTAGCTCTTCTGAGTGCTGTCATTTCTTCCTGGAATGTTCTAATGAATACAGCCTTTGCTCTGGTCGAATGCCACATTATTTCACCTTCTAGTGCTGCAGAAGAGGAAATTAAAAATGATGAGTGGGGTCAAGAATAGTGAGTTTATTTGATCAAAGGATAAAAGAAATGCATGTTTCCTTTTTTCTCTGGACCAATTACCTCAATTAGATTGAAAATGGAGCTATTCATAAAACTGACAAAAATCATTGTCAAGAATACTGAAAGAAGGTCTAACAATAAGTCAAGGAGAAAAACACTGCAACACAGAAAAGTGGGCAAAATAAATGAAGAGAGGGGTATAAACACTTTAAAGAGCAGCCCTACAGATCCCAGGGCTACACAGCCATGGTATTTTACACAGCATCTGCTGACAAAAAATAAAATGGCTGACATTACTAAGTATTGGATAAGTTGTGATGCTTCGGGATGTTTATATATTGCTGGTGAGAGTATAACGTAGAATTCTAGAAGGCAGTTTGACAATATCTTCCATATTTAAATACTGCATAACTCTCTGACCCAGAAAATCTACTTTTCATTTTATATCAACCTTGTATACAGTAGAAAACATTCTGGATTTAATTTGAATACTCATCTACATAAAAAGGGGTAAGTAAACTGAGGAATACTCACAGATTGCAATATCAGTCAAAACAAATGAACAAAATGTGGATGATCTTAGAATCTCAACAAGTGAAAAAATTTCTCCAAGTCACATATATCATAACTCATGCCCTTGTTATTAAAGATGAAAGACAAGAAAATAAAAATTCATTTAGAGATTCATAGTGATAGAGTTGCATTAAAATGAAAGCAAGAAGTGAATACAGAATTACTAATCATGGTTGCCTCTGGTTAGGAAGCAGGAAGGATCCATATAGAGGGATCATGTGTTATGGATGCAGGTTAATGGGCAGGGTGTAGTGTGTGTGAGTGTGTGTGTGTGTGTGTGTGTGTGTGTGTTCAGGAGAGGGCTGTGGATCAGTGGTCTCTTATTATATTATTTTTTTAAATTAAAAGGACGATTAAGCACAGGATACTAAGAAAAGGGAGCTCCACAGAATCATGGACTCTCGGTTATGCTAATTCAATTGTATATCTACCTGAGGTTCATTTCCTAAAAAAAGAAAAAACTTGAACAATCAAGCATCTTTTATCCTCATATGATTGGTTTTTAAGGAAAAAAAAAAAAAGCTCTATCACTAACTCAGCTTCCTAATTAATACAACTATTTTATAACCCATCCATGGTTTTCTTGGTTTACGAAGCCAACAAGAAAAAAAAGAAAGACAGAAGGAGTCACAGTATGAAAGGCCGTGTGTGAACCAGGATGGTCAAGTTTAGCTGCACTCTGAGATCCAGGTGCAGGAGCAGGGTACCTTTGTGTGTGAACGAACACAAGAGCTGGTGCAGATTAAAACTCAGGTCAGACTGGTCACCAGCAGCTCCAGGGTCACAGAGGTGACAAAGCAGCTTGGGTAATCACAGAAATAGAATCTCAAGCATGGTTCTCTGGAGTGGGAAATTAAAAGGGTTGCACTCAGTCTGTGGTGTGCACAGGATGCCCATAAGTCAGATGTGTGTAACTTAGAGAGTGCCTGTACTTTCTTCAGTCTCTTTTGCAGCGTTCATGTCAGCCATCTCCTCTCTCAACATTTCTGAGAGTGCAACTTGGCAAGGAATCAAGAGAACGTTGGCATGTACTGAGGACAACAGCAATACTTAACATTTGTATAGTACGCTTCTATAGCTGTCAAAATGATTCTCTCCACAACCTCAGCAGGAAGGGTAGCATTCTGTTTTTCTATTTGCCTTGAGAGAGCTGGGGTTTGGAAAGGCTTTACATTGGTTATATAGAAATGAGAATTCTGTTCACTGGCCCCACATGTCCTTTTCAAGATGCCACCAGAAAGTAAGGGGCTACAGAAATAAAGATCTCAGACTAACATTTGTTGAATATATGTGCCAAGTGCCAATTCCCTACGTAATTTAATCTTGGCAATGCCCCATGAGGTAGGTACTCCCATTATCTCCACTGTGCGAATAAGCAAATGGAAAATGCAGAGAATTTAAGTTGCTAGTTGTGACCTAAAGCACACAGGTCAAACACTCCAAGATCATGGATCTTGGGTGTAAAATAGAGATGTTGATAGCAACTAACTTCATGGAATCATTGAGTGCATTAATGAGATGAATAGCTAATGTATTTACTTTAAAAACTAAATTACAAAAACTTATAAATGGTGGAAGCATGATGAAACATAATTACGAGTTTTGCCCTTTCTAGTAATGCCATGTTGCCCCACAGGGGAATCAGAACAGATAATGTAAACAAGTTAGACTTGATCAGCTAACAAACCATAAATGCAACCCAGTTTCCTGAGATGCACAGTCTAATGGGTCACCCTATGGAAAAACGTCCACAGCTAATCCTCACCAGGCACCCTTCTGTCCTCCCTGCGGAGCTCCGTGCAAAACATCTCCCCTCTATTTAGCTATTATTAGAATCACAAACCAGAAAATCTTTTGACTGGCAAGAGACCAAGATATCAATTTTCATCCTGTATCTGCTTGAAAGAGTAGGAGTGAAGTTATATCAGTGACATTTTCTCACTGGAAAGATTGCCTGGATCATATTTGTATTCATTTTCCTAAATGTAATATACAAGCCATTAATAGAACAAAACCTACTAATTAAATTTCATTCAATAATGCATTTTTCACCTTAGATTAGTGGTGTCCTTGTACATTTCTGCTAGTATAGTGCTAATAATGTCTCCTTTAGCTTATAAATGGTGCTTATCATTAAATTTGAAAAATTAACAAGCATCAATGAGCCTAAAGTGACAGTGCAGTAAATAATTTGAAAGGGTTCTACACAGTAGAGCTTTTTTTTTTTTTTTCTTAATTTAATTTATTTATTAAAAATTAAGCATATGGCTTTGGGAGGATGCTAGTTCTGCTGCCATGGCAGCCCAAGCCACAGGCATCTTCCAAAAATAGAAGATACAGAAACAGCAGCAACCCTGAGACTCACATCCTTGAAGGTATGGCACTTTGCAAGCCACCCCGCCCCCACATTTTGAGTGGATAGGTAAGCGTTCCTAAAGGCTGATTTTTTGATCCCTGTTTTCATTGTAGTTGACCTTGACAGCAAAGATCTTTGGGTCAAGTAAATAACCTGGTAAAGGTTTATCATTCCCAAACTCACCTCTGGAAATGGATTATAATACCTATGCTGTTCATAATATGTGTTTAGGTCCTATGTTTATACCGCCTCTGGGTTTGGGCTGCACCTGGTATACATATGTTAGCCACAGCAAAACATCTTGTGACACTCCCCTCAAACCCTTAAGGAGTGGGTATGGTAGACTAGGAATACCCATTATATTAACAAGCAACCTAAGGTTCAGAGAGGATAAGCTGTCTTTCCAAGTGTCTTAGTCACTTTTCCTCACAGCTGAAATAAAACACATGACAACCAAAGTTAAAGGAGGAAAGGTTTATTTAGCTCACAGTGTAGAGGTTTCAGTTTATAGTTGGCTGGTCCAAGGCAAGGTGGCCTGGCAAAAGGGCACCACAGAGGAAAAGAAGTTCATGGTGTGCAGAAGTCAGCAAAGCAATGAAGTAGTAAAGAAGCAGCAAGTAATGGGCAACAACAATAGCAGCCCTCTTTCCATCCCTTATACTCTGCCCAGGATACTTGCCTATATGTAACACTCACACCTTAGCATCACAACGAATCAATCTCAGCATCACATCCTTAATTCCAGTATCATACACTGTAGATCCAGACACCTCCAAGAAAGGCTCCACCTATGAACACATGAGGCTTTGGGTGGTCATCTAGACACCAGCCACAATACCAAGTGAATATAGGAGCTTAGCTTTGACTCGATTTAGGAAACCTTTCCCGGGTTCCAAACCTGAGGCTTCAAGAGTCTTAGAAAATAGACCTACAGTCCTTTCTCTAGTTACACATTTGCATATTTCAAGGAAGGAGGACTGCTCTAGTATTGGAATAATGTCTCTATCTTCACTTTTATTTCCTGATCAAATTTCAATAACTCATTTACTTATATATTTACCTATTCAAAACAAATACTTAGCAAAAATCTACCTTGTACCAAGCAGTGTTTTAGGAATCAAAGATGCAGTGTTGCATGAAGATAAAACTTTCTTGCCCTTGTATAGTTCATGTTTTATTAGTCAAGTGCAGAGTTGGGGGGCAGACAATAAGGAAAATAAATGAAAATTCTCATGGTACAGTAGGAAGTATTAATTGAATGAGAATAATGAATAAAGGGAACAATGAGTGCTGGAGGAAGTGTGGAGTTTATGACTAAAGGGCAAAAATGAAAAATTTAGAACTTGATAAAAATTTCTGGACTCTATCTGAAGATTGGTGACTAAACTTTCCCTTTCTAGTACATTTGTACAATGAAGTGCTTACTGCCTAAAACTCTCCTTATACAAGATAGAAAGATATTGAGATTTCTGTGTTTCCTAATTGGCTAGAGCAACGTTGACATCCAGTGGTGAATTTGATTAATCACAGGGGCCTATGCTCCTGCTCTCTCATCCCAGTGTGTGCAAGCAAGGCTGGGATGAGCACTCATCAGTGCCTGTACTGAGTTCAGCCGGTTCCTCCGCAGATGCTTGCCCTCCCTTGTCCTGAGTCACATCAGCTTCCTCCACTGCCTGGCCTTGGTTCTCAAAGCACGCACATTACCATAGAAATGTAAGTACGCCATATGCAGTGTGTATGCAGCACACATGGATGTGTATACACGAATCCACTCACCGAATATCTGATTACACTTACATGCACTCGGGGCACAGATATACTTCCAATGTTACCTACACGTTGAGAGTTCGATGGCATGTTCTTCCTCAACTACAGAGGTCCCGTAGCTGTCCTTGGGAATGTACTGTCAGGAATTTGGAAAGAACACACCCTGTGCCTGTTGTCCTTTTCCGTCTGGCTGATGTTACAGTGTCTGTTTCTACTGAAGCAGAAACAGGCATAACTGTCTAAGCTTCCTTCCTTTCTGACTTCCTCACAGCACTTAGATGTCAGAAGGAGTGCGCTGTTTGCTCATGGGCGACACCCTTTGGGAAGTGGCCTGTTTTGTTTGTTTTCTTCTTTCACCTGGGGAGCAAGGACACTATCCCTACTCCCTAGTTGGAGAGGGCAGAATACCTGGGACACAGAGCCCTGCCCTCGAAGAATCTGGGATTAGCAGACAGACAGAAAAAGACTGGATTCAGATCTTACTCCATCTTGATCTTTAAACTTGGCACCTACCAAAAATCATATGCCACTACTTATTAATAAAATTGATGTGCTCATATAATTTCAATTCTGCATTGACAGCCCACTGACAATTTTCCCTCTGGAATCTGTGGCTGAGGGCACCTCACACAGCTGTAGTTTGCAATCCTTTTTACCTCTTGGTATGCAGAAAATGAAGGAAAAAAGAGGCCCTCTAACGAGTTTAACACACCGCACAATTAAATATTGATTGGGAATTCTCCCTGAGTATTCTCCCCTCTATCTCTGGCCTCCACCGGGAAATGTCTAGATGTGATTCCTAAGCTGTCCCCATCCAGTGATTATGTTCATTAGGACACCAGCCTCGTGGTTAAAGCACTTTCCTTACTGCTGCACATTTAATTAGACAACTCTTCCCCAGAAATTATTTATAGCCAGGCTCCAGAGCTATTGTTAATCCAAATGTAAATAAGATTCAGGGCAGGAGTCCCAGCCTGCTAGTGGCTGGAACTCAGTGTTATACACTCTGGACTTTGTCCCACGTGGTTAAGGCCAGAACTTGGGCTGCTAAAAAGCCTAGTTGCGATTTTCTAATGAAACTCTTTAACATAGGGCACCCCAAAAGATGAAATCTATCAGGTCAGTAAGAAGGCAAGGGGGAGGAGTCCAGGAGAGCTGGGGAAGGGGTGGGAAGAAGAGAGGGCAGGAGACCTCAGAGAAGCAACTTCCAGTATGTGTCCACAGCCCCACAAAAGGAAGAATCGCATAACTGCTTAGGGCAGGTAGTAAAAGGCCGGGGTAGGGATTTTCATGTATGCAGGCCATGTGCAGTCACTGTCGGTCCAAATGGATACACAGGGACCTAGCTTCAACCTCTGTGGTCCCCACTCTTTCAGTGCGATTTACATTAAAAGTAATGAGTGGCGCCAGTCTGTAATCCTACCTACTGGGGAGGCAGAGGCAGGAAGATGTTCAAGGCCAGCACAGTTGGTGACATAGTTCAGTGGGAAGACACCCCTGGGTTTGAACTCATTGTACTGCAAAGCTAAAACAGCAATATCATGATACTGAGCTGCCAGGCATTGAACTTAGTGCTAGCCTGACATCAACTATGGTTCCTGTTCCCAAGATTCTCATCTTCTTGTAAACAGTTTGCAATCAAGTTAATAAAAATAAGATAATAAAGAATTACAACATAGATCATCATCATTTATGGAATACTTGCTGAATACCAGTACTGTTACATGCCTTGTTTCATTTGGTAAGCACACTATCCTAGGAGTTGAATATAGTTGGCATACCCATTTGTCAGCTAAGAAAACCAAGGTTTCAAAGGAACGAATAGCTAGTGTCTTGGCACAGGCCTGTAGTCCTAGGACTCTGGCAAGTTGAGGCAGAAGGAAGACAAGTTCAGGCCCAGCCTGAGCAACTTGGTGACTGAATGAAACCATGAATCAAGAATTTTTAAAATATCTGTTGGATGTAGTTCAGTTCAAAGGCCCTAGGTTCTACAAATAAAAGATAACTAAAAGGACAAGTAACTTTTGCTAGGTCACACAGTTAGTAAATAGCTGACTATGAAACCTAAAGCTCTCACCATCTTTACTCTCTCTGAGGTACTACATAGTACGCGCGGCAAACCAACTGTATAACTTGCAACCGAGATAGCCTAAAAGACAGAGCAACCATTTCATGTCATAAAGGGAAATGTAGCCAGATAAAGCCTTGCCAAGAAGAGGATGAACTGGGCGTTCAAAGACTGACAGAACTTTGCAGGCAGATAGGAACAAGAAGAAGTGTGTTACGGGAGGATCATAGGACAACCTCGGTGAACTGGGGTTGGGTTCAGTGACAGAGACAAAACTAGACCTAGAGGCACAAGCTCTGACTAATAATATTGTTAATAATAATATTTTAAATAAAAGAAAATATTAAAAATTATAAATGGAATCCCAAATACTGAAGAAACTAATAGCTCTTCTTGCCTACCCCTTTCTTCAAATGCTAGCTGTGAATAAAGAGGAGAGGACACTGAGGAATACACATTTAGATCCCTCAACAAGCACTCTAATATCTACCTGCACCACTTTGCACTCACTGGTATGAGAATTCTACAAAGATACTAGCTTATTTTTAACACATGTCCATCTGCATGGTAGATGGGTTTATTGTCATGTTGTATGCCTGGAAATATCATGATGATGCTGCAGTTTGAATCTGCGCTGTTCCTATTCACTTGGGTGCCAGCCAGTGGGAGTTGGTGGCATCTGTAGGAGTGGGATCTTGTGGAAGGAAGTTGGGTTGTGGGGTGTGCCTCCACCAGGAATATTGGGACTCTACCCAACCCACCCCCGCTTCCTGGCCTCAAAGATGTGAGTAATTTCTTCTGCCATGCTGCCCTGTGACACCACAGACCCATAAACGTCAGGGCCAGATGATCATGTACTGATACCTCTGAAACTATAAACAATGATTCTAATAAGTTGATTATCTCACAGCATCAGAAAGCTGACTCACTCAAGCACAGAGTAAATACCTAGCCTGAGTCCTTTTTTGTCCAATTGCTTATCTAATTGTTTGATCCTGACATGGGATGTGAAGGCAAATTTTCCCATGTGAAGGATGAAAACTAAAACTCAACTTTCTTTGTTTCTGACTTTCTAGTAACCAAAAAACAGACAATCTAGCCAGATAAGTCTATTGGGTAGTAATTTCAGTCTGCCTAGTACAGAAGCCCTCATGGAGAAAGACTTCTCTCTTGCTAC
Organism: Fukomys damarensis; assembly: GCF_012274545.1. Taxonomy (NCBI): domain Eukaryota; kingdom Metazoa; phylum Chordata; class Mammalia; order Rodentia; family Bathyergidae; genus Fukomys; species Fukomys damarensis. The sequence continues at coordinate 80,864,982 of NW_022900928.1, forward strand.
CTCTGAGGCCAGTCAAAACCATCACATTTCCTGTGGGGACGATGGGGATGTCTATTATTTTAAACATATAATTGATTCTAATTCATCACTTATCGCTCAGTGACAGATCTTTATATAGTTTATTATCTCCGTAGCAGCACAGGGCCCGAGGGCCCATCTCCTATTGTTCCACACTTCCTGGTGTGGCCTCATCCACAGCAGCTAGCATTATCTGTCTGATTAAGTTAGGGAGTCTGGTATCTCTGGGTCCCCAGGTAACAGCCAGCCTCGAACACCCTCAAACTGCAGGATTAAAGAGCCTTTCACCCCTCTCCTCCTTGACCTGTCTGTCACAGCCAGGCTTCTTGTTTGCTGATTAGTCTGGGACTCTGGGATCCCAAGACCTGGGCAATAGGTATCACTCCTGTCTCCTCACCCTACATGCATCTGTGTACACAAGGCCCTGGAAAGAGTATGGAGACAAGATTCAAGAGGGCAGCCTCCCACCCCACTGCCAGTGGTGTTTTGTGGCTGTGCTATCAGCACAAGCCACCAAGCATCCCTTGGGGTCTTCCCTTCCCCATGTCAATCTTTTTGTTCTTTGCTGGCAAATTCCATGTATTTCCCTCCCCAAAGAACTCCAGTGAGCTGAGTGCCTGACATGCATGCTGTTTTCTTTCATCTGCTTCAGATTTTCACTTCAGACATGAATCAGGGACCCCTGAGAGACAGTGCCAGGAACTCTTCTGGACTGGGCACTTTGGACAGCAGGGGATGAGCAGACACTTGCCTAGCAGTGGAGGCCTGAAGGAAGGGCACTTATCACAATTTATGCTCAGAGGAAGGTCCATGGAAACACAGAGGCTGATCTTCCTCTTGGTTTCTTTGGAGAGCCTGCATGTTTTCCACAGGTATTAACCCTGCTTGCAAAGGCCAGCTGTTTCTCTCTGTGTCAGAAGATGCCATTACTCAAGCATCTATCATTTGATCAAAATATCCCATGACCACTTGTTACCATCCCAGACCTTGTAAAAATATCCAGTCTTTTTGGGAATCCTCTGAGTCCCCTGTACACATCTGTAGATCTGTTGTTCTCAGTTTCTTGCATTATGTAACTCCTGGCATCATCAAGCAATAACTTGGATGTATGCCCTCTCCATCAGAGGGAGAGCGTGGTAGACTTTGCTGAGTTTGGCTGAATGGGTGGAGCCAATTTCCCACTGCCTCTGTCCCTCTGTCTGACACAGCAGTTGACAAAACCAGAAAACCAGATCATTTTCTCCCTGTCTTATCCCAGAGAGGGAGCCTTGTTTGTGTGTTTGCCTATCAGTATAGCTAGTGTAGCACTTTTCTTTTTCAATTTTGTTAAGACACTATGCAGTGCAGGCTGGTTTTGAGCTCTTGATCTTGACTCAGTTTCCAAAGTTTTGGGACTACAGTAGTACATCACCACTCCTGCTTATATTTTATGTTATTTAGGTCCAGTTGGTCTTTATCAGTTTCCACAAATGAGCAAAATGATAAAGCAAAAATCATCCAAATTATTCACATTGGTTTTAAATTTACAGTTTTAGGGTTCAATTTGAAATGGACCTGAAGTACCTTTGAGGAAGGCTTGGTCCTCAAATGAGCGTGTCCAGAGGTAGAGCCCTGGATTTTGGGGTTTGAACCTGATCAATGGGTTAATCTGCTAATGGATTCATATTCGTGGGACTATTAAGAGGAGGTGGAAACTTAGGACCTGCGGCCTAGATGGAGGACGTTTCTTCTTGTAAGCATGTCCCTGAAGGCTCTATTTTGTCTCCAACACTGTCCTCTCTATGTCTTTGCTTCACAGTTACTATGATGTTATGCCTCACCAAGCCTCAGAAATAATGCAGCCACATGGCCACGGACTGAGTCCTCTGAAATTGTGAGCCAAAATAAACTTCCTGGCCTTGGGTTGTTTTTCTCAGGCACTTTGTCACAATGTCAGAAAGCTGACACTTGCATAAAACATCTTTTGGGAGAATCCTGCTATTATCTAAGAGTATGCTGAGATCCTAATCCTCAAAGTGATGGTATTAAGAGGTAGGGCTCTTGGAAAGTGATGAGATTATGAGGGCAGAATCCTCTTGAGTGGGATTAGTGCCCTTATAAATGATGCCCAAGAGAGATCCCTCACTCATTCCACCAGGAGAAGATTATCTTAGTTACTTTCTCATCTCTGGGACACAATACCTGATACTCACAACTCTAAGGAGGAAGGGTTTATTTAGCTCATAGTTTGGAGAGGTTTCAGTCCACAGTCATCTGACTTCAAAGCAGTGTAGTAGACCAGGGGAGTATGGCAAAGGAGAAAGAGCTCATGGTATGGTGGTGGGCAGCAGAGAAATCAAGGGAGGAAAGAATGAGATGAACCCCTCTATTCCACAGCCCCAGTGATCACCTCCTCCAACCAGGCTTTACCTGCCAACATCATATTTAGCTATAAACTCATCAGTAGGCCAATCCACTGGTGAGTGTGACATCCCATGATCCATTTGCCTATGAGGAAATGAGGCTTTGGAGGGATAGATAGATATAAACCCCAACAAAAACCCAGTAAATACACTGCCATCCATTAATCAAAAAGTAGGCTCTCAGAGACACCGACTCTGCTGGTGTTTTGAAGGGACTGTCCCAGTCTCCAAAACTGTGAGAAATAAATTTCTGCCATTTGAAAGCTACCAAATTTAGGATTTTTTAAATAACAAGCTAAACAAAGACAAAAACTCAACCATCAGTTTGTGCATGAGTTTTATCTACTCAGAAAAAAATCTCTAAAGTCATCTTGCCACCCAAACACCCTCTTCCTACAGGTAAGGAAAGAAAAGGACAGATGGTCACACTCTTTCCCATGCTATTTAGTTGCTGGTACATACCAAAGAAAGTTTTGTTTGTTTGTTTGTTTGTTTGTTTTGTTTGTTTTTTTTTACAATGCCATGGGATGGTTCTCTGCTCCCAACAGTGCTATCCTATCTGTCAGGAGCTCTTCTTAGCTCATCTCAGGAACAAGGTTGGCCTCAGAACTCCTCTCTAAACCTGCTATCTCTTCTCTTCCAGGCCTTGCCCTCTCCAGGTGGCGACCCCTCCTCCCAGGCCCTTTCCCAGGCTCCCTCCCAGGCATTGACACTGCTGTTTTCCACAGCAAGTGTAAAGCACACACAGGCTCAGTTTAGGGACAGTTAATTTCCAATTCTTTCCAGATGGGTTGGAATAATATCCCCAGGTGGTAAATACATTATTAAGAAGGCAGTTTGGTGTGAAATTGGCTATTAAAATATAGATAAAGTTTAATATATTGAGCTCCTTGTCAGAAAAATCACTTTAGAGGGAGCTTATTAGTTGTGTGATATTAAAAGAGTCACAGCTCTGCTCCAAGTGACAAATGGGGGGGGGAATGCCACCGGTAATGAACAAAAGCCTTTTAACATTTAAATTTAGGTTTTTCTTGTAGCAGTGCATACTGCCAGGAGCATAGCCATGTGGTGCACCCAGAGGCAGGCGACAGAAATGTCAGGATCTGGGGAGCCAAGGAGGCTGCCAACATGCTTTGAACAGCTTGAGTTTCCCCAAAAGAAAGTCACCAAATACTGAGAAATGAAGTTTCAGGTGGTTCCCTTGGCAACACCATAGAAGGGAGATAGAGTCCTATCTCAAGGCAGAAGCCTGTCCACCTTCTAACCAGTATCCCAACCTCAAGCCAGTACATGTCACCCATTCAAACTGCCACAATTAGAGATCCGTTTTCCATGCATAGACACCTGCATAGGGCAAATTAATGTAAACTAAAGTTGGCAAGAGAGAAAAGTATGTTAGAACTTTGGCGCACAAACCTGGAGTGATAGATTTGCTGTATTATATCCTTTACCATGCCCTGTACTTCACAGATAATATTCATGCCTACCATCACCTCTCAACGCCTCTACTTAGAGAGGTCCATAACCAACAGCTGTAGCCAGCTTTATCCTTCTTCATACTGGCAAAATCTTTTAGGAATTTTGCAAAACTCCGGAATCAGGGAGCAGAAATTATAAAGGATACCGAGAGACTATAATCCCATTTTGTTCAAAGAATAAACCAGTGGTCCACATTTGGGTAAAGGGACAATATTATGGTTCTTTTAAAAACAAAATAATAATTACTAATCACTGTGGTCAACCAGGTGGAATTCTCTATTTCCAGTATCTAGTATGCATATGATTGCATGAACATGAATGTTCCTAGGATTTGGTGACCCCTGCCTTTCAAAGAGTGGACTCTCACAACTAGAGAAACTGACTCTGGTTCTAAGTGGAATGAATAGGAAGATATCGCAGCAAATGATAAAGAAAGGCTGGGCTTTGCACAGAGCTGGTTTGAATTTTGATTCTCCCCCAACAGCACAGTCAGTTTTAGTAGGGAATGGTAGTAGCACTTCATGACAAACTATTCCTGCTGGGAAAGCCCAGCTGGCAGCTGACTGCATTACTGTCACTTCATTGAAGAGAGAAAATATAGCCATGGTACACACTTAGGGTGACCAATGAGAAGTAAGTGCAAGAGGCCATCCTGAGCACCAGCCTTCCAGGCGTTCTTCTATCAAATACTGTATGGCATAGGAACCCTTGGGGCACTCAGATCGGAGCCCAGAGGTCTATGGATCCCTCAATCTCAGAGCACTCAAGTATTTAGCCTTCCTCAGGTGAACTCCAGGAAGACTCAAGACATCCTCACAGCCACAGTCAAGAGGCAAGTGCTTGGTAAAACCCCAAAACCTGCTGGGGGGCAATTATAGTTCTCTTGCTTCAATACAGTGTAGTTACTACAATAAGTGCCTTTGTAGCTATAAGTAATATGTTTCATCTTATAAGTGCCGAATGCCTGGGAATGTAACTTAACTTTTAACAAACAGAAAGAAAACTTGAATACAAGTGGTTTGAAAAGAACAAAATAAATAGGTCAGTTGCCAAGACTAAGATTGAATCTCTTGAGATCTATACAGGCGTTTAAAAATAAAAATAAAAAGCTAAAGGCTTATGCTCTTGGAAGGAGAATTCTTGAGACTGGGGATTGATCCAAGCATTTCCTCTTAATATATTCTGTTGAACAGTCCCTTGGCTCCATGGAGGATGTGCAAATGTGTCAGTGCAATAGATGAGCAGGGTGTTGCAGAGGCTAAGTGTTTGATCAAAGTGACAAAACTAAGGGGCAAGGCTGAGATTCAATCCCAGGCCTGTTTGCAGGTAAAGTGCCTATTGAGGTATTGCTGAATTACATAGAAGAGAAAACTTCATGAATGAAATTTCTCCATTCATGTACTAATAAAATTCTTTGTTAGACCCCTAGTCACTTTTCACATTTAGGATTCTTTGCCATAGGTAATGAAGATGTGAGTATGCATGGAGACAGAAAGAAGAATGCACAGAGTGAAAGAGGGAGGGAGGGTAAACGTGAGAAAGAGAATGAGAAGTCAGAATGACTGAGTCTAGGCCATTCCGTCAATGAAACGATCTGATGAGACCTCAGACTCAACTCCACACAGCACTGGGCAGTTTGAAGATGACGTGCAACCACTTGGCCTCATTTGAACTTTAAAACAGACTGATAGTTTAGGAATCACCTCACTTTTATTAGTGGAGAAATAATGGGACCTAAAAGTCATAGTGTCTCTTCTGATATGCCATAAAATATTAAGCACAATTTCTTCATTCATCTGTGAATGTTAACATATGTCAAAGTTTTTAAAATAAAAAAGTATAGTAGAAAACTTAAATTTTAACCCATTAACTAAATTTGTCTTTAAATTGGGAGTATCATAAGTGATATTTATATTAATTTTAATGGCTGCATAACAAATAACTGCAAATTTGATGGCTTAAAACAGCAGAGCCCAGTGTCTGATATCAGCATCACTGAGCCAACAGGGATGGCCCATCCCTCACCCTAGGGCTTGTTGTCTGCTTCTTGCAGCTTCTGCCAAAATCTCCAAGACTAACATCTTCAAATCTGATGTGCTGTCTTCATATCACTTGCTCTTATCATAAAGTCACTCTCCACCTCTCCCTTCTAAGGGGTCACATGATTGTATTTAGTGCCCACTCATACAATCCAGAAAAATCTCATCTCAAAATCTTTAACACAAACAGCAGAAACTAATCTTTACAGGTTCTAGGAATCAGTATGGGAATATCTTTCTGGGTCATTTTTTCAGATACCACAGTATTCTTTGCTTTGTGGGAGCATAGTATTGCTTCCAGTAATGAATTTAAGGTTTCTAACTCTTAAATATCAAACATTATAGGGGCCTTGGAATGGACTAAAATCCAAGCAGTGGATCAGGGCCAGTGTTCTTTGGTACAAGAAATGGACAAAGAAATAGAGTAGAGATCTGCTCACCTTGCTGTACAGCTTGTGCCCCCAAACCCTAGTTTGATAAGATGTCAGAATCCACCCCTACTCTGCTAGGCATCCCATGCATAGGTTAGCAGCCCCTAACACATTATCTGGTGAGAAATGGATCAATCCAAGAAGTCTCTCCTCCTCTGAGGAAGCGAACTCACTTCACTCACCTAGCAGAAGTTGGATAGAAATGCCAGCTGGGAAAGAGGAGGCTGAGAGACAAAGAGCAAGGATGCTGTCAGCTGTGTTCCTGCTTGAAAGGAAGTTGGACACCCACATGTCTCTGCAGTGGGAACAGGCATCCCAGAAAGCAGTTCTCTCCCCTCAGCCATCTAACCCAAGTCCTCCTCTATCTGCCCACTTGGGAGCCAGTTCCTGTAGTCAGTGCCCTCGGGGATTATCAGAGGTCTCCTTACAGACTTCAGGGGTGAATGAAAGTAAAAGCAAGACTACTGTGAAGCCCCAGTCTCCTGCAGAGGGCGTCAATAGAGTGGCCCCTCCTTTCCCTACCTAGCACATCAAACCTCCCCTACCTGCCTTCCTAATGAATGAATGAATGCCTAGAATCTTTCCCTTAGATTTCTTGAAAGCAACATGATAGTAAATGTGGTATGGATACACCCACCAAAGGCATATTCTAAGATTTCTGCCAAAACTATTATTTTTTGTTGCCAACACCTATGTCCTCCATTTCTACTCCCACTATCTCCATGGGACTTGGGGGACCTGGCTCTGTAGAAACACCAGGTAGGCCCTATTGGGTAGGAAGAGTGCGGTTTGTTTTCTCTGCATTTCCATAAATGAAATGTACTTTTACAAGAATTATTTGTGTGTGTACATGGGGTATGGTTCTTTTTTAGGGACTACAGATGTATTCCAAATCTTTATACCACCCTTTCTGAGGTCTCAGTGATCTGAGAAGAAAACTATTAGATATGAATATGTTCTTATCAATATAATATCTAATCTATATTTTTCCTGTAGGTCTCTTCTGTGAATCTGAACATTTAAAACTTTTTCTCTTTCTTTTTAAAAATTACATCTTTTTTTTTGTACCAGGGATCAAACTCAGAACCTTCTGATTGTGAGGCAGTGGTGCCACTGAGCTAAATCCCAGCCCTTATGTCCTTTAATTTAGGAGATGAATATTTCCCTGGCCCTGGGAATCAGACAGTATGGATTATTGCCCAGAACCTAGTCTTATCTTTTGTTTTAATCATATAATCTTGGAATTTCCAGACATTCCTTGGGCTTTCTGTAGCCTCAGTGACTAAATCCAGGAACACAGAATATGTGTGGCTCCAAAACAAGTCTGAAATGGGGACACCCTTTTTCCTGGCCCTTCTCCCTTTTTAGGTCTAGACTGTGGATGTCAGTGGTGGAGCAAGATGAGCCATTTGAGATCCTCAAGGGCACTAGTGTGGGCAGACAGATAAGAGGAGTTGGGGGAATGTCCTAGGTAGCAGAGTGAAGTTTTCTACCCTGGAAACAAAGAAGTTTTCCTCTTCATTCATACATATGCAAAAGCAGGGCACTGGAGCACCCAAAGGTGGGAAGTGTGGGAAAATAAAGAGAACAAGGCAAAGAAGCCTAGTTGTTTTCCCCTCTTGCTAGCAAGCTACTGGACTCTCTCTGGGGCTTCTTTCCTATCCTGAAATAAACCCATATTTTCTTTGAAACTAAGACTTTGCTTGTACTTTGTCTCTCACTATTCAGGCTGTACAGGCTGAATGAAATCTCCTCAGGCCACCAAGAGGCAGACAAATTTGGGTTACATTAGGAATGGAAAAAAGAGCAAGGGCAGTACACTGAAGATCCTGGAGACCTGATGTTCTGACTCTGGAGCACTGTAAAAACTTGGAAATTTGACTCACACGTTGACAGCAAGAACAGTTTACTGCTTAGTCATTAAAATTTTTGTTCAAATTAGCCCAATTTTAAATAGTAACACAAATTTTGCTATGGTGCCATTGAGAGTAGCTGGCTGATCTCTGCCTGGGCGGCTGAAACTATGTGGAACACAAGTCCAGAAGGCATTTGGTGCCCCTCCTCAGTCCCTTAATGTGTCTGCCATTCCCACCTCTTCTTTTCCCAGTGTCCTTCTGCTCTGTGAGGTGTGGATACCACTGTATTGGCCCAACAATGCCTGCACTACACCTGCCTCTGTCTCCCTTTCTTCCCTGGTATGAGCAAGTCCTATGTGGCCAGTCTCAGAGCACAGGGCAGTGTCATACATAGACCTGACATAGGGCACCAAGATGGGTGCTGTCAGCAGCCCGTGCAGGAAGTCTGCCTCATAACTGTCTGCAAAATATTTGAGCTATTAATCCTTTAGTCTCAAAAGCAATCATATCCACTTAATTTAAAAAGAAGGAGGGAAAGGTAGGGAAAGAAACATTCTTTTCTTTCTGGACATCCAGTCAGATGTCAAACCAACTCAAGGGCTGAAGCACCTTCCTCCTGGAGCTCACCAGGCACCCTATAGATTCAGGTGACAGACTGTAAGCTTGTGGACTCTGCCTCTCTCGCCCCTTCAAAGCAACCTTTTTGAGAGCTTGCACTCACATACCACCCTCACTTTCTTCTGGCAGTTCCTGGTTACTCCCTTCAATGTACCTGAGCTCCTCTTGCTGCTATGGAGTTACAGCTCCATCTCTAAATGACCTCAGCAGAACTCTGGATTGATTTAACCTCCTTTATCTGTGTGATTAGCTTAGCCACACAGCAGATATTTGGTGCTTATCAGCCCATTAAAGAGTCAAAGAATGCTGTTACCAGTTCTTTATCTCCAAAATGCACACAAAGCCCTGCTGATTATTCTATTAATTTGTTAATGAACCTGTCCACAGACAGAGTCTCTGTTCTTTGGAAGCCTGGGAGGGAATTGAACATTTAAAGGGGCTTGAGCCTTCAGAGGTAAAGCTTAAAGATTTGGAAGTGCTTGTGGAGGTTCAGACACACATGCTCAGTTTTATTTTGTGCCTTTATTCTCTTTTAATATTTTACTGAAATAACAAGCACACAGAGGGACAAAGAAATTAGGCTGGGCAAAAAAAAGTTAATGTCTGAAAGAATGAAAATGCTGGGCATAGAAATTGTGAACACTTTAGCATGTGTATCCAGCTTTTTAGGGTCAGATCTTCTCCCAGATAGTTACAGTTGGTATATAGATGGCAACTCTGCTCAAGAACAAAGGGCTCTGGAGAAGATGGTTTACTTGTACATACTGTCCCACAATTGGGCACTATTGAGAACATATGTTTTTATCTTCCTAGAGGTGCTGAAAATTCCATGAGGCTGCGCATACGTCTGATTATGTTTGAAATGTCCTGGGGGCAGTGTATCAATAGAATCATCCATCAGTGGGATCATGTAGTATAGCTGCTTGCATTGGAAGCACTCTGATTCTCCAAGGATTTCACCTTCTGCTACAGTTCTTCAGTTTTCCAAGGCCCTTGAGCAGAAAGATGGCTGACAAATGGCAACAGGGGCTAAGGAATCCCTGAGCCACCTCACTGACTACAAAATTAGTCTTAGACCGTAGATTAACCGCTTGTGACTTACAGTAAGAAAGTGAGTCACAAGGAGATGATGATCCATTATAGCATGTTGCTGCTGTCTGGTAAACATTAAATAAAAATGGGGATGAGCATAAAAGCAACCATGTTCATTCAAATCAGAGCACACTTTCAGTAAAGATCCAAGGATTTTATCAAGACACTTATTTCTTTCCTGATTTCTCTTCCCCCTGGAGTACTGGGTTCCATGTTATACTGGCCAGATTCCCTTTTAAGATTGGGCGTATATTACTCTAGACTCTAGGAGTTTTGTCTATGCAATGTTTCCTAGCTGAGCCCACTCTGGGGACAGCCTTCAGTGGAAGTGAAGTAGGATAAAAGAAAGAAAGATAGAAAAGAGAAAAGGAAAATCATAATTTTTAAAAAATGGACTTTTAAGAAAAACAGTTTCAGGGACGAATGTATTCCAAGTTACAATGTCTTTTCCCTGTATTAAAGGCACAGGGAAGAGAGAGACTATCTGGGGAGGATTGCTGTGAGGAACAAGGCTATTTTGTGCTTGGGCAGGAGAGGGCAGAATCCAAAAGGGAATTAGCAAAGATCTAGGGCAGAGCAAAAATTTTAAGGGGGAGGTTAAGGGGAAGGCAGTGGAGGTGGTTTTTGCCTTAAGGAATCTGGGAGCAGAGATAGCATGGTCCATGTTCCTTGGACTGGGCAGTGGTGCAGATATTTCCTGAAATTGGGACACGATCCTCCACATCAGCCTTTCCTGCCAGGTGTGACATTTCCCTTCCAGCAAACTCATGCCAAATTAAATGGGCTATGCTCCTCACCTGTAAGTTGGGCCTGTGCTTTGCTTCCACAGATTCTGTCCTTAAGGAAGCCCCATTGCTAAGTGGGAAGCTTATCTAGACATTAGACACAGGCAAATCGTTTGCATTCCAGCCTAGCCCACGAAAGGAGTAACCTGACAGACACTGGGACTCCACATCTTAGATGTCTTGATGACACCCTGAGACTACATAAACACCCCCAGCCCAGACCATACAGCATCACACCCTAGGAGCAACTCCACTTCCTTCTGAATGTGAACTTCTTTCTATACCCCTACCAAAACATCCAACAATCCTTTTCTGTTATGTAAGTCAGAAAACCAACAACTTACTCCATAAGTGAATGAGCTAATGTCTTCATCTCCTCTTTCAAAGACCTCTTGGACCCTGTCTGGTATAGAAGGGAACAACCTCATTTGAGGTTACTCTGCAAGGGCAGCCCCACTCTTGGATCTGGGCTGTATGACAATAGAAAGATTTGTTAACCTATCCTTGTTTGGAGCCAAGTTGGAAGGCCATATCAGCACCAGAGTCTCCACAGGATTACATGAGTCCCTATGGAGAAGGGCAGCAATGTCTTTCATTACCTCAGCCCAATTTTGAATCTGTCCCTTGCCACAAACAGGTGTTCTTCCCAAAAGCACTCTAGTCTATTAAGCTTTCTCCACCTGCACTGTTCCAGGGAACCCAACCTGGTACATCTGGTAGTATGAATAACCTGTTCATGAACACAGATGATTAAGGAGTCACAGCAAGAGAAGCAGGCACATTTTCCACCTTGCTAAGGACATTAACATGGCTTATGTACTGACACAGATTGATCACTATTTGAACATCTGTATAAAAATTCTTCATTACTAACCAAAGTTTGAGTGCACTGAAGTTTCCAGGGTGCATACAAGCATTTTTTGATGCTGTTCTAGTTAACACAGAAAAATAACTTTAATTAGATTTATTTGCCCTTTATTTTTTTTTCACTTCCTTTGTATGCTTAACCTACTGTCCTATCCACCTGGAATTGTCCTGTTCACTCTTTAAGGAATAGGTTAAAAGTTACCTCCATAGGGACTCCAACTCCTCACACCTGGGGAGTTGGCAGGTCTGTTCATTGTGTTCCAGTGTGTAGTTTGCTGACCTCTACAACAGCACGCATCCCAACTTTTCTTCCCTCTCATACATTAACTTACAAAAGGTCTTCCACTAAATGAGATCTTTGTAGCTCCTACTTGCAGCAGAGTGTCTGACACACAGAAAATGTCTGCTGCTATTTAATAAAGGAATAAAATTTATGAATAAATAGATGAATAAATCAATCAGCAAATTTTAAATGCAAGAGGAAGGAGCTTGAAAAGGAGCACACTTGTAAGAGTTTGAAGATTCTTCAAATATTTAAGGAAGCATTAAAGTATCCTTGTAACACTATGAAGAAATATGGACTGGATCATAGTTTTATGGATTGAATCTGTAATTAATTCAATAACTACAACAAAAAGATTCTAATCAATGAGTTAGTGGCAATTTGAAAGGAGGTCCCTGGTGATGAGGCAAAATACTTTATGTGTAGCTTTATCCGTTTCAAATATTTTTTATCGATGTCTCAAATAAAGATACAAAACACAAACTTGCCAAAATTTATGGATGACAAGAAGCCAGGTGGAATAGTAAATTGGAAGACAAAAAAAAAAGATGAAAAAATTTCTCAAGAGGCTAGAATTATGAGTTAGGTTTGCCAAGTTGACATTCAAGAGAGAAAAAAAGAAAGCTGTGCCATCAGATCCTGAGAGAACTGCAAAATAGACAATGAGTTGCAGACAGCTGAGCTGCAGCATTGGAACCATCCTCAGGGAACATAGCTATGTGTAAATCCATGATGGGCTCACATAATGATCCCACATGAAAAGAAAAGTTAATACAAACTTAGGAAATGTGATTCATAGTGAAGTACCTGCAAACACTTTGTAAGAATGTAAATAAACTGCTACAGGGTGTACTCAGAGAACACCCAAACACCCAAGCATAGGACGAGTTGTTGAAACCATGTAGATTAAAGAAATAGGAATCTGGCAGATAAGAACATCCAAGGGAGGTCCTATTGTTAATAAGAGATGAAAAGTTTGCATCTAGCAAGTGAGATCCATCTCTACCTGTATATTTTATTTTGTTGTGTTGTGCTTTTTTTGTTTTGTTTTGTTTTATTTTTGAGACAGAGTCTTACTATGTAGTTGAGACTGACCTGGAACTCAGCATCCCGAGTGCTGGGATTACAGGTGTGTGCCACCATGCCTGGCCTACCTGTACATTTTAAGTGGTAGAATGGTGGTTTCTGTTTGTTTTATGTTTTGCAGTCCTGATGATTGAATCCAAGGCTCTGTGCATGCTAAGTAAGCATTCTACAACTCAGCTACATCTGTAGACCTAAAATGTAGTTTAATGGCAACAGCTATAGAGAAATTGATTTCAGCATGATAGGAGAAATTTTGAGACACAGCTATGCAGCGATAATGTAGGCCATTGTGTAAGAAGTGAGTTCTACTGACTAGTTTCAACAGGGTTCAGGCTGTGGCCAGACTCATGTACTGCATGAATAATTAGAGTGCATGACCTTTCCAGTTCCTGAAACTCTGTAATTCTATGTGAAGCAGACACAGACATGCTGTAAAAGTCCACAAGGCATGGCTATGCTTCATTTAAGGAAAAAATTTCTAACAATAAAACATATTTAAAAATGGAAGGCACACTGGTCTTTCTTTCCCTCTGGAGATATATTATAATGGGAATCTTTAAATTAGGAAGCTGGAGTCAATAGTTTTTAAAGTCACTTCAACATTCAGGGGTATGAACTAAAGTATTAAGATACAGGTGAGACAGAGTGGTTGCCGTCCAAGTTCTGATGACACTTAGCATGTCACTTACCCACAACCAGTGTGTTCATCTGCAGAATGGGGCCAGTACTCCTTCTACTTCAAAGGGCAATCAAAATATGACCCAAATACTTAAATAGAAAAAAGTAATCACAGTAAGACACAGTGCCATTAACTCCCCCTCCAGAATATTCCCACTCATTTAAAACATACTTGGCCATCACTCTTACCACTTTCTGAAGCCTTTTTAGTGTCTTTAGAAGATGTGATGAAAATCATGGAGAATGCTGCTGCTCAGTGCCATCAAACAGAAAGGCAGCCTGGCAGAAACATGAGGGTGTGTCCTCCTCATTCACTGGATCCGGCACCATATGACCTCTGGGTTTTTCCCAATGTCAAAATGATCATGCACAGTACATGTTTTGAATGTATTCAGGACACTGAGACAGCAATAATGGCAAAACTAAAGCCACTCACAAAAGAAGACTTCCAGAATTGCTGCAGAAAGTGGCAAGGATGATGGGATGAGTGTGTTTGGGAGGGCATTTTTAGGGGGATTGATGGCAATGTATCTTTCCCTGTAGTGCTTTTATCATATCTTATACATGTCTAATAAGATTGGTGAAAATAAAAATCCAACACAATCATATGCATTGAAAGCTTTCTGAAAATCAGATGATTAACTATAATACAAGGTGAATGTGCTTATATTATTATGAGCAGGGCTGTTACTTGACTCTCCTTATCCTTTGCTACTTCATTCACTCACTCTTAATTTATTCTTGCCAGGCAGGCAAAGCATCTGCCTCTATTAATCTCCAGTGGAGCTCCACAATCTCTTTTTGCAAAGGGTTAGAGAGTAAACACAGATGTTCCTTGACTTACCAAGGGATTATGTCCAAGTCCGCCAATCATAAACTGAAAGTATAGTAAGTTTAAATTGTATTTAGTACAACTAACTTACCCAAGACCATAGCTGAACGAACCACACAGCATGCTGTAGTCTCTGTGGTTTGCCCCTGTGATCAAATGGCTGACTGAGAGTTACAACTCTAAGCCGCTATTCAACATTAGGAAAGAGGACCACGCTTCATATCGACTGGCTGGGAAAATATTGCAATGCAAAATTTGCACTAGAGTTTCTACTGAATGCTGACCACTGTCATACCGTCCTAAAGTCAAACAATTATCAATCAAATCATCAAAATTCAGGGACATGTCAGCATATCCCTGATATGCAGCATATGAAGGCATGACATGTTCTCTATCACAAGAGCTGATCTGCCATTACTTGTAGAATAAAAGAAATAACCATAGGTAGAAAGGAGACATAGAATATTGCAATATTAAATTGTACTTTTTAAGAAAAACTACAACTCTAGGACACAAAAGTTATTCAACTTTTCTTCCCTTCTCTGAAGAAAAATTCCTAATTGCTCTAACTTTAGGGACCTATGCCTTTCACCTGTCAATTGGACTCCCTCCTAACAGCTCCCATCCTCGGGCACGCAGTATTAAAAGGAGAGATAGGGCCTGGGGATTGCAAGTGCAAGGACCTGAGTTCAATCCCCCGTACCAAAAAAAAAATTAAAAAAGGGAGAGAAAAGGCTCAGTTTCAAACACATATAAATGGTTTGGATTTGAACATAGTGCATCAAATAGGTAACCTTGCAAATACTGGAATACACATCCTAAGTAATCTATTTTAGGGATGCCTCCAAGTCCCCATAAATATGCCCAACTCCAGACCACAATGTGTCTCTCTCTCTCCTGACGGCCCTCTATTTCTTTGTGTGTTTAAAATTCTGCTTAATAAGTGTCTTTATATCTCTTACAAACATATCCTAAAAATTCTTTTTCTGTGGTAGAAGGCAGTGAACCTGCAGCCACCGATTCCCTATCTCTACTTTGGAGACATCCTTGTATTTTAGGCAGCTAAGCTAGATAGAAATTAATATACAGTCAGAGAGGGACTGGGCTCTCAAAGAAGTCAGTGGAAAAATAAAGATATCAGAATTAGGGCTGGAGGTGCATCTGGAGAAGACCAGGCCTCAGGATAGAGATGCGATGGCCAGGACTACATGCTCCCTAAGGGATAAGCAGTATCCTGGAATTATACTGCAATTAACACCACCTGGTCCAGGAAGTCCAGCTAGGCATCAGATGCCCAGGTGGGTGACCAGAGCATCAGACCCATCCTTTCCCAAAAATGCCTTTGTTTTTTCCATGTACCCCTGCTGTGTAATCCATTTACCTGTTGGATCAATATTAGCTAAGCAGCTATACTTGTAATCCTATAGGTTGATTATAGTTAAGACCCATTTTGTACCCACATTGTGACTTTGCTGTATAAATTATCCCTGAAAAAGAGGCTGGATGACAAACCGCTTCCAGGACCCATTTTGTCTCTAAGGAAATTTTTTTTTTTTTTTTTTTTTTTTTTTTTTTTTTTTTTTTTTTTTTCTGAGGATGGAACTTGGGGCTTTGCACTAGTAAGGCAGCATTCAGAACCATAGGCAAAATCCTCGGCAGGAGCTATCTTTTAATAAATCTTTCATACTCTTAACTTCCATTGTCTTTTGGAATTCATTCCTTGATTTCAGGGACATGGACTTGGCCTGTCTGACATCTAGCAGGTGGGGAGCTATATTTCTCCTGTATCACTTGGACTCTGTCCAGTGAAAATTATAGCACCAAAACTGCTCATAAAAAACTTGTAATCAAATAAGTAAGGCCTTGTGCTGCTGTAGGTTTACTTACAAAGCAGTTATCATGCACTACAGTTTGACAATTTCTTGTCTTGGCAAAGGGTAAAGATGATAGTAAACACTGTACAACATACAGAACAGCCCTCTACAACATAGAATTATCCAGACAAAATGTCAATAGTGTCAATATTGTCTGGTGTGGTGGTGCCTGACTATAATCCCAGCACTCTAGGATGCTGGGGCAGGATTGTGAATTCAAGACCAAGCTGAGACACTTAGTATAGAATAAAATAAAATAAGGGTTGGTTATATGGCTGCCCAGTGTGAAAAAACACTGGTTCAATCCCCAATACTGAAAAAACAAAGCCAGTACATGTCAAGGTTGAGAAACACTGGTGTCGACAAAGGAAATAATCCTTCACACTTATCCAAAGTCCTCAGCATCAAACTCAATCTCCTGCTTGACTGTGGAGCACAGACTATTACAGAACCCTAGAAAATTTAGGCAGGAAGCACTCAGAAAGCAGAGGGGGAATGTAAATCTCTCTTTTAATTTGAGTCAACTATAAAAGTATTCTGTATAAACAAGAGCTTCAGAAAAGAGCTTTCTTTTCTTTAATAATGGTGCACATCTCAGGGCAGAAGTTCAATTCATAATTTAGTTAGATTAAAAGTAAAATAAAGTGAGAGGTACTTTAACGCTGAAAAATAAGACTACACTTGGACTTAGACTAGCATCCTGGATACTTTTACCATTTCACTCAGGCCCCACCAAGGCTGGGTTCCCAAATAGTTGTGGATGTTTGAGTCTGAATGTTCTGGGTTCTTCCATAAGGAATCAGCACCATTGTTATTTAAACCACACTTTCCTTCTCCAAAGGAAAAAATTGCTTTACATATGCTGGGTAGCTTGGCTTTGAATTCACTTGGCTATTTGGCGCTATCCTGACAGAAGAAACATTTTTCCTGGGGACATCCATTTAGCTTTCTCATGCTAAGTGAGCTTTCTTTATAGAGGAAAAGGTAGTTAATTTTTGGCCAGATAAAACCATTCTGGGTTTTTTAAAATATAAGAACTTTTCTCTTCATGACCTAATTCATTTTTTTGGTTAATGTATAATATCTCAAAAATGTAATGCTTTGAATAATGAAATGAATTCATTTAAACATTGTACACATTCAATTTCTGCCAGCCCCTACACACTGAGAGTAAGGCCAAATTTCACTAAAATAAAATTCAGGAAGAAATATCATATTTAAGTACTCTGACAAAAGGTTTATTTAAACATTTTTTGAAGCTAAAGTATTTAAAGATGATAAAGATAATTACTCATTGTAAGCATAATGGTCCACTTGACAGGAATTAAATGTAAGGATAATTTCTAGTAAAAATGAAAAATTAAAAATCTCCCTTTCCATCCTGATTTGTAACATATTTTTTAAAGGAAGGTAGTTCAAAATGCCCTTTTTCTACCTTCCTATAGCTTCTAACCCTACAGTGGACAGGCAGGGTTCCTTGGTATCATGTAATGAAGAAAAGCCCTGTATCCTACTGAATCCTCAAGGGGGGATTTATACCTGCGGCAGGTAATGAATCAGTGTAGGACAAGTGTCAGAAAAACACAGTACTATAATCAATTCCAATCCTTATGTATTAGGCTGTATAAGAGACCAAAATATGCCGCTAGAAAACATGAAGGATTGTTGAGTTAAAGACAATTAAGATAAAGCAGATGCAGCAAAGCTTACTTGTCTCTCTCTCTCTCTCTCTCTCTCTCTCTCTCTCTGCGCATGAGGAAAAAAA